>NC_133024.1:114357500-114725000 GCF_048771995.1 Taeniopygia guttata | reverse complement strand
CCAGAGTGGAAAATCCGTGTGATGCTCAGCCTCCCTCTCCTCTCCCAGTGCCCCCATTCCTTTCCATAGACGAGCTGGTGGAGAGGAGAAAAAAATAAATATTTTGGGCTAAGGTTGCTGAGTCATTAACCATGTGATGGAAACAATTCCTGCAGTTCTCACCCGCCAGCTCCACCTCCAGCATCCCAGGAGCTGGGGGCTGCTGCAGTGCTGTCCCTCCTCCTCCTCCTCCTCCTCCTCCTCCTCCTCCTCCTCCTCCTCCCAGCCTTTTGTGTTCCCAGTGCTCTGTCCACGGGCAGCAATGGGAATCTGCTCCATGATTCATCCCTGGGCACTCTGATAACGCTCCCTGCTCAGACCTTTCACATCTAACACAGTTGGGAGAGCCTGAAATAAGGATTTGGGGCAGGGGAGAGAGATTAGCTCCCAATGGTTTCTCTTTAATGCATTTAAATCTATAAAAATATAAATATAAAATATGTATTTAAATGAGGAGCTGAAAGCTAACTTTGAAAGGGACCTCAGCTTGGCCTCTACAATTGCAAATCTGAATTTTCCATCTCTCCCTGCCCTTGCACCATCCTGGATAGAGGTGGGGACATCCTGCAGAGGTGGTTTGCATAGAGAAAGGCTATTTGTGCACTTCAGGAGGTGCAGGAAGAGCTTTTGTGCATGCAAACCACCAGCTCCATTTGGCAAATGTGTCATTAAGTGGTGGTTTGTCACAGCTTTTTTGCCTTCCTCCCTCCCAAATGCCTGTGTACACAGGATTGAAGTGCTCTGAGAGCTGCTGGGTGCAACAGGATTTTCAGATTCTCCAGTAATTTATATTTACTTCCATGTAACAATGAAAATTGCTTACAGTGCACAACTTCCAGCCTACTATGGATTAAAATGCATTTTGGAAATCTCTCCAGATTTCTGGCACATTTATTACGACAACTCCAAAGTACAGAGCGTTTGGAATCTTTAATCTTCCCATTCCTGTAATAAGAAAAGTTGTATAATCCATCTCTGAAGGACAAATCCATATGAAAATACTGGGAGTGAATCCTGAGAGCAGGATTTCTCCCTCTGAAACCTCTCCTGCATATCCAGCCAGGAAAAGCCTCTCATTTTCTCCCATTATCACATTTGCTTGCTTGTGCAAAAGCCCTCATGGAACTCAGAAGTCTCTTCCATTTTCCCCTTCCACAGCCCTTTTTCCTTATTTTTCCTTCCATTTTCTTTCAGGGTGGGCAGAGATGTGGTGGGAGTGAGGAGCTGGGGCTGCCCCTGGATCCCTGGCAGTGCCCAAGGCCAGGTTGGAGCAGCCTGGCACAGTGGGAGGTGTCCCTGCCATGGCAGGGCTGGGCTGAAATGAACTTTTAGGTCCCTCCCAACCCAAATGGGTTTGGGATTCCATGATTCTATGAAAATGCCATTAAACTTTAGAAGTTTGGGATGGAAATGGCCCCTAAGGGCTCTGCCAGAGAAAGGCTCCTCCTGCTGGGATCACAGTAAGTTCAGCAAACAGGGAAGAGGAGGAAGCTCCATTCTTTAACTCTGCCTTTCCACCAGCTTGTCCATCCCTGGGCTTCATCTCTCTCCCCTCTTCGAGGTGGCACAGCACAGAATTCCAGACTGGTTTGGGTGGGAAGAACCTTAAATCCCACTCAGTGCCACCCCTGCCATGGCAGGGACACCTCCCACTGTCCCAGGCTGCTCCAGCCCCAGTGTCCAACCTGGCCTTGGGCACTGCCAGGGATCCAGGGGAATCTGGGAATTCCATCCCTGCCAGGGAACAATTCCCAATTCCCAGAATCCCCCCCTTGCCCTGCTCCAGCCCAGGATCCCTTTGCCCTGCTGGGCTGTCAGATTTTATTGTCTCTTTTCCAGCTCACCTCCAAGAACTTGGCCCCTGCAAATCCAACAAATACACGGAGGAAAATTCCACTGAACAAAGGGGTTTTCGCCTTCTCCTCGCTCCAAACACTGCTCTCAGAGCAGGTGGTGCCAAGTTACATAATTACAAATATTGGTCCTTCCTTTTTCCCATTTCTGGGTCCTGCACAAAAGGGATTTGTGGTGTGGAAGGGAAGCTGGAGAGCAAGAAACTCCAGGATCATTCTCCAGGGGGCAGAACAGCTGGAGCTGGGCTGGGGACAAAGAGAAAACAGTATTTTCTGGAGAAAACAGTATTTTCTGGAGAGGTGGGTTGTTCCAGGATCGTATGTGAAAGGATCTTTGGATGTGACACAACATAAAAAATGTCCAGCTTGGATTCTCCCAGGCTTCAGCTATTGTGTGTTGCCCACTAAATTTGGGAAATCAAAGTGAATCTGCTGAAAATGGAACAGTTTCCCCTGGGTGAGGTGATATTATGGAAAAAAAAACCAAACAAAAAAAAACCAAACCTGGGATTGAGCCTTGCAGGACTTCAAAATTTGGAGTGCCCTTTGCTGTGTGATATTTGTGTTTATAATTTTATCTCGAGATAGAGCCAGAGCTGTTTCTCTCCCTGCCAAAGGAAACGATAGATATAAGTCAGCCACCAAAAAGTGAGGCCTGGGGCCGTTGTTTATGTGATATGGAACAATTTCATTATTGTTAATTATTTATTTTGGCAGGGCTACAAAGTGGTAAAAGCCCTTAAAAAAAAAAAAAAAGAAAGGATAGATAGCAAACTTCAAGCATTCCAGTTTCTTTGGCATTTTCACACTGGTCAGTGTTCAGATTTCATGTGACAAGTCCAGGAATGGAAGCTGAAAAAGGATAAATTTTATCTTATCCCTTTGCTAAAGGGCATTTGTTGCTTCCTGTGGATTTCTAAGGGCAATTTTCCTGCTGCTTCCAGTGTGACTCTCAGAGCCCATCACCAAACAGGCCAGAGCTGCTGCTTCTTGCAGGAAATGAAATTCTGATTTTTCTTCGTTGCTTTTCCACTGTGTGCTCATCCCCAGCCCACACTCACCTGCAGCATCCTGCCCACACCTTGCAGCAGGTGGAACATGGCTCCACCCCAGTTCCAGCCACCAAAAACCAAAATTCCCGTGGTGCTGCAGTCCCACAGGTGATGCTGATGCTGCCACCAAAGCTGTGGTGGCTCCTGGTCTGTGCTGCTCCTTCATCCTCTGCTCATTCCACCCATGGATTGGTCCTGAAAAATGAAATAAAACCCAGAACTCCTCCAGGAACACAGAATCATGGAATATCTTGAGGAAATAAGGATTTAGGGCAGGGGGGAGAGATTAGCTCCCAATGGTTTCTCTTTAATACATTTCAATCTATAAAATGGTCCCTCCTGTAGGGCACCTGCAGGATCATCAACCCCACCCCAGACCCCCAAAATCCCACCCTGTCCATCCCTGGCAGCGCTGCCCAAAGGCTCCTGCAGCTCTGGCAGCCTCGGGGCCGTGCCCATTCCCTGGGCAGTGCCAGCACCTCTGGGGAAGAGCCTTTCCCTAAAATCCACCCTAAATCCCTCCTGGCCCAGCTCCTGTCAGCCCCCAGGGAGCAGAGATGGGAGCTGGCCCTCAGGAAGAGCTGCAGCCCCTGCTGGGTCTCACTCTGCTCCAGCTGGACAATCCAAACTCCCTCAGCTGCTCCTTTTTGGCTCTTCCAGGCCCTTCCCCATCTTTGTGGCCTCTCCAAGAGCTCTCCCTGTGTGTGTCAGCACAAAGCTGTGCCACACCTGCCTGGCAGTGGTGGCACAGATCCCCCACAGGCTGCAGCCCAGTTGGAATGTGTGCTACTGATGATTCTGAGATTGTAGAAAGTCTCTGTCTGTCAGCCCCGCTGCCAAAGCAGAAGCCATAATTGGTCTGTGCTGGTTTCAAGGTTGTTTATTCTGTTTATCTCTAACATGTTCTGCTGCCCTGCCGCAGCTCTGTCCTGCAGGGCAGCGTGTGGGGCTCTGCCCTCAGTGGGATGGTACAAACATTAAATACCACAAACTCCCTGTGCTGGATTTACAATAACGTGCCAATATCTGTCACCTACGTTGGACAGTGTGTCCCCAGCCTGAACCAACAGAAAAATGCCAACACCACAGTGAAACATGGAGGGCATGAAGAAGGAGAAAAAGGACAAGACACACCCAATTTCCTCCATCTTGTCCCCTTTGGACCCCTCATCTAGAATCCTAAAATTTTACTTTTGCACCCGTGCCACACTTAATTATTACTTATATCAAACACTCAGAGCTGGTAATTGATCCTGTAAGATTGAAAACTCTTTTCCATGGGCAGAGATCACAGACAGTGTCTCTGGGGGCTCTGTCCAGGGGGGTTCCTGACCCCTGCCAGGGTCCCAGACCTTCCAGGGCAGCCAGAGGGAAGCTCTGGATTCCCACAGGCAGGAACCAGGTGTGGCACCGCGGGGACATCGCCGCTGCTCGTCCCAGCCCTGGGGTTTGGTGTGGTCACCCCTAAATGACTGAGGAGACAAGGTGTGAGCTCTCATTTGACAGGGGTGGTGGTGCCAAGGGAAAGGTGCCAGCCTTGCCAGCTGCTGCAGCATTGTCAGGGGCTCATTCTGGGCTTTGCTGCCCCAGGAAAGGCGTTGGGGACCTTCTGTTTTCTCTGGGATCACCATGAGAACTTGGGGCACGTTAGGGAGACATCAGCAAAAGACAAAAGAAGCGATGCTGGGAACTGCTGGTGGTGGGAGATCCTCCAGTTTGGGACAGGGAGGGAACTGTGCAGATTCCCCAAACGCAGCAAAGGAGTTGCTGTTACTCCCCGAGTTCTTCTGCTGAGAAAAGCACGAGTTGTTCTGCCTGGCAGCCTTGGAAGTGCTTATTACACAACACAGAGGGTTCCACAGCCCATAAAGCAATGCCACAGGTCATTATTTCACTTTTTGTATCTCATTTCGACATGGGAATTACTAAAATATTCTCTTTTTTTTTTGTTTTTTTGGTGTATCAGCACTCACACCATCTCTGCAAGGGGGTCTCTGACTTCCCGCTTCCCTGCAAATGTTGCTGTATTTTCCACAGGTTGTTTTCCAGATGTATTTCCTGCAGGAATGGTTCTCTGTTTTACCTAATTTGGGAGATAAATCCCCACATTTGGAACACACAGAGTTTTGTTCTGCTTCACCTCAATTTTCGTAGCATGGAGACCACAACTGCCCTGCACTCATTGCAAGTGCCAGTGTCAGGTGGATCAGCTTCCACTAAAAACAACAAAAAAAAAAAGGTTGGATGTTTTCCAGACATTGTAGCCACTGAAACAAGTCAGGAAAATCTGTATTTTAACAGGATGCAGTGCTGAGGATCATTGTGGTACCTCATAAAGGGAATTATAGCAGCAAAAATATCCTGCAAGGGACCCTCAGGATCATCCTGCCCTGCACAGACACCCCAAACTCCCAGCTGAGGGACAGTCCCCTGCCATTGTCCCCCGCTGGGCAGTGCAGTGGGAGTGTTTGGGCACAGGGACACACAAGGACACGCCTGGCAGAGCTGGGCTTTGCTGCCAGGCTGGGACTTGGTAGCCCAGGCTCAGCACCCCCTGCCCCTGCCAGGCCTGCTGGGCTGGGAAATTGGCTGTGAAATGGCCCAGCAGGGCCAGCAGGGCTGCAAATGGAAAGGGAATCCTGATTTTCTCAGAAGTTAAGAAGTGAGAGGTGCTGGACATGGGTTGGTGTCAATAGGAAATGATGTTGGCAATTGTTTTCATCTGTGGGAATTGTACAATCGTGGAATGGGTTGGGTTGGAAGGACTTTAGATTCCACCCAGTGCCACCCTCACCATGGGCAGGGACACCTCCCACTGTCCCAGGCTGCTCCAGCCCCAGTGTCCAGCCTGGCCTTGGGCACTGCCAGGGATCCAGGGGAATCTGGGAATTCCATCCCAGCCCTGCCCACCCTGCCAGGGAACAATTCCCAATTCCCAATACTCCATCAGATCCTACTCTGAAGTCATTCCCTGTGTTCTGTCCCTTTATCCTTGTTCCCAGTCCTTCTCCAGCTCTTCTGGGGTCCATTTAGGCCCTGGAAGAAGCTCTGAGCTCTCCATTGTTGGCTGTATAATTTTTTATTTTTTTTTTTTTAGGTTGAGATCCTGAGAGAGGTTTCTGAGGTTTTTATTTGGAGTGTGGCACAAAGAGCTGAGCCTCTGGCCCTGGCACAGGTGCCCAGAGCAGCTGTGGCTGCCCCTGGATCCCTGGCAGTGCCCAAGGCCAGGCTGGACACTGGGGCTGGAGCAGCCTGGGGCAGTGGGAGGTGTCCCTGCCCATGGTGAGGGTGGCACTGGGTGGGCTTTGAGCTCCTCCCAACCCAAATTGTTCTCTGATTCTGTGAAGCTGATTTTTACCCACTCAGATTTGCCTGCCTGCAGTTTTCCTTTGTTACTTCCCAGTGAATAAAAACTCCAGGCTGAGCTCATCCTGCACTGCCCTGGAGAAATTTCCTGCAAATTCCTGGGAAAGCTGAGGTGCCATCAGGGCACTGAGGCTGGAGAGGCCCCTCGGGAGGAGCTGCAGCCCCTGGTGAGCTCTGACCTCAGTCCTGAACCCCAAAACCCCCAAATCTTTCATATCTGGGGTGGGTTCAGCACAATCTCCTGCCTTTTACTTTCAGTTTGGAAGCCTGGCTGGGTGGGTGGGTTGAAGCACTCTCAAAAAGATATTTTACTGCTGAATTCCCCATCCAGGCAGGAACAGAAATTACCAGGAATTTTGGAATGGTTTGGGAAAAACTGTGATTAAATTCTTCAAGCTGCCCGAATTGCCAGGTGATTTAATCCCCCAGGTTGATGATATCAGTGACATCCAACACCTGAGCTCCTGATCTTTGTAAAGCAGAGTATCTTTGCACAAATGTTAGCTGGAGGAGTTAACACCTGCATAAATCACCAGCACAACCTGAGTTTGAGGCTTCTGATGATATTCTGTGGCATCTGCTGCAGGTTGAACATGCAGGAATAAATGGTTTATCCACAAGATTTTAAATTATTCACTTTGCACCAAACAGTTTCCTTAATATATTGTTGCAAGGACTAAATTCCTTTGGAGTGTGACTTCAGTGAGCTCTGTCCACTGACTTGGGGGAAAACATGGGATCCTGTTTGTGACTTGAAATTTTAAATTTTGAATTGTCACCATGTAATTAAGAGACCAGAAGTAACAGGAGGCATTTTGTTGGCCCCAGGATTTTTTTTTCTGCCTGGCAGCAGCAAAGGAGATGCTCAATGAATCCACTTTATGTCATTCCAAGAGAGAATTCCTGAATCTTGTGGAATCAATGATGTGGGATCTGCAACTCTTCTCCAGGTGGGTGGTGCTGGGTGGATTGGATGATCCTGAAGTTCTCTTCCAACTTTGTGTTTCCAGGATTTCTCATTTATTATTTCCACCATCTCTACACTGACCTGTGGAGGTTTCTTTTGCTTTTTTTTTTTTTCTGGGGATTTCTTGGACAAAACCATTTGAACATGTTGTGGATCATGGAATCTTTAAATTGAATTGGTCTTCAAATGGAAATCCAAACATTTCTTGTTCCATCAGAAGTCCTGCACAAGGAATGAACTCCCTGGAGCGCAGAGGGACCTGCAGGTGGGCAGCAGCTCCATGAGAGCTGGAGCAAAATCACAACTCCAGATGGATTTTCCGAGACCTGAAAATGCTGAAGAAATGCCTGAAATCTGCATTTTCTGCCCAGACACACTTTTTGAATGTAAAAAGGATTTTTGAATGGAAAAAAGAATGAATGTCCAGGAAAACCTGGAGTAGAAATTGTCTCTGTAAAAAAAAAAAAAAAAAAAAAGGAGAGACAGAGTTTGGCTGAACATTCACCACTTCAATAAACTGGAATTTGGGAAGAACCACCATGATCGGTGGGTTCCACTGGAACAAGGGAGAAATAATTTTTCTTTATTTTTTTTTTAATTTTTTTGCTTTTCTCATGTATTTCCCACATTCTGAGCATTTCTGCTGGATATCAGCACTATGAACAGCAACATGGCTTTTGCATGTGTGATTTCTAAGGGTGAAGGGATCAAACCTCCTCACTTCTCTAAATTAATCTGGGCTAGGGATTCATCAGAGAAAATGGAGGTTTACACTTGATTAAATTGGATCAGTTGATTCATGATGTTCTATTGCACAAGACAGTTTATTAGCAGCAAATTCCTGCCCAGAGAAGAGGACAAACAGCTGGAATAGCAGAGGGAGGCTTCTGAGGGAGGCGTCATTTTAATTGCAGGAATTCCATTATTACATCCCCAGCATGGGGAGGATTGCTCAGCATGACCTCAGAGCCCTCTGGAAGGAGCTGCAGTGACAACTCAGCCAAATTCCCAGAATCAGAGAATCCCCAAATCCCCGGGGCTGGAAAAGATTTCCAAGGTCATTGAGTTCCAACTGGGCCCCATGCCCACCTTGTCCCCAGCCCAGAGCACTCAGTGCCACCTCCAGGGGACACCTGCAGGGATGGGCACTCCAAAGCTCCCTGGGCAGCCCCTGCCAGGGCCTGAGCCCCTTTCTGCCAATATCTGTCCTTTATGTTGGACAGTGTGTCTCTACCTTGAACCAACAGAAAAGTGTCACCATCACACCAACACATGGAGGACAAGAAGAAGGAGAAGGTCAGGACATGCCCAAATTCCTCCACCTTGTACCCCTTGAACCACATTCTAAAAACCCCAAAATTCTACTTTTCCACCCTGTATTAATTCAACTGCCACACTACTCAAACCCCTGTGGTTTGTAATTCCTCATACAGAGTTGGCAGATTTTTCCACGGGCTAAAATCGAAGCCACAGGTGGTTTTGAGTTTGTGCCAGGGTCTCTGAGCCCCCTGCCAGGGTCTGGAGCAGCCAGAGGGATGTGCTGGGCTCCGACACCTTTCCATGGGGAAATTGCTGCTGCTGTCCCAGCTGAGCCTGCCCTGGCCCAGCCTGAGGCCGTTCCCTCTCCTCCTGTCCCTGTTCCCTGGAGCAGAGCCCGACCCCCCGGCTGTCCCCTCCTGGCAGGAGCTGTGCAGAGCCACAAGGTCCCCCCTGAGCCTCCTTTGCTCCAGGCTCAGCCCCTTCCCAGCTCCCTCAGCCCCTTCCCCAGCTCCTTGTACCTCTGCTGCTTTTCCTTGCCTTGACTCTTTTACCTCCTAAACATTTGCAGAGGGATCCAACCAAAGCCATTCCTCAGGTCCCTGATCAAACCTCTCGTTTCCTGGCAGAGCTGCAGTGCCAGTCCCTGGTTGTCTCCCAGGTGATGGGATTGCAGGCTGCTCTTGCCAGAAATGCACAGGATGCAGCCTGCCTTGGTTTATTTATTTATTTCTCTGTCTTTATTTATTTATTTTTGCACAAGGCACCATCACAGCTTAACATCCTTTTTCTCACCTGCAGCAGGAAACCACTGAAGCAGAAATTCAGCCATTCTGGCACTGTCTGTGTCTGTTTGCAATCACTGAAGGCACAAAGAGACCTCAAGAAATTATCTGGGACTCAGAAACCTTTCAATGTTTGCATCTTAGAGATGATTTTTATCTTTTTTTCCCGTGTTGGGGTTGCTGGAAAAAGCTTCCTGGGAGCTGAGAGATGTTTCACCCATGGACAGCACCCTCAGGATGTCTCCAGCTCCAGATTATCACCTGAGCTTTTCAAATCTATTTCTGCAGCTTTTTAGGTACATTTGCCTCAAAGCTTCTTCCCTCAGGGCTTCCCCAACACACCAATAATCTGTGGTGCTTTTTCCAGCTGCATTTAATGCCCTCAATGCCCTCCAAGGCTTCCTTAACTCCCTAACTAGGAAGTTTTCCTTTAAATCCAGCAGAAACTCTAATTCTGGATATTGTTTAAGCTCCCTGCTCCCCTCCAAGCATTGAGATTTCCTGCTGCCTTCTACCTGTTACATATTTGAAGACTCTTCTCATGTTTCTTCTCTGTCCTACTTTCTCTTGATTAAAACAACCAAACCCAGAACTTTGAGATTTCCCTCCAGGGTCAGCATTTTTACAGACTTTCAGCACCTTTTTGTCTTTCAGGGCTTTCCCTAATTGGCCTGGTGAGGAAGTTGGAGACCACACTGGGGTTTCTCGAGTTCAGTGACCAAAGGGAATTGTTGATTTTTCACTTTCAGGCCTCCCCAGGGCTGAGTGGGAGTGCAGAAATTACTCCACACGTCCCAACCAGCCTGTTTAGACATTTCAGGACAACCCTTGCTTTCCCACACCGTTGTTAATTCCCAGGGAGCTCAAGCTCTTCCAAAATCCCCACAGATTTTTGTCCAGGTTTTTTGCCTTGTTGGCTCCTTCCACTGGGAGGTTTATTCTTATCAAAAACTGAGTTTACACCTGCGCTGAATCCTGCTGTTTTCACTCCATTTCTTCAAGGATCAAGATGTTAATTCTGGAAGAACTTCCCCACTCAATCCTCCATCCTCCAAAACACAAGGAAAGCAGGGAATTGCACAAACCCAGTGCAGGGCATCTGCAAAAATTCCTTCCATCCTTTTTCCACACCAACAACAATCCCTCTTGGAGGGTTTTTGATGTTCCAAACAGCTGAGTTCACCTTACAATGGTTTCATTTTAGTTCCCTCAGCGGAGGCTGTGCTGAAAGCCTCGCTCCAGTCAAGATATGCAATATCTATTGTCCATAAGAGCTGCTACTTGTCAGGGGAGGAAATGAGCCTGGCTGGGCAGGATTTGTTCCTGGCAAATCATTCTTGGCCTCCACTTATCATTTCATTATTTCCCATGCACAAAAGAAAACTTTGTTTCATTATTTGTTTCCAGAAATTTCCAGGAATTCAAGTTGGGCTGTTTTCTCCTCCGACATTCCCCAAGCTGTTTTTTTTTTTTTTCACTCTTCAGCACTTGTCCCTGCTCTTCCCTTTTCCAGGTGTGGGAAGGGATTCCTTGTGGATTCCTATAGGATTCAGCCAGTCCTCCGTGTCCTCTCAGCTGGTTTCTGCCAGGTCTGGCTGACTGGAAAAACCCCAACTCACTGAAATGTTCTGCTCTGTTCCCTCTGTTCTTAGTGGTTACTCAACGGACCGTTGTTCATTCTCCTTGCTGAGGAGTGAGGAGAAAAAGCCATCAATCATTTTGGCATTCCCTGTCTCACCTCTTCCCATCCTGGAGGAAGAGCACATCTGTTTCTCACAATTTTCTTCCTAAAGAACAGCCACATCTACCTGAAATTCTCTCTTCACTTTCCTAATTACGTAGATTTTATTAGTTTTCACTCTTACAGGCTTCTGCTTTTATTGCTGTTCCCAGTTTGCTGCAGTGCCTGCTCACACTGGAGGGTTAATGAGCCACTGATTGGAATTTAATTGAGTTGTGGCCTGAAGATGGGACACAGGAACCAAAGGTGTGCCTGTGGTGGCTCTGCAGCTTCTCCCAGTCTCCTTCTGCCTGCTCGTGCATTCAGAGCTGTTCCCTCATCAGGGAACAATGGAGTGGTTTGGGTTGGAGGGATCTTCAAGCTCATCCAGCCCCATGTCACAACAACTTTCCCAACCATGCTGGGTTTAGGTTTTTTTGGGCAGGACACTTCTGGGATATCAGGATAAACAGCAGGAAGATGTCCCTTCCTCCCCTTTCCATGGAAAAGAACCATCAGCCATAAACAGGTTTTGTTTCCTCCTGGGTGTGATGGGTTTGGGATGGCTGGAATTACCTGCAGTTGAAGGTTCTTTAGATTCTGGCTCCTGAGTTTGAGACAGTGAAGAGTTCAAGTGAATATTTCAAGAAACTGCTGCATTCCTCATTCAGAGCACTTCACATGTGTAGCACCAATTGAATTTATTCCATCTGGGATCATTCAGCACTTCTGCAAATGAGACCACAAAATGTCAATTCAGACACTCAGAAACTGGGAGGGTGAAATTCAAGGCCACCTGCAAGAAGTGTGGTTTAACTGACTCGTGCAGCCCCACCCAAGTAAGGAAGGAGGGATTCAATCCCTTCCTAAAACACATCCCAGCTGGTTTAAACCCAAGAGCTCATCCTTTTCCACATAATCCCCTGCAAATTCACTGCTCATCTTCTGTCTGCTGAAACAAATGTGGAAAAAAACTTCTGGAGACAGCAGCCTCCTCCACTATGTCATCCTGACACAGCTCCAGAGTGGCTCCACCCTGAAAAATAAATGTGGCACAGAGCCCAAGGAAAAGAAAAGTGGGCAATTATCTACTTTGCATATGCAGATGCAAAGGAGAGGAAGGAGAAATAACGCTCCTCATTATGTGGTATTGATTTTGCAACCTAGTCCTCATTTAAAGCAGATTGGATGTGTGCAATTATGCAGCTTTTTAAAAGTAAACAGCAAAAAGAATCCGAACTCCTTCCATCGTGTGCAAGCATCACATTGTGGCAGATGGACACAGAGCTGCTGGAGCAATTCCAGAGGAGGCACCAGGAGGAGCAGAGGGATGGAGGAAAGGCTGGAAGAGCTGGGATTGTTCACCTGGAGAGGAGAAGCTTTGGGGTGACCAAAGGGAAATTCCTGAAGGGAGGTGACAAGATCCATGGAATGTTTGGGCTGGAGGGACCTCAAAGCCCACCCAGTGACACCTCTCACTGTCCCAGGCTGCTCCAGCCCCAGTGTCCAGCCTGGCCTTGGGCACTGCCAGGGATCCAGGGGAATCTGGGAATTCCATCCCAGCCCTGCCCACCCTGCCAGGGAACAATTCCCAATTCCCAATCTCCCACCCAGCCCTGCCCTCTGGCACTGGGAGCCATTCCCTGGCTCCTGTCCCTCCCTGCCCTGGAAATTGTCTCTCTCCAGGTTTCCTGGGGCTCCTCCAGGCCCTGCAAGGCCACCCTGAGCTCAGCCCAAAGCTTCTCCTGTGCAGGGGAACAATCCCAGCTGTGCCAGCCTTTCCTCCCAGCAGAGCTGCTCCATCCCTCTGCTCATCCTGGAGCCTCCTCTGGACACACAAATCCAGGATTCTTCCTGTTCTCTTTTAGCTCATTCATCTTCCCATCTTTCCCTGTCCTAATCTTCCCCAAATCTAACCTTTCTTCATCCCAGTCTTTTTCCCTCTGTTCTCCTCCCTTTCCTTTTCCCCTCTCTTTCACATCCTCTCATTAGACCCCAGTCCTGAGTCCTAAACCCATCTGAAGTGTGTGGTGTTGAAGGGCAAACCTGCTGGAGAAGTGAGGACACAGCAGGGAGAACAGGCCTGCACCTGTCCCACACCCCTGCCCACAGCCAGGCAAACAAAACCTCACCCAGCAGCACAATTCCTCTTTCCACAGGCAATTCCTCTTTCCTACCAGCACCTCCAAATATCTCTCCTGACCTGGGGCTGGAGATAACCAGCATCCTTAAACCTGTCATAAATTTTGATTTTATTTTGATATTGAGTGATGTGCCATAGGTGGAAATTAAAGTTTTCAATCAGAGAATTGGCTTTCTGTGGTGTAGAAAGGCCCGGGTGCAAAATGAGGTTTTGTACAGCGTAGTCAGGAGACTGCTAAAACCAAAAATAGCTGTGGTTAGAGAAGTTCTGAATGGTGCTTTTGAGTTCCTAGAAGTGCCAATTTTTGTCTTTCATTTTCACCCTTAACTGCCATGCTGGGCCAGCTTCTTTGTCAGGAGCCTCTGAGATACTGCAGGACATTTTTTCATGGAATCCCAAAATTACTGAGGTTGGAAATGCCCTCCCAGATGATCGAGTCCAAGCTGTGAGCCCCTTCCAAGGCCTGAGCGCCCTTTCCATGGGGAAATTGCTCCTGGTGTCCCAGCTGAGCCTGCCCTGGCACAGCTTGAGGACATTTCCCCTTGTCCTGTCCCTGTTCCCTGTTCCCAGAGCCCCACTTTGCTACAAGCCTCAAACATTCCCAACATCTTTCCCAAAGAAAACCTTGGCATATGTATATGGAATGCACGAGGACATATTTTTATCTTGTGCTTTATTACAAAGGGTGATGTATTAAGGGTGGAATTTCATCCATGCTCTCTGTGCTGCTCTTTAGGATAGGGATGGATGGGATAGACACCAGGATGCAGAGAGGGTGGTTTGCCCAAACTGCAGCATGAAAAAGTCAGGACATTTTGCATGACGCTTATTAGTTAAATAAAGTAAATAAAATCTCTGGTAGGGGAGTTTTTATTTCCTTACTGAGTATTCGGGGCACGGTCACCACTCGTTGTTCAGACCATCCTCTCTAACCTTATGCTTTTAAATATTAAATATTACATTTCCTACAGTCTTTGGATGCTTTTGGAGGAAAAACCAAGCTCGTGAAATTCAAGGGAGCTCAGACATGGTGGACACCTTGGATTGGTGAGGAAAGATCTGGGGATCATCCTGAGCTTCCATAAAGGGATGGAGGAGAGGAAATGGCCTCAAATGGCTCCAGGGGAGGCTCAGGTTGGAGACTGGGAAAGAAAATTTCCCTGGCAGAGTGGTCAGGTCTTGGGATGAGCTGCCCAGGGAGGTTTGGAGTCACTGGAATTGTCCCAGAGGAGTCTGGATGTGGCCTTGGGGACAGGGTTTGCGGTGATGGTCCTGAAGGGCTCTTCCCACATTCCTGGTGACTCTGGGATTCTGGGATGCTCCATGAGGTGCCCACACACGTGTGACAGACAGGTGTAGTCACTACCTGTGTTGCTGATGTGCACAAGAGACCCTCAGGCACCCAGATCTCATTCCAGGGATATCAAACACCCACCTGGGAATGGGTTTATGAGGTCTCAGGATCAAATGTTTCTGCTGGGAGCAAATCCCATCGTGGACAAAAATGGACTCAGGCTCAGGCTGATATTTGGGGAGTCTTGAGACAGCTTTAAATACAGCTGGGGGAGGGGGGGATTCTCAAAAAGAGGAAGAGTTGTCCACATGCAGATGTGTATTTAAGGAGATTCCATGTGGAATGGAATCAGAAGTGAGACTGAACAGAAACTGTAAATTTGCATCCTACTGGGAATCCCATATTGGCATTTGAAAGCAGCACTGAGAGGATGACAGGGACAGGGATTGAACGTTTCCTTTTCTTCTGCCAGAGGAGTGTTTGAAGGAGGTAGAGCATTGGAATAACTGGGAATTAGAGCTCTCCCCACTCCTTTCTGCCCCTGGCCAAAATGTGACAGCTCCAAATGTGACAAAGAGAACATCACGGGTCACCTGTGGCTGCGCAAGGAGCACCTGGAGGGTGGGAATGGCTGATGTGGGAGCAGCAGGGATACCTGGGCATTCCCACCTCACCTGGATTTCCTCCTCAGCTTGCCAGCCACATGTTCAGAATAGGGAAGAAGCTCAGGCCAGACAGAAGTGTACTAGAAAACAAAGAGGGAAGCAAAGTAAAGGGAAGCAAACCCAGGGAGGGTTTGCATTGTGAACACCAACAGGCAGTAAATTCTCCCTGTCAGCTGCCTGGCAATTACAGCCTGAGCACGGAGGGGTGGGAGCTTGGGAATACCTGTAAACACTTCTGCACAGGCAATTTGTCTTGTAGCAGTACCCAAAACAGCTCCCAGGACTGCACAGCCCTCGTGCCTGGAGGGCACAGGATGAGTTGGGCACCACGGGGAGCTCACACCTGCCTGAGATGAGGAAGGCCCACAGCAGCACCGGGGCTGGCTGAGCTGCAAGTCCTGCTGAAAAGAGCTGGGAGGAGTTTTCCACTTCCATTCCTACCCTGAAGCAAAACATCCCTGGCTATGGAAAAGGCCCAGCTGGGGCACCCAGGGATGGTGTTGAGGCCTCTCTCTGGGTGGGCTTGGGGTGGGATTCCGGTGATATTTCATTAAAGTTGTTTAATCTCGAGATTTGTCGCTTTCTCTGCTTCCCCTTGGGCACGGTGGGGCTGTGCTCTCATCCCTCTTTCCTGAGGAGGGGATGGAGCAGTGAGGGCTTCAACAGTTTGGGCAGAAACTCGATTGTTTCTCAGTGCTAATGGCTGTGCCAAAGCCAGCTTGGTGTGAGGGAAGGGAGGGACAAATCTCTGCTGTGGGCAAGACAAAGAGCGGTCAAACAAAGCCCCAAAAAACCTTCTTTGGTGGGAGCAAGTGGTGCAGCTTCCAGCAGAGCTCAGCTGGCGCTGGTGTCGGATCTGGAGGGATCTGTGTCACTGACCTTGGTGGCTGCACGTGGGCACCGGGCCAGGGGCGCGTGCCAGGCTGGAAACGCGTGTCCAGAACCTCCCTCGTGGGGAGGACACGGCCACCAAGGCCAGACATGGAGCTTTTCCTCCATCCTGCTGCTCCTCAGGCCTCCACACCCCGGCACATCCACCCGAGAGCCGCTCACCCCATGGCTGTGACTGAGGGTGCCATGAGGGTGGGGGATGTCCTGGGGGTGCCCTGAGGATGGGGGACATCCTGGGGGTGCCCTGAGGATGGGGCAGGTCCTGGGGGTGCCCTGAGGATGGGGAAGGTTCTGGAGTTGCTCTCAGGTTGTGTGAGGATGGGAGAGGACCTCGTGGTGCCTTCAGAATGGGGAATGTCCTGGCTGTGCATTGGGGAGTTCTGAGGATGGAGAAGTTCTGAGGGTGCCCTGAGGATGGGGAAGGTCCTGGGGGTGCCCTGAGGATGGGGAAGGTCCTGGAAGTGCCCCGAGAATGGGGCAGGAGCTGGGGGTGCCCTGAGGATGGGGCAGGAGCTGGGGGTGTCCTGAGGATGGGGAAGGTACTGGGGGTGCCCTGAGGATGGAGGAGGTCCTGGGGGTGCCCTCAGGTTGTCTGAGGATGGGAAAGGACCTCGCGGTGCCTTCAGAATGGGGAATGTCCTGGCTGTGCATTGGGGAGTTCTGAGGATGGAGAAGTTCTGAGGGTGCCCCGAGGATGGGGGAGGTCCTGGGGCTCACCTGAGAATGGGGCAGGAGCTGGGGGTGCCCTGGGGATGGGGAAGGTCCTGGAGGTGCCCTGGGGATGGGGAAGGTCCTGGAAGTGCCCTGAGGGTGGGGAAGGTCCTGGGGGTGCTCTGAGAACAGGGAAGATCCTGGATGAGCACTGAGGTGCACTGAGGAGCTGAGAACGGGCACGTCCTGGGGGCGCAGAGGTGCCCTGAGGATGAGGAAGGTTCTGGAAGGTGCCAGGTTGGCCGCAGCTTGACGCAACCTGGCCCCATGGAAGGTGTCTGTGCCCATGGCAGCGGGTTGAGCGGGATGATTCTGCATGTCCCGTCCCATCTGAGCCTTTCAGAGCGGTGGTGACATGAGTGGGGTGTCCCGGTGACACGGGTGGGGTGTCCCACACGCGCAGGGTGTCCCGGTGACACGGGTGGGGTGTCCCACATGTTCAGGGTGTCCTGGTGATACAGGCCGGGTGTCCCGGTGCTGACCCGGTTCCCGGTGACATGGGTGGATGTCCCAGTGACACGGGTGGGTGTCCTGGTGCTGATTTGGGTCCCGGTGCCACGGGTGGGTGTCCCGGTTCTGACCCGGGTCCTGGTGTCACAGGTGGGTGTCCCGGCGCTGAGCTGGATCCCAGTGACACGGGTGGGTGTCCCGGTGTCACGGGTGGGTGTCCCGGCGCTGACCCGGATCCCAGTGACATGGGTGGGTGTCCCAGCGCTGCCCCGGGGCCCGGTGTCACGGGTGGGTGTCCCGGCGCTGACCCGGGTGGGTGTCCCGGCGCTGACCCGGGTCCCGGTGTCACGGGTGGGTGTCCCGGCGCTGACCCGGGTCCCAGTGACACGGGTGGGTGTCCCACATGTTCAGGGTGTCCCTGTGACACGGGTGGGTGTCCCGGCGCTGACCCGGGTGAGTGTCCCGGTGCTGACCCGGGTCCCGGTGTCACGGGTGGGTGTCCCGGTGCTGACCCGGGTGGGTGTCCCGGTGCTGACTCGGGTCCCGGTGTCACGGGTGGGTGCCCCCGCTCTGCCCCGGGCCCGCCCCCGGTGCCCCTCACGGTGTCCCTCCCGGTGTCCCTCACGGTGTCCCTCACGGTGTCCCTCACGGAGTCCCTCACGCGCGGCGCGGCCCGCGCCGCCCCCGCCACGCGCGGCCCCCCCCCGCCGCTCCGCGCGCGGCCCCGGCCGGGAGTGAGCGCGGCCGCCGGGGCGGGGAGGGGAGGGGGGGGCGGCGCAGTGGAAATTTCCACTCCCTGCAGCAGCGGCGGCCGCGGCCGCTCGGCGGGACCGGGGGCGGCGCCGCCGCGGGGGCAGCGCGGGGAGGGCCCGGCCGCGGCCGCGAGGGGGTCCCGGCCCTCAGGCCGCGGTGCGGGGCAGCCCCGGCCCGGCGGGGGCGGCGCTTGGCACGGGCAGGGCCGGCGCGGTCGAGCGTGCGCAGCTCCTGCGCCCTTTAAGCCGCGCCGCCCCTGCCGGTACGGGCGTCTGAGCCGCGGGAGCCGCGCGGGAAGGAGCCGCCACAGCGCCGGGACGCGCCTTCCTCCACCTCCTCATCCTCCTCCTCCTCCTCCTCCTCCTCCTGTCCCCCCCTGCTCCTCCTCTCCGGCCTCGCCGCAGCCCCCTCCTCCCCAGCCCGTGCCCCGCTCCTCCCGCCACTGCCAGCTCTAAGATGCCCCGCTATGAACTGGCTTTGATCGTGAAAGCCATGCAGAGGGTGAGTGAGGGAGAGGAGACGGGAGGAAGGGAGGGAGGCAGGTGGGACTGGCAGAGCCCCCCTCACAATCCCAGCCTCGCCCCGTTCTGTCGCCGCGCTGTCCCCTCGGTGCCCGCTGTGGCCCGGCCTGTCCCCGCAGTGTCGCAGCGTGTCCCGGGCTCCGCGGGGTTCCCTCCGCGCATCGCCCCTTCCTTTCCTCGCACCCTCGGCGGAGCCGCTGCCCCCGAGCCGCAGTCCCCTCTCCCCCTCCCCTCCGCTCCGCAGGTAAGCAGATCCCACGCTCTCCGAGCGGCAGCGATGCGGTTTTCCTTGCCCATCCCCTCCCTCCGTGCCTGGAGCAGGTGAAGCCGGCCCTTGCCATGCCCCTGCCGGCGCATCCCCCTCTCCCTCTGCAGCACCAGCGCTTTCCATCCCCCTCCCCGCACCTGCGCTGCCATCGCCGGGCACCTCCTCGGCTGCCCTGGGCTCCGGGAAGCCTCGGGGCGACGGAAAAAGGGAGGATTCTCTCCGGCCAGCTCCCAACCGCGGGGTGCCACCTTCCCCCCCGTGTGCCAGGGCAGTGCCAAGGATGGGGTTTTGCCCGGGGCCGATAGGCCGGGCCGTATCGCCCCCGGGAAGGGGCGCTGGGGGTGGCAGCAGCCGTTGCCGCTGTTTTTTGGCAGCGCGGTGATAACGGAGCTCGGTTAAATGATGCTCTTCCCATTCGGCAGGAGCTGAGTCAATACGTGGGGGAAGGGGGGGGGGGTGGGAATGGGGGATGTGTGTGCGTAAAAATAATAATAAAATAAGGCCATCTCCGTGTGGATGGGAGGTTTATTTGGTAAATAACAGCTGATAATGGCCCTTCTCTAGTACCTTCTATAGCCTTTGTTTATCTGCTACTTTCCAGCTTAATATGCGGTGCTGGTGTTGGAATGTAGCAGCACTTGCGCTGGGCTGGAGCCCTCTGATCCAGCCCGGCGTGGATACTCTGCTTGGATTTACCCTTCATTCCCACCAGCACCATTTCCCACCGGGCAGCAGCTCAGCAGCGTGGCCGTGGTTTTTTGGGAATTACGGGAGCACGTCTGGTGTGCCGCATGCACTAGTACATTTCCATTCATTTTACATGGACCATCCACATGTCGGGGCTGGCTTTTTTTCTTCTTTTTTTTTTTTTTTTTTTTTTTAATATATTTTTCCCCGTGGTTTAGCTGCAGAAGCTGTAGTAGAGACATCTCACCTGGGTCCTCTAGTGGAGAAACGCAGCAGCAGGGAGAAAACCGGGTGACATTGCTGCACCAGCTCACCCGGGCAAAAAATACACTGCTTTTCCACTTGCTTGTCAGCGTATCATTTCTGTCCGATTTTTAATTTTTTCTTCCTTTCTACACCTCTCCCCTTGGGTGGATGAGGCAGAGATGCTTTTTGTAGCCGTGCTGTTGATGGGGGAGATGCTTTAAGGCGGGCGGGCACTCGGAATGCAGGGCAGGACAGCAAGCGTAGCAAATCTGCCATAATACTGAGGCAGGAATAAACTGACTTCTCTGAAAGGATGCCATGGAGTGCTCTCTGCTGGAAAGGCTCTCTGGTTTCTAGGATCTGACCACGGAGATGCAGGGATAAGCTTTTAGCTGTAAGATGCTTCTAATGAACATCAGTGCACTCAGGATTTAACATCTGCAACCTTTGCCTCTTTGAAGTTGGACTCTCCAGCATGTTCTTTCCACATGGATGTACCTTTAAAGTCTTTTTTTTAGCTCTGTGATTATGTCTAAACATTTCAGTTTGTGCTGGTGTTTTTAACCCACCCTTGTTGTAAGTCTAAAATTTAGTCTGTCTGTAGGTGCTGCTATTTTCATGCTGTTTTCAGCACACCGGATCTGGGTGCTTTTTCATTTCCCAGTATTTTGCTGCTCCTGCCTTTCTTGTGCCCTGAGAACACTTGGAAATATTTTCTCGAGTGGTTTTATGCTCCATGGTGCTGCTGGATCTTGGCTGGGGGGTTGCTCTAATGACCCCTGTAAGCTGTGCATAATCCTGGCTGTAATACTGAATTAAATGAGGCAAAATATAAGGATAATAAGCCAGTCTGAAATAGTGGAATGAGTCCATAACTCATTCCTGTAGAAGAATAAACAGCATTTCTTTTCCACACTGGTGACAGCACCTGGGCGGGTGTTCCCTGTCAGTCCCTCTGTGGTGGCTGCATGTCCTGGTGCTATCTGAGCAAGTGCTGACTCTTGGTGTCTGCGATGTCCTTCCTCACCTGTGGCAGGTCCCCTGTCCTCCAAAAAGAACCCCAAACCCTTGTCACTCAGCTTTCCTGTGCTTTAGGGCTTGTCCTGAACTTCTCGGGTGCAAACCTCAGCCTGGAGGCTTTGCTGCCTCTCTTCAGAGGCAAACTTGGTGCTTCTGTGGGGTTTCCCCCACCTACAACTTTCTTTTAATAGTTCCCTTGGCATTCTCAGGCATCCAGAATAAGTCCCTCCAGTTTATTTTTGTTACTTTAAGCCCTGTTGTGCCCAGCCCTGCTCGTGTCCAAGTCAGGGATCCTCTCCTGTTCTTTTCCTCCATGTGGCTTCTGTTGGGAGTCTGTTGAGAGGGTCCCAGGGCAGCTCACCCCATTCATCCTGCCTGATGCTCTCCTCAGGCTTGGCAGGCTCCAGAGCCTCTTCAGTTCTCCTTTTGTGCCTTAAAAATGCAACACCCAAGAGCTTTGGGGATGGGAAAACTTTCACTTTGCGCTGGTTCCACTTACCAGCCTTTGTCTCTGGTTGTCTGCATGTACTTGCCACAAAAAGTCAGGATTTTATTCTGAAGTCAAAGCTGGGCAGCTCTTCTGTGTCCTGATTTGAGAGACTAAAACCACTGTATTTTTATATACTAAAACACAGGATATTTTATATACTCTTATATATAATTTTTCATCAACAGAGCCTCCAGGTAGTGACTCTTAGGAAAAGAACAATAAAAGCCCTAAAAGCCACCCCAAAATAAATAATTCTCCTTTCCCTGTGGTGTATTTGGAGGGTGAGGGGTTTGTGTTGCTGTGTGTGAGTTCATGGAGGAGGAGATGCTTTGGGCAGAGCAAGGTGTGAGCACACAGAGGTGAAATGATTCATTTTGCCCATTGTGTTGCTTTCCACACTGCAGCACAGCAGGAACAAATGCTGGGGGGAGCTTGGTGGCAGATTTGTTACCAGCAGCGTCCAGATGTTTGCAAACCAAACCTTACCTGCCCACAGCAGCCCCAGCCAAGCCCTGCAGCTGTGCTGGAGGGAAAGGTGCAAAATGAAGACACAGCTGTCCATGGCCTGAATCCCCTGTTCAGAACAAAAACTGAGTTTTTAATAATTCCTGATTTTCTCCTGTCTTTGGCTCTGAGTGGGGGATTGTGGTGGAGCAGCACCTTCAGCAGGGAAGGGCAGTGAATCCCCAGGAGTGAATGTGCAGGAATTCTCACTGGCTGGAAGAGCAGGGCTCTGCAGGGAGCTCTGAAACTCCCTGGGAAGGAAGGAAGAGCTGGAAATGGTTTCCTGCTGCTCCAAGGTTGTTTGTGCAGCGTGACTGTAGGGTGGCAGTGCCAGACCTCCAAGGAGACTGGGACACAGAGTGGGAATCCCACAGTCCTTGAGCTTGGAAAAGACCTCCAGGATGGAGTCCAGCCTTTGATCCCCACCTTGTCATGCAGAGCAGAGCACAGGGACACACGTCCTCAGCAGCACCTCTTTGTAACTGGAACTGATGGGCACTTTGTAAATAACTCGAGAGTATTTCACTAAAAACGAGGAAATTCATCAATATTTTATTAGCAGTGTGCTCATCTTCACCTATGAAGAAGTTCAAACACAGAGTCATAATCTAAAACCTAACCACTTATTTTTCAGCAAATACCTGGACTAGGAGACCCATCCACCCACTTCTGGAATCCCAGAGTGGTTTGGGTTGGAAGGGGTCTTAAAAATCACCTTGTTCCACATAGCAGGGCCACCTCCCACTGTCCCAGGTCACTGCAAGCCCTGTCCAACCTGGCCTTGGACACTTCCAAATAATAATAATAATAATAATATTAATAATCCTGCAGTGAATGTGTGCTCTCATTTCTCCAGCCATGTTCTCACAGCACAGCTTGTCTTCAGCAGCTGTTTGTTGCTTTTGGAGTGGGTTGCCGTGTTTCCAAAATTCCCTACCTGCCGTGATGAGATTGTTGGCTATTTTGGGAAAGCCAAAGTAAATGGGCAGTAGTGTTGCTTGACATCTTGACTATTGCACTTAATTGCTGTGTAGGCAGCTGCAGCAACTGGGCTTTTGATGTCTCAGTTGCCAGGAAGGAGGGGGAGAGAAGGAAGCAGGAAGATACTGGGTTTATTTTATTTTATTTCCTTTCCTTTCCGGTGAACCACCTGCTCTGCCAATGGAATTGTGCATCTTCCCCACCCCTTTTCCTAGATGAGCAGGTTAAAATTACACAAAAGTTTTTTTCCTTTGTTCCCACTGGCATTTTCAGTAGGCTGGAACAGGCTCTTGAGCCTGGCAGGGAGGGATCCTGGAGCTGGGGGTGGTGCTGGGAAGGAGACCAAAGCCTTGGAACTAAAAGCCAGGTTTAGAAAACAGCAAGATCCAGCACTGACTCTGCTGGAGGAGTCACCTTTTTGTTTTCTGCCTTGAGCATTCCATAAGAAGAACTGGGTTTTGGAGAGTGTGGTGCAGACAGCTTTTGGGAACGATACCCTCTTGCCTGATATTTGACATTTTCAGTCTTGGAAGAGCTGGAATTTTTGCCAAGTGTGGCATACGTGCCTGGGACTGAAGAATAGTTGAAGTCTAATTTCAGTTTCTTGCAGGACCCTGGTGGGATTTCAGTGGGGTTTGGCCAGTCCCTCTTCAGGAGACAGCAGTGGGGGTTAAACCTTTGAGGTGAAACTTCTCTGGGCTGCCCCTGGTTCCTCCTCAGCAGTGAGCTCTTTGCTCCTGGTTGGGGTTTGTTCCTACTGTGTTCTGGCCTGAAAGGTGTTGGTAATTTCAGCGTGGAGCAGACTGTGTCCCTGAACTCTTGGAGAACCCTTTGTGCTGAGCAGCATTAATCTCTGATTGTTGGAAAGCCCTGAGACGTGACTGACTCCTGGAAAAGCTGTCCATTGTAACACTGAGGAGAAGCTGCTCCTTCAGCTCATGTGTGTTTGTGTTTTCTGTCTCCTGACTTCATCAGTTCCATGCTTTGGAATGATGGAAGCTCTGCTTTTCTCCGTGTGTTCTTTCAGGAGCTGATTTCTCCAGTTCCCTTATCCCAGAACCATCATTGCCACACAAAAATTGCTTTGGCAGCTGTTAAGTTGCTGGCAAGTAATTTATCTTTTTTTTTTTTTTTTTTTTTTAATAATTATTTTCTCAGAGCAGCTGTGGCTGCCCCTGGATCCCTGGAAGTGTCCAAGGCCAGGTTGGAGCAGCCTGGGACAGTGGAAGGTGTCCCTGCCATGGCAGAGGTGGCACTGGATGGGCTTTTTAAGGTCTTTCCAACCCAAACCATTCCATGATTTTATGATTTGTCGTGCTCCATGGCAGGCTTCTAATTCCTGGAGCCACAGCCACCCACACCTCCCTGGCTGCAAATCTGGGATGAAGGAAGAGCTGTTTGTGTGGAAGCAGTTGCTTGGTAGAGCTTCATGTCCCACCCTCTGTGTCCCTTACCTGAGGGCAGCAGCAACCTCTGGGCACCAGGTTATTCTCTGGAAAAATTCCTGCCCTGTGCAGCAGCAGCAATATCCCCAGTGGGCATTGAAGAACTGATAAAAAGGTGAAAGCAGGGAAAAATAAAAATACAGAAAGAGATGCAAAATATAACTAATAATGAGAAGTGGAACAGGAAATATTGGAAATAAATATGTGGAAAGTAAGGCAAGATGTGAAGACCTGTCCTTCCTGTGGAGCACTGGTGCAAATATTGGTGCTGAAAATGAGATTGTAGAGAAAATTCATCACCCCTGGTGAGGAGAAGGGCAGGAAGGAAGTGGATGGTGTAAAGGGAGGGACGTGAACCCAAGAAATAGCATGGAGGAACTGCAGAAATACTGTTGTTCTGCTATTTTTTACTCCTGGTTTGTCCACTTGCAAGCCAATCCTTGTGTTCAGTCCTGCAAATATCTAACAAATAATTAAAAGCCAGGCCCATGCAGAGGAGGGAATGTGTTCAGTGAAGTCGGTGTTTTTGAAAAAGAAATCAGTGTTCAGTAGCTTTTAATAGAGATATTCTCCATCAAGCTTTGTAATTAGCATTAATTGTTTTAGAACCAGCAGAATTTTATTGAACTCTGGTTTTGGTGTCTTGAAATCTCCCAGAAGGATCACAAGTCTTGAAACAGCACCCAGCTGACTGGGAAGCGTGGAGAGCCTCAAATTCTTGGCCTATGTATGATCCTGAACTTCTGTCTCACCTACCAATAATCCTGGGGGTGCTTTATAATCTTCCAAAGATTGTGGGCAGCCAAAAATGTGATGGGAATTTGGGGAAGTCTTAAAGAAACTTAATGTGTCTGGGTTTTTTTGGGTGGTGTGGGGTTTTTTTTTGTTTTTTTTTTTTTTTTCTTCCTAGAAATTTGAAGAAGAATTTCTTCCTGGTATCTTGCCCAGTTTCATGGGGACTGACACTTCTCCTTTCTCATTTCCTAACTAACTTCTGCACTCTCCCAGCCAAAATCCTCCTCAAATGGGATGAAGCAGCACATTTTTTAGGCTGGGATTATCCAGTTCCTGCTGAGTGATGATCACCACCAGCTGCATCACAGCATTGAGCTTCCAGCTGAAGGAAAGGGCATCCTCAGTAGTGGCAGAGATTTTGCAGCATTTCTGATATTTGCTTCTGAAAAGGCGAGAACCTTGTCCAGAGAACTGAAGTGGCCCCAGTTCCACCCCAGAAATCAAATTCTTGGCTGTTGAGGCTTGTTTGACCCATTCTCTTGCTGCTGCTCTGGTGAGCAAGTCTTCATCTCCTTCATCCCTGCCATGGCAGCGAAATGTTTGTGCTGCTGCGTTTTGGGTTGCCAAAAAAAGAGATTTGAGCCTTGGCACTCAGTGTCTTACTGCACCTTCCACTGCAGTGTGACCTGGCAGGGAAATCTTGCCTGGTGCTGTGTGATGCCAGAACCTTCCAGTTTTTGCCAGCCCCTTCCCACTTCCTTGGAAATGTTTGGCTTTTTGCCCTCTGGTGCCATTGGTTTTGCTGTTGACCAAGTGGCTTCTGGGTTGTCTCTGCCCCTTTTGCTTTCAGTTCCTGTGGAAAAGAACTGTGTCCTGTGGAAGAGGGATGTCACCTCTCTGTGGTTTCCATGCTGGGCTGGGCTTTGTGGTGACAAACTGAGCTCAGGAGGGCCCTGCTGGAGCTGCAGCCGAGGCAGGAGAGGTTCTGCAAGGCCAATTCCTTGGCAGCTTCTGCTCCCTTCACGGAATTCCAGAGCTTGGAAAAGCCCTCTACGACCATGGAGTCCCAGCTGTGCCTTGTCCCTAACCCAGAGCACTCAGTGCCACCTCCAGGCCTTCCTTGGGGACTCCAAACCTCCCTGGGCAGCCCCTTCCAGTTCCTTTCCATGAAGAAATTCCTCCAGATAACATTTGTCACCCATGGAAACATAAACCTGTTCTTTGGGCTGACAAGGGGAAAAGGAAGGTATTAACTTCTGATTTTCTTTAAATTGATAATTGATGGATTAATATCCTGGGTATGATGGTTATTCTGTCTAGGCAGGTCTGGAAAAGACAGAATTTCTCTCTGGTATCTCTGTATTTTAATAGAGAAAAAGGGACTTTTTGTCTCCTTCCCTCTGTCCCCAGCTTACCCCCCTTGCCCTGTAGGTGTTTGGAGTTCTGGGAAGAACAGTGGAAGCAAATCAGTTCCTTATTCCTGCTGGAGTGCTGGGGACTGGCTCTTGGCAAAGGGAACCAGCCAAGTGTGAATGTCACAGGCAGTGGCATGAAGTGGCTCGGGGAGGGTGATGCAGATTCTGAAAAAATCCATTTTTTCTTGTTTTGCAAGGCTGGAGCTTTTCTTGTGTCCACTGACTGCTGGAGTGTCCTTCCTGTGCCTTCTCCCCCTCCTTCATTTGTGACTTGGTGGGACACTGGAATAGGTGTATTTTTTTGGGATGGGGGGGGAAATGGTTCAAAAACCCCAAAAATGACAACTAAATGATGTCCTGCTGCAACAGTGTCGGTCCCAGTGCCCTTGAGCTCCAGTTGGCCTCGCATCACTCCAGTTCCTGCTCTGTAATTGTCCACTGCACACCCCATTTCTGACTGGCAGTCAGTTCTCTGTGTCTCTTGCTCTGGGGTTATTTATTTCTCTCATGTCTCCCGCAGCAGTTGTGTAGAAAAGAATCCAGAAGAATTTATGCTGGAACAAGCTGCTTTTTTGTGCTGCTGCAGTAAAATGAAGACCAGAGCTGGAGTGATTCCTGACCAAAACAAAAGTTCATTGCGTGTTCATAACAGCTCCTTTGAGTGAGTGACTTGTTCCTTGCACCTCAAATTGGATTTTTTTTCATAGTGGCGATTTACAGAGTTGGCTCCTGAGTTCTCCAGACCAGCAGGAGGTCCATGTGGTGGTGATGCAGAGTGTGACCGACAGGTTCAGCCAGGTGGGCTCAGGGAACCTGGAAATGTGTCCCTTTCCTGCTGCAGCCTCTGGGGTTCAGGGCTGGCCTGGCATCCCCAGCAACTGCAGTTATTTATTGGATGCTCCAGGTCAACTTCTGCCTTCCCTATCTGTCCCTGGGGGGTTCCTGGCACATTCCTCTGCTCCAGCTCCTGGTTTTCAGGGAAAAGCCTGGAACTGCTGCCCTGGATGCTGAGGGCTCTGTTGAGCAGCTGCCAAGGATAGCCCCTGCTTCCTCAAGGGCATGTGCTACATAATTTATGTATCACTTACTCCATGAAGAGCTTCAGTGCTCCTTTTTTGTGTTCTGAGTGCTGCAGTAAATGGAACAAAGCTTTTCCTCTTTTCTTTTTTTTTTTTTCTAAGAGATTTTTTTCCTTGTGTTTACTGTGGAGCAGTGAACAGGTAGGAACTCATTGGTGTGTCCATGGTCAGAGGTGTGAGGAGTCTGGAAAACACACTCAGGGGGTTGCACATGGTGCAGACCCCACTCAAGGCACAAGACTTCAGGTATTTATTAATTTTTCTGTGGCAGAGGTAATATTTTCCATGATCCTGGTAATCTGCACAGATTTCTTCCACACAGCAGAGCTGTTCAGTAGGTGAAGTGCTGCAGACCTGATTTCAAATACTCCTGCTTGAAGGTGGGGTGGGAAAATGTTGGTCCCAAGAAATAATCTGAAAACTGCTTGAAAATCTGTGAGCAAAGCACTTAATTTGCTAACAGTGGACACTCCTGTGGGATAGGTGGGCATCTGTGTCCTCCAATTAACCCTTAAAGCATCGGGATTGGTGAGGAGAAAAGGAGAGTCAGCTCAGACACTTCCCATTGCCAAAAAGCCAAGAGAGCTGAGAAGAAATAGTGGCTTCAGAGCTGGAGCAGTTGGACTCTGGCATGTTTTAATCACCCATTTTATTGGAAAAGCACTGTGGAGAAAGTTTTCCTTTAGAACAATCGTACAAATTTCTCCTCAAAATCCCACCCTGGGTCTGCTTCACATTATGAAATCTCTCTTCAGGGACTTGCTTGGGATTTTTTTTTCCCCTTAAGGAACAGGCTGGGTGTTGGAGAGACATATGCATTGTTTCACCAGAGCTACAGCCTCTATTTCCAGACAAGAGGGAAGCACATTGTTTTGTGTCTTTGATATGATCCAGCCAGAAAACAGCCTCAGGGAAGAAAATTCCCAGTCCTTGGCAGCAGCTCTGTCTTTCTGCCTTTTTTTTTTTCCCCCTCCCTCTGTCAGTGCCACAATGTTCACTGTTCTAATAACTCAAGACTAAACTCACATGGGGCATCTCAAAAGTCCTTTGTAAGACTTGAGGTCAGAACTTGCTGAAAGTTCAGAGGGACGAGTCTCATTTTCCTAATGAAGAAAAGTTCCAGGGTTATTTTGGAATTAGGTCTAAGAAACTGGTACAAGAAGCTACTTCAGTGCTGTAATTTAGTGACAGTGCAGCAAATTTGTGGTGGCTGCTGAAAACTTTTCACCTTCCAGCTCAGGCAAACTGAGCCCTGCAAAAAAACCCTCAGGTGTTGGTGACAAAGGGCAGGGTTCAGCTCTCTGAAATTTGATTATTTCAGGTGCATGGTCTGGCTGTATCATCCTATGGAAGACACTCCAGGAACTTCACTTGTTGTTTATTTTGGTTGGAATGAGCCCCCTGGAGCTGAAGTGACTTTATTGAGGAATGTCACAATTTATTTGAGGGCAGCTGCATCAAACACTGACACGCTTCTCAGAGAGTCTGCATGCTGGAATTACAGAAGGTTTGGATTCCCAGGGACCCCAAAGCCCATCCAGTCCCACCCCCAGGGCAGGGACACCTTCCATTATCCCATCCAGCCTGGCCTTGGACATTCCCAGGGATCCAGGGCAGCCACAGCTTCCCTGTTAGTATCCTGTCTATAGAAACACTCTGGATACTTCTGGTATCAAATTGAATTGATTTTAACAGATATTTTTGTCATTTTTCCATATTGCTCTGTAGGATATTTGTGACAAGTCACTGATGAACCCACAGGGAAGATGGTGGGGGGTGAACTCAAGTTAAAATCAAATGTTTTTTAGTAATGAGAAGGAAAACAGAACATTGAAAATATTAATTATTACAATTTCCTTATCTGGCTACTCTTCTGGTTTTCTGTGTAGCAGATTTTTTTTTGTCAAATCTCTCCTTCCCTTTCTCTTAAAATATTTATAGTTTTGGTATAAACATAACATAGTTGAAAAATTAGCTGAATATAGCAAAAGACACAACACTATTAAAGTGTTGCTCCAAAGTGCTTAAAACTAAGAATAGTCCATTAAACTTGGCTCTGATTGCATCATCTCATGTGAAGTGTTTATAATTTTGGGTTGGATTAAGCTATTAGACCATTTAACTACTCCTGTGTTTGCGGGTGGGGAGAAATGTGAATTCTTCTGTGGAAGAATTGAAAATACGTCTGTGGTTTGAGGCTTCTAAGGAATGATAAATTTAGCCCAGTGCTGTAATCAGTCCGTTTTGTGCCATTCTCCTTAGTCTCTCATTATTGGCTGTAATTCCAGCAGAAGGAATATCTCTATTCTCAAGTGGGTTTGTGGTGCTGGGGGGGAGCCCTTATTATTTTTATTTTTATAAATTTTTCTCCTGAAAACCAGCTGTACCATACAAATGACACAGTGGTGGATTTCTCCTTAAGGTTGAAGTTGTGGCTTGCTGGGAGCTATTTTTACAATCTGTGAGGACTTGCACGTTTTTACTCAGCACCGTTGCTGCCTTTAACACAACGTGTGCATTTTCAACCTTAACTGTCTTGGAATCTGATATGGTTTTTATTGACCCTTTAAACAAACCCAATATATGGCAGGGGTGCTAAACATAAACATCCCTAACAAAGAAACCAACCAACCATTAGAATATGCTATCAGGCTGTTTGTATTAATGATTAATTAATGGGGAAATGGGAGCTTCAGCCTCATGCCAGAGAGTGAACTGGAAGGGGATGCCTGGAGCTGATGCTTGTAGGATTTGTGAGATTTTATGGCCAGAAAAAGACCCCAGTGTTGGTTTTCTTGTGTTTTAACCAGTGGGTGGGAAAGAGGAGTGGAGTCAGACCCTGTTCCTCGCCTTCTGTAATAATCTCATTATTGCTGCTAAAGGTTTGTGTTCCCATCTTTAGAGTGAACCTGTTCTTTGCTTTGGTCTTCCTTTCCCATGGCCCTTGGGTGTAGGAAATGGAAGAATCCCATGTCCAGCTCTCTCCAAACCCATTAGAAGCCTTTGGGTTGGTAGAGGGCACTGAGGCCCTGGCCCAGGGTGCCCAGAGCAGCTGTGTCTGCCCCTGGATCCCTGGCAGTGCCCAAGACCAGGCTGGACACTGGGGCTGGAGCAGCCTGGGGCAGTGGGAGGTGTCCCTGCCATGGCAGGGGTGGCACTGGGTGGGATTTTAGGTCCCTCCATCCCAAACCATTCCATGATTCTGTGGTATAAACATAAACAAGAGCTGGGAGCACATCCCAAATCCATGAGGGAGCCACCATGCAGCTCCTCAGTGCCCCTTCCTCTGCCACCAAGTCTTCATTGTCCCCTTCCCTCCACTTCCAGCTTTTGGTCCTGCTTGCCAAAATGGGTTTTGTTTCCTGACGTGTTTGGGAGCTGTCAGGTGGGATTGGGAATTCGGGAAGAGCGCGACAGGGAAGGTTTTGCCTCCATACCTTCCAGTTGTCCATGCTGGGATGGGAATGGCATTCTTCCAGCTGCCAGAACCCACCCAGTGTTCCCTCCTGTGCCTCTGGTGCTCCCACAAAACCCCAGGTGTGGGTGTCCAAAGGCACTGGCCCTAAAGTGGGATGTCAGGTGGAGTTTTGCTTCTGCCACTTGCTGGAATGGGATGTTTTCTCCCCTTGGATCACGTGGATGTGTATGGAGATCTTTCCAAGTGGAAAATAACCCTGTGATTATCTGTACCCCAGACAGGAGCAAACTCGCCTCAAAACCTGCGGAATAACCGTGATTCTCCAGCTGATTTGAAATGGATGTTGATTTTTGACAGCTCTGTGACCTCACTTTGATTTTTCTAGCAGCCAGCTGGTGTCTCAGGTGCTTTCCTGTGGTGCCAGGATCTCCCAGGATTTGGGGGATCCAGTGCAGGAAATGCTGAGCCAGGTTTGGGCTCCATAGCCATTGTTATTTGTTGGGTTATTTTAATTTTATTTTCCTAAGATTGCTGGAAAGAGGAAGATCTGGTTAGTGGCTTGAGAAGGAGACTTGTGAGACACCAGAGTAAAGAAAAAGAAAATGTGTTTTTGTTGCTTGCTATGTTCTGGGGAATTTGGGTCACTCAATCCTCCCGAATCGCTGCGTCTCTGAAGGTACCTGTAACCATTGAAGTTGACTTGTGAAAGGCTTTTTCCACTTAGCCCTACAAATATTGAATGATGTCTGTTATGGATTGCAGGAAATATAAAGGGGGAAAAATCTGTGGTGTTCAGTGATTTGTTTTACTACACTTCAAATTTTTTCTCATTACTTCATGAAATTCCTCTCTAATTCAATCTTTGTCTTTTGTCTTTGCTGCCTTGCAGGGTTGGTACAGTAGGCCTCACTAAACTTAGCTGCAACTAAGAATTTCTCCTACATCAACTGAGTTAAGGCTGATGCTCTTGTGGAATGTGGATTAAAAGTGCGTGCTAAGTTCCCAAATTTGAGAAGCGGAGAAAAGTAAATGTACCACTGCCACCAGCATCAGGACAGCAAACCAAGGGACAAAGAATTTGACCCGCTGTGTTGATTTTGGTTAAAACTGGTTCACGTGGTGCTTAAGAGACGTTGGCTGGGGGGCGAGAAGTGGACGTCAGCGAAGGCTTTTTGGTTACAAAATGAGGGCTTCTTTGGAGCCAGCAGACATTGCCATTGTGGCCCTGTACTTCGTGCTTGTAATGTGCATAGGTTTCTTTGCCATGTGGAAAAACAATCGGAGCACCGTGAGTGGCTACTTTTTGGCAGGGCGTTCTATGACCTGGGTAGCTATCGGGGCCTCGTTGTTTGTGAGCAATATTGGAAGTGAACATTTCATTGGGCTCGCAGGATCTGGAGCGGCGAGCGGATTCGCCGTAGGCGCGTGGGAGTTCAACGCCTTAATGCTTTTGCAGCTTTTGGGATGGGTCTTCGTGCCAGTCTACATCCGGTCGGGAGTGTACACCATGCCCGAATACTTGTCCAAGCGGTTCGGAGGGCATAGGATTCAAATCTATTTTGCAGCGTTGTCTCTACTTCTTTATATCTTCACCAAACTCTCGGTTGACTTGTATTCAGGGGCGCTTTTTATCCAAGAGTCCCTAGGGTGGAACCTCTACCTGTCGGTGATCCTGCTGATCGGAATGACGGCGCTGCTGACTGTGACCGGAGGGCTGGTGGCCGTCATCTACACGGACACCCTCCAAGCGCTGCTTATGATCATCGGGGCCCTCACACTCATGATCATAAGCCTCATGGAGGTCGGTGGTTTTGAAGAAGTGAAAAGGAGGTACATGTTGGCATCACCAAACATCACCTCCATCCTCCTAACCTACAACATCTCCAACACCAACTCCTGCAACGTCAGCCCAAAGCCTGACTCTCTCAAAATGCTGCGCGAGCCGACGGACGAAGACATTCCCTGGCCTGGATTTCTGCTGGGACAGACCCCAGCCTCAGTGTGGTACTGGTGTGCTGACCAAGTCATAGTGCAGAGAGTTCTGGCTGCCAAAAACATCGCTCATGCCAAAGGCTCCACCCTCATGGCCGGCTTCTTGAAGCTGCTGCCCATGTTCATCATCGTGGTGCCGGGGATGATCTCCCGCATCCTGTTTGTGGACGACATCGCCTGCATCAACCCCGAGCACTGCTTCCAGGTGTGCGGGAGCAGGGCCGGCTGCTCCAACATCGCCTACCCGCGCCTGGTGATGAACCTGGTGCCCGTGGGGCTGCGCGGGCTCATGATGGCCGTGATGATCGCTGCCCTGATGAGCGACCTGGACTCCATCTTCAACAGCGCCAGCACCATCTTCACGCTCGACGTCTACAAGCTCATCCGGAAGAGCGCGACCTCCCGGGAGCTCATGATCGTGGGCAGGGTCTTCGTGGCCTTCATGGTGGTGATCAGCATCGCCTGGGTGCCCATCATCGTGGAGATGCAGGGCGGGCAGATGTACCTGTACATCCAGGAGGTGGCGGATTACCTGACCCCGCCGGTGGCCGCCCTGTTCCTCATGGCCATCTTCTGGAAGCGCTGCAACGAGCAGGGCGCTTTCTACGGCGGCATGGCCGGGTTTGTCCTGGGCGCCATCCGGCTGATCCTGGCCTTCTTCTACCGCGCTCCCGAGTGCGACCAGCCGGACACCAGGCCCGACTTCATCAAGAACATCCATTACATGTACGTGGCCACGGCCCTGTTCTGGATCACCGGGGCCGTGACGGTCGTGGTGAGCCTGCTCACGCCGCCGCCCACCAAGGAGCAGGTGAGGACCACCACGTTCTGGGCCCTGTGGAAGCGCGGCGCGCCGGAGAGCGCCGGCAAGGGGGAGCTGTACCAGGCGCAGGAGAAGAGCATCCTCAAGTGCAACGAGAACGCCAACCACATCATTCCCAACGGGAAGTCGGAGGAGAACATTAAAAACGTGAAGCCGGAGGACATCAACCTCCTGGTGACGTGCAGGGATGACAGCAACCCGGTGATCTCGGTGAGCCACTCCGAGGTGGAGACGCCCGTGGATTGTTATTCCAACGGACAGGCGGCCCTGATGGGGGAGAAAAAGCACGAGGAGGAGGAGGGGACTGACAACAGGGCGAGACATTTGAAATTCATAGATTGGTTCTGTGGCTTTAAAAGTAAAAACGTAAACAAGAGAGTGGTTCGGGAGGTCGAGGAGGAGACTGTTTGTTTACAAATGCTGGAAGAGACTCCAAAAGTTAAACTATTACTAAATACTGGACTGGTCTGTGTCTGTTCGCTTGGAATCTTCATGTTTGTCTACTTCTCTTTGTGAGTGAATAGTGAACTTTTAAGGGTATGGCTTAAACATACAGAAGTTGATACAGGTCTCTGGAGATTTTTGGTTTTTCCTTTCTTTTCAAACAACATAACCACAACCCAGGCATTGTTTACGCTATAATTGTAAGATCAACTCAGCTTTAGCCTATTTTGAGACCATTTGAGATGTGTTGTCCTCCCTCTGCTGAAAGCAGAACCTGTCCTGTGGTGGCTTTTTCTTTTTTCCCTTTTGTGTTGTTTTTTTTGTTTTTTTTTTTCCATTTGCAGCACTAACCTTTTGTTTTTCTGTGTATAAATATACCAAAGGCAGGCAGGTGGCTGTGTTTGAAGTCAGGCAGTTACAGCTCAGTCAGCATTAAGTGAAGATAACAGGTAATCAGTTACCAGTGTGTAAAATCTGAGTGATTAAAGCTGTGTCAAAAGATTTTTTAGACGCAGAGCTGTGATGCACATTTATAAAATGACTGTATTACCTTGGCCAACTTAGCACTTCTTAATTGCACTCACTGCTTTCTTTTCTTTTTTCAGTTTCTCATTTTTCTTCTGGCAACAACAGGAAGCTGTTTTGTCTCATTTTACAGCACTTAAAACATGATAGCTCTTAGCAGCTTTCTGCCTTTTTTTAATTCTTTGTAAGGAAATTTTTGTCTTTTGATTTTTATCCACTGTAAATTCCATTACTGAAAAGTTTCTGTATTATAAAAAACAAAGAAAAAAGAGAAAAATCTAAAACAAAAATAAGCCTGGAGATGACAAACTGTCAATAGAGGAGGATGAAAAAGAAATACTCTTTCTGTGGGGTTTTGTAGTATATTGAAATTGAAGAATCACAGAATTCTTGGGGTGGATTTGGGATGTCCCTGGGCAGCTGTTCCAGGGCTCTGGAACAGCTCTTTCCACCTCCAGGAAAGAAATTTTTCCTCGGGTTTGGATAGAATTTCTTGAGTTCCAGTAAATGTCAAAAAAAATTCATTCAGCCTCTCCAGCCTCTGAACCTTTAGGATGTTGTTTGGATTAGCTTCTTTTTAGGGAAAAATCTGTTTGTAGGTTCTACCATATGGGAAAAAGAGAACCAAGAGGCTTTGCATGTCTTGAAAAACTGATTTTCACCCTGCAGAAGGGTTTTCCTCTGCTGTACATGGGAGGAATCCCAGAGGAGGAAGAGGAGGAAGCCCCGATGCTGCAGGGGGAGAACAACTGCGAAGGGGAGGAAGGGGAAATGGGGGAGAGAGGTGAAAGTGCTCCTTGTTTTCCAGAGTCCTTTTGCCCCATGTCTTCTCCCACTTCCCCTTTCACCCTGTCAAACTTCCTTTTTGTTTTTTGAGGAATCCCAGAATCGCTGAGCTTGGAAAAGCCCTCCCTGGTCATTGGGTTCCAGCTGTGCCCCATCCCCACCTTGTCACCCAGCCCAGAGTGCCACATTCCTTGGACACCTCCCGGGCTGGGCACTCCACCAGCTCCCTGGGCAGCCCTTTCCCATGAGTGACCTTTGTGTGAAGAAATTCCCTCCTTCCCTCCCTCCTCAGAACGATCCCGAGGGATTCGGTGTCAGGGACAGGGAGCGCGTGCAGCCGCAAATCTGTGTCGGCAATTGAGGTCTGTCCTGTCCTCAGGATTTTTCCAAAAACCTGAATTTCTCCCAGGCAGTCACAGCTATTTGTAGGTCTCCAAATCCAGAGGATGTTTCCTTCAGATGGACGGATGGATGGATGCCCAGGCAGGGATGAGCAGTTCCCAGGTGGGGAGGATGAGTGTGCAGCAGGTTGGTGCTCCCATCCTTCCCCAAGCCAAGCTGGGTCCTGGTTTTGGGAGCAGAGCCCACCAGTATTAAACTCCTTCCCTCTCCAGGACAGAGTGGTCATATCCAGGCTTTCCATGGAAATAATTCCTCCAGTTGTCTTTGCTCCTGAACCTGAACCTGAGCTCATTCAGGAGAGCACAAACTAGCTGGGCCAAAGTTGGGCTGAGGGACCATTGTGAGCGTTCACCAAAACCAGTTCAGGGGTCCAGCACCGTTTCCTTGGCACACAAACAAGAACCAATTCCTGTAGGGGAAACCATTTTGTAGAGATGAAATTTGGGCCAATTCTGCCTTTGACTGCTGGAGAAAGTTTGCTTTTCCAGTGGTGCTATCCACACGGCTCCTAGTAGATAATTTCCAATACATATTTTCAGATAAAAGGATTCACTTCTATTTTTGGGGTGGTTTTGTTTGTTTTGGTGGTGTTTTAATATCAGTTGAATCTCATTCATTCCAAAACTTTTACCAGAGGCTGAGCTGCTCCACTTTCCTCCACTTGGTTTAGTTGTTGCTGCTGGGAAGTAGAACTACTCCAAAGTGGAAAACTTGGGGTGTTGTTGCAATATATGTAGAGAGGAGTCACCATACGTGATGTTGATGTTGCTGCCAATGGGACAAGACACATTTTCTTATGATTTGCGTGGCCACAGCTTGGTTTGGGAAAACATTTAAAATACTATTTAAGGGTGAAATTGTGGTGTGTGAAATTAATGGCATCTCAAGTTGCTTCCTTAGTGGGCTGAGCTGTGAAGGATGGTTTGATGTAAAAGTATTGTTTCCATACGGGATAAAATCATTGAGGGCAACGTTTGATCGTAGTGGGATGAAAAATAACTTGTAGAAGGTAAAGAAATTCTCAGTCCAACAATATCCTCTTGAGAAGGCTGGGATGTGGCTCAGACGCCTGGTTTTGACCCATGTCCGCTGGGAGCTGGGCACGACTTGGGAGCAGCGCCTGGCACTGGGAATTTCCAGGCTGCTCCTCGCTGTCCAGCGCTGTGCCAGAATCCAGCTTAGCTCAGGGACCCTTTGGCCGGGCTCCATCTCCCCCTGCGCTGTCCCCAGGGTGCCTTACGCGGGCGGGTGGCCGAAGGCGCGGCTGGAGGAGGCGCTGCCAGCGCTTCTTCCAACGCCTTCTCCCTGCTGCTTCCATCCCTCCCGAGCCCTTCGCTCCTCCGACAGGACACTTGGAAGGGTTGGCAGGTGGAATTCCATCCTGCTGGGATGGTTGGATCCGTGAGGAGCTCATCCTTGGCCGTGGAAGGAGTTGAGTCCTTCAGAACCACACCGCGAGGTGCTCCATCTCCCGCTTCCTTTATTCTCCCTTTTGCTACACTAACGAGCTGCCCCGTTAATCACGCTGCTAATTGGCAGGCAGGATCATAAAGGATTATTAATCTGCCTCCCCACCCCATCTTTGGACCTGGAATTGTGAAGCTTTTTTTGAGCAAATTCTTTCTCCAGTGCTTTTTCTCTTCAGGTGTTTCCAAAGTGTTTTGTGTGCTCCTCTTCAGCCTCATTGTGTCGTAGAAATGCTGATGCTCTTTGCTGCGTAAAACCACTTAATAAAAGGCCTTTATTATTAAATAAAGATATTTCTAAGGTTCCAAACAAGCTGCCTGCTGGCGAGAAGGACCTTGTGTAGGAGAAGGGATTTTTTTTATAGCGTAAACAAGCCTTTGCTGAGGGGGAAAGTTGATGATTTTGGGGTTAAACACCCATTTTTTGGTCCAGCAGAACAACAGAGTGGACAGTCAGTTCCATGATTTTTTTTTTTTGCCTGGCCCCCTCCCCCTGGGTGGGGCTGGTTGTGCTTCTGTCTTGCAGCAATGGGTTTATTTATTATTGCCTTGAGCTTAGGATGACAAATCTTGGAAAACTGAGTTTGGAATGACAGCTTTTTTTTCTTCTTTTTATTTCCCTTAACTTATTTTTTCTGGAAAGATATTTGAATTTTGCTCCTGGAGATGGTAGAAGCCTTTTATTTAAAAAATTAATAAAAAAAAAAAAAAAAGAAGAAGAGGCTTCTTGAGAGTTTAATAGTGAATTTTGGGAGACTGTTTTTATTTAAGTTTTTTTTAAATGGCTGATTTGATGCTACTCTCTGCCAAAGTTTAGAGCTTTTTTTTTTGTTGTTTAATTTTTTTAAAAATAATTTTTCCTGTTTAGCTTTTAGGGAAAGGAAACAGTGCGAGACTGTAAGAAATAAAAATGGCCTTCAGTATATTCCTTATATTGTGTATTTTTTACTTCTTTACTTGTGTGTTCCCTGATCCCAGAAGGGCCAGGATGAGACTTCTGATGAGAGTCATGAGCCCTGTAACCGAGGAGAGAAAAGGATTTATTTCCATGAGGTTACAGTGGAGGGGGCAGAGCCACCCAGGGAGCTCTGCCAGCACTTAAAAGATGCTTACAACTTTAAAACAGCTTTATTTTTTTTATATATCTATTTTTTTAAATCCTGAGATAGAGGAGGTGTTGGGAATTGCTCCCTTTCAGAGGACAGAGATGTGGAAGAAGCTGGAGTTGCCAAGCTCCAGCTTTCTCAAGGAAATCTTTGGATTTAGCATGTACAGAGAAGCAAAATTACTCATCTGTTAATTTGGTATTCTGTATGTTCTGTGCCCTTAAGTGTAATTGTTTTGAAAATAAAACTAACCTTGTTATGTGATGTTAAAAGCAGACTTCTGTGCAATGTTTTAATTTTTTTTGTTTTTTTAAAGAAAATGTTTGTATATAATTAAATGGTTTAATGTGCTTTAATTGGCCTAAGGTAAAGAGTAGTCCTAGAATGTAAAACATATATAATTAGAATTTCTGATTTCACTGTGAGATCTCTGAACTCTTGTTTTTTCTGTTGGTTTTTTTATTTTATTTTATTTTTGCAAAGTGGTTTTGTTTTGTTTACAAAACACTTTCTCTTTGATTTCTTTCCTGGTGTTGGTTTCAAGGCATTTGCTTCACTTCTGTTCCAATCTTGAACTCATGGTATAGTGACATCTGGTGACACTTGGCATTCTTAGTTCCACTGTGTAAAGTCAGACACTTTGAGCAAAACTGGCGGTGAAATGACAATTCTGTGTCTAGGAATTCACGCTTTTAAAATGAGGTGGTTATAAAAATAGTTGCTGTGCAAAATGTTAGTAGTCTTCTTCAAGAAGAAAGCAAAATTTTCTAATCTCACTCGAGCAGTCTCTTCATTCATCATCTTCTTTTTTAAAGCACAGTGTCAAAGTGATGCTGCTTTACCTTGTATCTCTGAGACAAATGTTTTTTTAGATATCTGTGAAGTATTTTTGGGTTTTGTTGCTGTTGTATTTTTCTGCAGATTTTATATAAAATACCAGTTAATAAACTGCCTTTTTTCTGTTGGTTTTTTTTAACTCTCTAAAATACATTTCAGACCAAAACCAAATGATATCATATAGCATTTGAAACCTGCCTTTTTCCTTGTCCCTTGGTTGTTTTTTTGGAAATAAGCCAAATGGGCATGTAGATAAGATCACTATAATGGAACCAGGTCTCTTTTGGTAAAGTGTTATTTAAAGGTCTGTAAAGATCTTATAAGACAATATACTGAAAAAAAAAAAAACCTTTACTGTAGTAGGAATATAGATTTAGAAGTGTTAATGAGATTAATACAGCTTAATTATATTGTAAGTTGCTACTGTCCTTAATGACAAGCTTTTTGTCATAGAAACGATGTATGATAAATTAATTTTGGTCTAGTGTATAGAATTATCATATTGCTATCAATCTTTGAAGTAAATCTGATGCAAAATTTTCATAGTTTGCATTGCTGGCCCTGTGTATACTGTTCTTTGTATACTGTATGCATTTTATTTTGCCTCCTGCATTAGTCTTCAAACTAAAACTCTTATTAGAGAGTATTTGGATACTTTCAGACTGTGTTTCTTGCAGTTTACATTCCTTTACCATGGCATTTTGTCCTGTCTCAAAGTATTGTATGGAAATGTTTCAAACTTCTGTACAAAGTTTCAATAAAAATAGAGAAAAAAAAACCCAAAAAAACCAAACCGACCAACCCACCAGAACAGAGATTTTTGGAGTATTTTACTCTCAGTAAGCCCTGCGTCCCTGTAGGTAAAAATGATTCCTGGTTATTCCAAAGGCAAAGCCAAAGTGGGTTCTTGGAGACTGCAAGGAGAACTTGGGGATCCCAAATCCTGAGTTTGGCCACTGGTTTTGGGAGGTGGGACTGGGCTGGGCTGGGCTCAGGGCACAAAACAGGAGTGAACCCCCCTTTAGCAGAGGAATCTGCTTGGATATTGTGAAAAATTCTTTTTTTGTTTGTTTGTTTTGGTTTTATCTTTAAATATCCTGTTCAATTGCTGCTTAAGCAGTTCTTGAGTGGGACCAGCAGCTTCTTACTGACTCTGGAGTTAAAACATCAGCACATTCTGTGAGCAGAGCCCTGAATCTCCCACTTCCTTCTCTCATCCCTATCCCCCCCATAAGGCCATGATGAACATGCTGGGAATCATTAATTCCTTGTCCAGTGTTGGTGGTTCAGCAAGGAGATGGGCAGGCCTGGTGTTAAATTAGGGATTCACGTTCCTTTGGAGATGGGTGCTTGGCAAAAACTGGGGCAAGGCTGTTAAACCCAGAATTTGAGCTGCAGACAAAAGAAATTAACCCAAATTTTTCATTTATTCTCTTCTGCTGCTGTGAGGTAAAAGAAAAATGGAAATTTTGCTGTTGTTTTGTTTCAAGGGGTGGACAAAAAACATTTTTTGACAGGAAAATTTGGGTTTGGGATGAAAAATAAGCATTTTCCTGCCTTACAGACTTGGTTTGGATTTGCGTTTTCCAGGAGGGAGCGTTTTCATGAGTTAACTATTAATTAACCAGTTCTATAGTTAGTTGATTAGGTGTTTACTCAGTGAGCAGCTTTCCAGGTCAGTGATTCTCAAAGAGGATCAAGCAGCCTCTTTGTCACCAGCTGGTTCTGTTTGTGTTGGCCAAGCCTCAATCCCCAATTTCCTGCTTTTTGGGGTTTTGGGTTCCTCTGGGTGTGAGGGCTTGGCCCAGGTGGGTCTGGGCAGGATTTGTGTGGAAAATCCCACAGAGATGGTGGCAATGAGGTCTTTTCCTGCAGGGCATTCCCTTCCTGGGATGTGGCTGCCTCAGTTTCCCTGTGGATGTTCTGGTGCTGGGAAAGGGAATGAGCCACGAGGTTTCACCCCTGGCCCTTCTCTTTTTACTGCAGTCAGGTTGTGCTCAGGGATTTGTTTTTTGGGTGTTTTGGGCTTTATTTTTGAGGTGTTGGTGGAGTGATAGAAGAGAATTCAGTTTATGATGTTTATAACCCTTTGTCAGCAGCGATTCTTATATTGACCTGACTTTGTTGTGGGATACTTTTGTGTGTATCCCAGGATTTATCTGACAGAATTTGAGCAAAATTCCCTCTTCACTTGGCGAAAACATTGTGACTTCCACCTTAAACCTTTTTCTGCTCCAGAGCCAAGGATGTTTGTGTTCTGCAAAAGGAGGATTTAAAAACTCGAGCTGTGGCCCTCAAAAAATGCTGTGGAAGGTTTTTTACTCAGCGTGTTCAGCTTTGTCCTGACTCGTTCTGGGGCAGCGTGGATGTGCAGGATGGGCACAAGAGCTGCATGTCCAGAGCCAGCTCTGATCCCTGAAAATCCCTCTCCTGGAAGGGACAGATGGCTCAGAGCAGTCTGGGTGGGACAAGAGGCCGCTGGCAGCTGGGCTGGATGAGGAATTGTGTGTCCAGCAGGAGCAGGGCAGGGATTGTCCCTCTGGGCTGGCTCTGAGAGGCCCCTCGAGGGCTGTGCCCAGTTCTGGTCCTGCAGGAGAGACCTGGAGGGGCTGGAGCGTGTCCAGGGCAGGGAACGGAGCTGGGAAGGGGCTGGAGAGTTCCTGAGGGAGCTGGGAAGGGGCTGAGCCTGGAGAAAAGGAGGCTCAGGGGGACCTTGTGGCTCTGCACAGCTCCTGCCAGGAGGGGACAGCCGGGGGGTCGGGCTCTGCTCCAGGGAACAGGGACAGGAGGAGAGGGAACGGCCTCAGGCTGGGCCAGGGCAGGCTCAGCTGGGACAGCAGCAGCAATTTCCCCATGGAAAGGTGTCGGAGCCCAGCACATCCCTCTGGCTGCTCCAGACCCTGGCAGGGGCTCAGAGACCCTGGCACAAACTCAAAACCACCTGTGGCTTCGATTTTAGCCCGTGGAAAAAGCTGCCAACTCTGTATGAGGAGTTACAAACCACAGGGGTTTGAGCAGTGTGGCAGTTGAATTAATACAGGGTGGAAAAGTAGAATTTTGGGGTTTTTAGAATGTGGTTCAAGGGGTACAAGATGGAGGAATTTGGGCGTGTCCTGACCTTCTCCTTCTTGTCCTCCATGTGTTGGTGTGATGGTGACACTTTTCTATTTGTTCAAGGTAGAGACTCGCTGTCCAACATAAATGACAGATATTGGCAGAAAGGGGCTCAGGCCCTGGCAGGGGCTGCCCAGGGAGCTTTGGAGTGCCCATCCCTGCAGGTGTCCCCTGGAGGTGGCACTGAGTGCTCTGGGCTGGGGACAAGGTGGGCATGGGCACAGCTGGGACTCCATGACCTTGGAAATCTTTTCCAGCCCAGGGATTTGGGGATTCTCTGATTCTGGGAATTTGGCTCAGTTGCCACTGCAGCTCTTTCCAGAGCTGGGACAGGGACCCCAACTGACCATGGGGACATCCCAGCCCCTGTGGTGTCATGCCCAGTCTGTAAAACTGGGGAATAATGAGGGAAAAGGGGGGATATTCCCTCCATGTCTTTTTTTTTTTTTGTTTGGATTTCATTATTTTTCCATTCCACTCTTAATTAAGCTTAATGAACGTACAAAGTAAATTGATGAAATATATTCATATCAAAAAGTCCTGGCAGGAACACATCTTGGAGTTCCTGGGGAGCTCTTCCTCAGCAAGTTCCTGATAAGGAGAATTTTGCAGTGTTGCTTTGAAGCCCTTATTAGAATGTGTTGTGGTTGGAAGAAGAGTTGGAGTTTCTGGAGTTTCAAGGAAGGTGTTTAATTAATTCTGGGGTTTAATTGATTCTGCCTGGAAGGTTGAGGACTCTCCATCCCTGGAGAGGAACCCTGCCAAGGCCAGGTTGGACAGGGCTTGGAGCAGCTGGGACAGTGGAAGGTGTCCCTGCCATGGCACTGGATGATCCCAAATCCCTTCTGACCCAAACCCTTCTGAGACATTGTGGCCAACTGTTGATTTAACTGTTTCTAGTAATAAACCATTGAAACGACCATAAATAATGGAGGATTTGGTTACTGTTTATTTCAGATTTTAAAGGCACCGTTTTAGGCTTCTTTTTAGAAATTCTCGAGAATTTCAGCTCTCTAAAATGAATTAAATTCAGTGCTGGGATTGATGTTTTAACTATGAGTTGGTATTTCTAGAGTACTTGTATTCCTTAGATTTTAATTTAATTTCTTCTGTAACTTCCTTTGATCTTAAAAGATGGGTTAAAAATTTTAAAAATCCATCATGGAATTTAGATTCTTTGAAGAAGAAAGGTGGATTTGGGAACAGAAGAGTTCAGGCATCACTTTGAGTTTAAAAGTTGCTGCTTCCTCTTTATCCATGGGCTTTGTATTCACATCTGGTTCTTTGGCTTACACACCATCCAAACACTAATTAAAATCTGTTTGGAGGACGGGGTGTTCATTTTAACTCAGAATTAATATTGATCACTTCCCCCAAGTTCTTTTTGGTGACGTGCCTGCTGTAACTTTCTAGTTGTCATTTCTGGAATGGTCTCTCCTGCTCCTGTGTTCACTCAGCGTGGGGTGGGAGCATGGAAAGGTTCTCATGGTCAGGAGCACCTGGGGTTTCCCATTTGTCCTTTATTCTGTCTTGGGGAAGTTGTTCTGTTGTGGATACAGAACGCTCTGTCCCTGCATCCTGCTGTCCCTAAAGTGATCCAGGTCTGCAGCTCCAAAAAAGGTGTGGGAATGTTGGGATGAGCCAGGCTGGCAGAGCTGGGAATGTTCAACCTGGAGAGGAGAAGCTCCAGGGAGAGCTCAGAGCCCTGCCAGGGCCTGAAGGGGCTCCAGGAGAGCTGCAGAGGGACTGGGGACAGGGATGGAGGGACAGGAGCCAGGGAATGGCTTCAAAGTAAGATTTGATGGAATATTGGGAAGCAATTCTTCCCTGGGAAGGTGGGCAGGGCTGGGATGGAATTCCCAGATTCCCCTGGATCCCTGGCAGTGCCCAAGGCCAGGCTGGACACTGCCTGGGACAGTGGGAGGTGTCCCTGCCATGGCAGGGGTGGCACTGGGTGGGATTTGAGCTCCCTCCAACCCAACCCAGTCTGGGATCTCTCCCACCCCTGAACTTCCAGGCAGATTTTGAGAGTCCTCCCATTCCCCTGCTCCATTTCCAGCCAGCCTGCTCCAGCACATCCCAATTTCCCCAGGGGTTCAGCACAGCTCCAACATCTTCTGTTTCCTTGGAATGCTGCATTTCTGGATTTTGACCTTTCCTGATTGCCCTGAGTGGTTGTACCTGACTTGGGGCTGCTGCTCTGGGTTGTTGATGCTTTTACAGTAATTGCAGAGTTTTTAATAATTTTCACTACTATTTTCTAATGTTTTATTAAGTAGTAAATGACAGCAATTAAATGTTTTTTTTCCCCTTGGTTTTGCTGCTTGGAATTGCAGCTTCCTTCTAAACAAGGATTTTGCCTTCTTTGATTTCCACCTCAGTAAATAATCCCAGACCAACCTTTTGTAACTGCTGAGCAACCAAAAAAAGACATAATTTTATCCTGCTGTTACTACATTGAAGGGATAATCAAGCAATTGGGATGGAGTTATTCCTGTTCATAATTTGGGATGTGCCCACTGACTTTAAATGCTTCCTGTTGGACTGAGCAAGTGGCCAGAAGAACTTGAGAACTGTCCTAGCCCTAAAACTACTGAGGATCTGGTGTTTGCTTCCTTTTCTCTCTCCAAAGACTCTTCTTGGAGGAGGTTTTGGTGGTTGACAAAGCTTTTTTTGTAGCCAGTGCTGGATTTTCTATCCCTTGGACATTTCTGGGGGCAATGAGATGGAAAAAGGAGCAGTGGAGTCGAATCCTTTCACACAGCCCTGGTTGCAGGCGGGTGGCTCCTCGTTTTTTTAGGAGGCAGCAGCATTCCAAGGGCTTTGTTTCCATGTTTGGCTTGTCTCCAAGCTGCTCTCTGAGTTTCATGGCTGATGGTCATGCCTGAAGCCACTTTGCCACCAGAGAATTCCCATTTTTCCTGGTTCTCCTTCCTTTATGCCCTTCCTGGTTGCCAGGTGACTCCTGTGGGACTGACAGAACCCAAAATGGGATCATTTTTGTTCTCTCTGATGCACAGTGTCACCTCAGGACAAGGTGGTTGGTGCTGCTTTGATGGTTCTTCAGGGGCATTTGTGGCTTTAATCCTGAGGGGAGCGGATGGGGCACCCCCAGCTGGGCATGGAGCAGCTTCCTGCTCTTGGGTGGGATTGTGCTGAGCTGACAGACCATGAGGAGAGAGGGAGAGGCCAGAATCACACAACTGCTGAGCTTGGAGAAGAACCTTTAAGAAGATCCAGTCCAACCATGGACCAGCCCCGGTGGTGTGCTCACCTTTAAACCACATCCTCAGGGGCCACAACCCCACATTTCTGGGACACCTGCAGGGATGGGCACTCCAAAGCTCCCTGGGCAGCCCCTGCCAGGGCCTGAGCCCCCTTTCCATGGGGAAATTGCTGCTGCTGTCCCAGCTGAGCCTGCCCTGGCCCAGCCTGAGGCCGTTCCCTCTCCTCCTGTCCCTGTTCCCTGGAGCAGAGCCCGACCCCCCGGCTGTCCCCTCCTGGCAGGAGCTGTGCAGAGCCACAAGGTCCCCCCTGAGCCTCCTTTTCTCCAGGCTCAGCCCCTTCCCAGCTCCCTCAGGGATTCTCCAGCCCCTTCCCAGCTCCCTCAGGAATTCTCCAGCCCCTTCCCAGCTCCGTTCCCTGCCCTGGACACGCTCCAGCCCCTCCAGGTCTCTCCTGCAGGACCAGAACTGGACTCAGGAGACAAATCTGAACCAGCCATGGGTTCTGAGAGCCCTTTTGTGGCTGACTCCACCTTGAGAATATATTCCTTGCAATAGTTGAGCTTGAAGGTGATGAAAGCCTCATTTGCTCAACAAAATTCCACATCCAAACATGAGTGGCACAATCTCCTGGCTAGTTTGAGGTGAAATTAGGTTTTCCTGTTGTTATTTTGGTTTCCTGAAGCAGTGAGAGCAGTGACAACCTTAGGCCCACACCCACCTGAGCTGCAGGAGGGCAAATCCTGACAGCAGAGATGAAACCACAGCTCCTGCAGACCTGGTGGCTTCTCCCTTTTATTGCTACACCCCCTGAGCCTCCTTTTCTCCAGGCTCAGCCCCTTCCCAGCTCCCTCAGGAATTCTCCAGCCCCTTCCCAGCTCCGTTCCCTGCCCTGGACACGCTCCAGCCCCTCCAGGTCTCTCCTGCAGGACCAGAACTGGGCACAGGCTTTGAGGTGGGGCCAACTGAGGACAAAATGCTCTGGGCGTCCCCTCACCTGTGGCTGGTGTGACACCTGGGGCTGCGTTGGCCTTGGTGGCAACTGTGGAGTTAACAGGTTTTTTCTGGGCAGCTACAAAATGCGTGGGGGTTGAGGGGTGAGGAGTTCAGAGACAGAAGTCCTTTGGTTTCTTCTTCCAGGAGCCTTCAGCCCTGGCTGTCCCTGTGTCCCTGTGTGTCCCTGACTGTCCTGTGTCCCTGTCTGTCTGTCCCTGTGTGCAGGAGGTCAGACAGGGCCCCAGAGCCACGGGCAGGGGCTGAGCCCAGCAATTCCCTGCACAGGAGGCACAACTCCTGCCCTGGGCAGGGACCGAGCTGGAACAGAGCCCAGAGAGGGGCTGAGTCTCCTCCCTGGGACATTCCCAAATATCCTCAATCCCACGGCCCTGGGCTCGGGGATGATCCCAGGTGAGCTCTGTGGGCCCTCCCAGGGTTCTGCACCTTTCCAGAGCGAGGGGACAACTTGTGACCCACTGATGTGGCCCGAGGTCACTGCCAAAGTTCCCCAGGGCTGAGAGCAGCTGGAATGGCTCTGGTGTGCCGTGGGGGCAGGAGGGTGTCCAGAGCTGGAATTCCAAACCAGCCCATCCCTGCTCTTGGGAGCTCTTCCTCGTCCCCTCTGGAGCAGCAGCAGCTCCCATTGTCTCCTCTTCCCTCCCCACATCTGTGGGGCTGGAATTATAGCTGGGCTGTGGGGCTGGAATTAGTGCTGGGATGTGGGGCTGGAATTAGAGCTGGGATGTGGGGCTGGAGTTAGAGTGTGGGACTGGAATTAGAGTGTGGGGCTGGAATTAGAGCTGGGATGTGGGGCTGGAATTAGAGCTGGGATGTGGGGCTGGAATTAAAATTGGGATGTGGGGCTGGAATTAGAGCTGGGATGTGGGGCTGGAATTAGAGCTGGGATGTGGGGCTGGAATTAGAGCTGGGCTGTGGGGCTGGAATTAGAGCTGGGCTGTGGGGCTGGAATTGGGATGTGGGGCTGGAATTAGAGCTGGGCTGTGGGGCTGGAATTAGAGCTGGGATGTGGGGCTGGAATTAGAGCTGGGATGTGGGGCTGGAATTGGGATGTGGGGCTGGAATTAGAGCTGGGCTGTGGGGCTGGAATTAGAGCTGGGCTGTGGGGCTGGAATTAGAGCTGGGATGTGAGGCTGGGATTAGAACTGGGATGTGGGGCTGGAATTAGAGCTGGGATGTGGGGCTGGAATTAGAGCTGGGATGTGGGGCTGGAATTAGTGCTGGGATGTGGGGCTGGAATTAGAGCTGGATGTTCAGGAAAAAATGTTGTGGCTCCCGAGCTGGGAGCCACACAGACCCATTTCCTCTGTCCCCAAGTGGGCTGCTCTGAGGCAAACCAAAGAACCTGTGTCTGTGGATCTCTTAGTTAGCAGAGTTCAGCTTATTTTTAGTTTGGGTGATGGCTTTAGGCAAGCCAGGACAAACCATGGCAATTTTGGGCGAGGGAGAATGAGAGGGATTATAGTGACAAGCTTTCCAACCCAACAATTAGCTGATGTTTTCAGAGTATGGCCACAAGTGGGGAAGGTTGCAAATTTTACAATCCTGAATGTAGAAATCTGTGGCTTGCTTTTCTTGTTCTTTCTCTCTGGTTTTGTTTTTAAATACATGGGGCTCAAATCCTTGTGTGTAGGAGCTGCACCTCACGTTGGCTTTGCACCACTCAGGGAATGTGCTGATCCCTGGGCATGTGGAAAAGAGACAAAAAGCTTCTGTGCCACTTGGGGGTGAGGCATGGAGGGCAGGGAGTTTACCCAGCAACATTTCATTGAATTTAAAGCTGCATGGAGGTTAAGAAGGGTTTGTCACTGCTCACCACAACTCCCTGGAATGAGGTTGTGGAAGGGCTGCCAGAGCTCCTGGAGTCTTTGGACCCTTTTCCAGGGGTGTGTGCAGGGCCAGGAGCTGGATCAGTGATCCCTGTGGGTCCCTTCCAGCCCAGGGTATCCTGTGGTTCCCTGTCACACAGGTGCTGTGTAAATAAGGATGTAAATAATAGGTATAATTTATATATAATGCTGCTAATTGTTGTCTCCATATCAAGCCATGGATCTGTGTTTTCCCCACACTGATCACTTGAAATATTAATGAACAACAACGGTGCAAAGACCCCAAAACTGTCCCAAATCCATCATTTTCCTTTGCTAGGAATATTGACTTGTGCAAAGCACAGACCCAGTGATTCCAGGTGAGTCAAATCCATGAACTCATCTTCTTTTTGCTGGGGCCTGACTTGGAAATGGCAGGAAATTTTGCTGAGGAATTGCCTGCTCCTAAAAATTCTCTCCCTCAATGCTTCCACTTTGTCTTCTTGGGTTTTGCAGCACGTGCTGAGCTGTGCAAGTGCAGGTATCCTTCCCAGCACATAAAATAGCCAGATTTGTATGAATTTCTCACTTTTCTTTCTTTCTTTTGAAGCCTGAGACAGCTGCCGTGCTCAAACGCACCGTTGAGGCTCTGATGGAGAGAGGAGCCATCGTGAGGAACCTGGAAAATCTGGGGGAGAGGTCTCTGCCTTACAAAATCTCCAAGCACAAGGAGCGCCACAAGAGAGGAGGGTACGTGGTGATGCCTTCCCCTTAAATCCTGGCAGTGCTGCTCCTGCAAAATGGACATCAGGACCAGCCCTTTGGTCTTCCTGCTGCTTTTTGGGTTGCAGGTGGGACCAGGGAGGGCTCTCAGCAAGGTGCTGGGTGGTTGTTGGCGGGGTGTGTGTGCTGTGTGTTTTATTTGTGTGTTTTATTCTGAGTGCTGTCAGTTTTGTGGGGGTGTTTGCACTGTAGAACTTCCCCCAACATAAACAATACTATTATTTTTTAAATAACTATTTTTAGGCTGTTTTCTGATAAAGCTCGAGTTAATCTGCTGGTTGGCAGGATGGGTTCCTTTCCTCCAGTGTTAATAATTAACACGGGAGGAAAATGCCCTGTGAGTGTTTCTTGTAGTGTGTAAAGTGCCCTTGGCTGTGTTTCTGACACAGTTTTGGGGTTTGATAAAGTCCAGAATCATGGAATGGTTTGAGCTGGGAGGGATTTTAGGGAACATCCCATCCCACCCAAACCATGGCAGGGACAGCACCCAGGCTGCTCCCAGCTCCCATGTCCATCCTGGCCTTGGGCACTGCCAGGGGAATCTGGGAATTCCATCCCAGCCCCTGCCAGGGAACAATTCCCAATTCCCAATCTCCCACCCAGCCCTGCCCTCTGGCAGTGGGAGCCATTCCCTGGCTCCTGTCCCTCCATCCCTGTCCCCAGTCCCTCTGCAGCTCTCCTGGAGCCCCTTCAGGCCCTGGCAGGGCTCTGAGCTCTCCCTGGAGCTTCTCCTCTCCAGGTGAGCCCCCCCAGCTCTCCCAGCCCCTCACTTAAGGCTGTTTAGTGGAAATAATCCTGTGTTTTGTGGAAACACCATAACTGGGAATGGGCACTGGGCTGCCCCACAGTGCAGAGGGATGTGCTGCAGGCTCCATCCCCTGCCCAGGCTGGTTTTTGCTCCTTGAGGCCATCCATGAAATGGCTGCTGCCTCTCCCAAGGCCTGGGAGATGTTGCTAAGCAACTCCTCCAAATAACAATTAACCATCTCCTCCCTCCTAACCATCTTGGCCAGCCCTGCTCCTCCTTTGGGGGGCTCTGGGGAAGCTCAGGGCCACTCCAGAGCTGCAAATTCCTCCTTGGAGCAGCTCTCTAGGGGTGACTCCTGGTTTCATTCCCTCTTCTGAGCACCTTGTGGTGCTCCTGCCAAGTGGGAATGGTGAGAGCTGCCGGGGCAGGGGGGATCTCCACCACACTCCTGTTCATCAGCCTGGGGAAAAGGAACTCCAGGGAGAGCTCAGAGCCCTTCCAGAACCTTAAGGTGCCACACAACAACACAAAAAAACTCACACACTCACTCAAGATGCAAAAGAAGGAAAAGGGGAAGTTTTATTTCTGACTTCACAGTATATAAAATTCCAAAAGTGGCAGTGGATTGGAGGGTGAAATTGCCACCTCTCCAACCACACTGATCAAACCAAAATCCATCAATTCTCTCACAAAGAAGAATGCAAAACAATCATTATTTACATGAACAGTGCGTGAGAACACCAGTAGAAATATATAAACATCAGAAGGTATAGAAAACTTTTAACAGAACTTTAAAACTTTTAAAAGAACAGGGTGATATTAAGGAATGCTTTAAGAAGGAGGAAAGGGAACTTTCTCTGAGGACATGTAGTGGCAGACAGGGGGACTGGCTCCCCACTGCCAGGGGTCAGGGTTGGATGGGATTCTGAGGAGGATTCCTCCCTGTGGAGGTGATGAGGCCCTGGCACAGATCCCCTGGAGAAATGGCTTCTTTTCATCTCTTCTCCAAAATTCTGGAGATGCTGGCTCCTGTCTTCTCTTGAGGAACCCAAAACCTGACCTGCAGAAGTGCTGCCACCCAAGCCAAGAGCTGTCATCCAACCTCTCCCCTACAGCACCCAAAATCAGTGGAATTTCATCCCTCTTCCTTAGTTCCCCACTGCACAAGGAGAGGAACACCACCTTGTTCTGCCCTTGGAAAAGGCTTTAATGTTTATAAAATGCTTCTGCTCCGAGCAGGATGAGGTAATCTCTAATTCTGTCCTGAGACCAGAATTTCTCAGCTCCCATGGGCATTCAACAGAATTTCATCCTACATTGCAAAACTGGCAGGGTCAGGCAATGGTTTGAAAAAAAACTGTATGGAGCAGGAGAGCAAAACAGGCACGGGCAAAATGGCAGTGCCTGAAGTGAGTCAGGGTTGGGTTTGGAGAGACCTTAAAATTCATCCAGTGCCACCCCTGCCATGGCAGGGACAGCTCCCACTGTCCCAGGCTGCTCCAGCCCCAGTGTCCAACCTGGCCTTGGGCACTGCCAGGGATCCAGGGGCACCCACAGCTGTGCCCACCCTGCCAGGGAGGAAATTTCTCCTAATTATCTGATCTAAACCTGTAATTTTTCACTTTGAAGCCATTCCCTGTGTACTGTCCCTCCATCCCCTGGAAATTGTCTCTCTCCAGGTTTCCTGGGGCTCCTCCAGGCCCTGCAAGGCCACCCTGAGCTCAGCCCAAAGCTTCTCCTGTGCAGGGGAACAATCCCAGCTGTGCCAGCCTTTCCTCCCAGCAGAGCTGCTCCATCCCTCTGCTCATCCTGGAGCCTCCTCTGGGCTCTCTGCAGCAGCTCCAGCTCCTCCTGGGCTGGGGCAGGGCTGGGGCAGGGCTGGGGCAGCTCTGCAGGTCTCAGGGCTCTCACCTGTGGGGCAGAATCCCAATCCCAATCCCAATCCCAATCCCAATCAAAATCCCTCTCTTGATGCCCAGCAGGGTTTGGGGGGCTCTGGGATGGAGCAGCTCCAGCTCTCACCCCTCAGCACTTCCAAACCCTCCCAGAAATCCTCCCAAAGCCCTCCTTGTCTGCAGGGCCTTCAGAGCAGGTGGATTTGATGTGCTGAGTAAAATAAGGTTTTAGTAACCAATAATTGCAACCTTCAACCACCAGATCAAAGCCACCTCCTCTGCTCTTCCTCCTCCTCCTCCCAGGTCAGATGTCCGCAGATATTTTTCAGTCTCTTCCTGCCCTCCCTGGATGTGACAGGTGTCAGAATCTGAGCTATTGATGATTCCAAGACTGTAAAAAGTCTCTGTCTGTCAGCCCCGCTGCCAAAGCAGAAGCCATAATTGGTCTGTGCTGTTTCAAGGTTGTTTATTCTGTTTATCTCTAACATGTTCTGCTGCCCTGCCGCAGCTCTGTCCTGCAGGGCAGCGTGTGGGGCTCTGCCCTCAGTGGGATGGTACAAACATTAAATACCACAAACTCCCTGTGCTGGATTTACAATAACGTGCCAATATCTGTCACCTACGTTGGACAGTGTGTCCCCAGCCTGAACCAACAGGAAAATGCCAACACCACAGTGAAACATGGAGGGCATGAAGAAGGAGAAAAAGGACAAGACACACCCAATTTCCTCCATCTTGTCCCCTTTGATCCCCTAATCTAGAATCCTCAAATTTTACTTTTGCACCCGTGCCACACTTAATTATTACTTATATCAAACACTCAGAGCTTGTAATTCATCCTGTAAGATTGAAAACTCTTTTCCATGGACAGAGATCACCGACAGTGTCTCTGGGGGCTCTGTCCAGGGGGGTTCCTGACCCCTGCCAGGGTCCCAGAGCTGCCAGAGGGAAGCTCTGGATTCCCACAGGCAGGAACCTCCCCCAGATGCTCTGGATTGTTGAGAGGAGAAGGGACTGGGATTGGTGCTCCAGGAAATGCTTTGTGAGCCTTTCTTTGGGATCCCAAACTCCAGAGGCCCTTGGTCAGTAGCTGGGAATTCCAGAGATTGTATTCCTGGAGGTTTTCCTGTGGAATTTGCAGCTCCATGGACAGGCAGGGTGGATTTCTGCTGGGCCATCCATTGAATTTTGGGGAGTTGATCAGGAATTCTCACCCAGGAACTCCATTCTGGGCAGATGATCAGGAATTCTCACCCAAGAATTTCCATTTGGAGAATTAATTAGGATTTCTTATTCAGGAATTGCATTTTTGGGGAGCATCTTGAATCTTCTAAAGCTTTTAATTTTTTCCTTGTTTTAGGTTTTTAATATTTTTATTTTTTTTTAATTTTCCTGATTCTTAGAGCTTTAACTGATTTATTTTCATATCGCATGTAGTTAGTTGGAGATTTGGGATGGACACTCAATTCTTGGACCTCCTGGCTGGTGAAATACATGAAAATTAATATAATTATATTATATAAAAATTATATAAACGACATTAAAATAATTATAACTTAATAATATAATTATAGATATAATTTCTATTAATTTCTATTAATTAATATAATTTAATTATATAAAGTATATATAATTATATAAATATCAATGGAATTATGGACTCAGCTGGGCTGCAGGAAGGTTCCCTGCCCATGGAATGATCTTTAACTTCCCTCCCAACCCAAACCATTCTGTGATTTTCTGGGCAAAGCTTCTGCAGGTTTTGGTGGTGATTTTAGAGGCAGGGAAAGAGTTGAAGTAGAAAATAGAAATGGATAAATCAGCAGGAGGGATGGTTTGTCCTTAAAAAAGGGCTTTTTTCCCTGAGCTCTGGAGTGCTCCAGCATCATCTGGGGTATTGGGGATATAAAGTGAATAAAGGCATGTTACAAATTTAACATATCCAGGAGACTTCACAGAGAAAATGAATTTTCTGGCAATTGCTGTGTAAAAGAGATTTCTCCAAGCCTGCCAAGGGGGATTGTGGCCCTCAGCTGTCACTGGCAGGAGCAGTTTTACTCTCCTGAAGCCCTCAGATCCTACAAACAATGGAATTATCCTACAAATAATGGGATAATCCCACAAACAATGGGATTATTCCCTCTCAGGAGATCCTGCTCATTGAGGAGGTGTTAAAATTTAGGTTTTTCTCTTAAATGCATCTATTTGGGCATCCTGCTCCTTTTATTTTATTTTATATTATTTTTTGAAGAACTAATATTGGCAGTTTTTGCCTGTAGGTCATTATGAAAATTGAGTTTTGGGAATTGTGTGGATTAATTAAAGAATCAGACTTTTCAATCCCTGATTTACTGATCTTTAAACTGAATCAGCCACACATTCACATTCATTTTATTCATAGTGGAACACAAATATTTTGGTTTTTAAGTATTTCAGTGAACGATTTGCAATTGTAACAATTCATCTTGTGGCTGAATAAAATGTGCCACGGACCAGGTTCCAGGTATGGAAATTTAGGTGAGACTTTGAGCCTGATTTGCCCAGAATGTGAAAAACCAGGGGAAGACTGTATTTAAATAAAGATTACCCCAACCTTTCTCTCCTGCTGGGCAACAGATTGGTGCCAAGTATTTCTTTCACTTGCCACTACTTGTTATTAATGAGCTGCATTTCACTCTTTTAAGGTGCTTGGTGGTTTTTTTGGTCCCAGAGGTGTTTTTGTCCTCACAAACAGAAGCAAACTGATTTAAATAAAGTGTGTGCCAGGCTGTGAATGTAAGGAATGTTCAGCTCAGGCTCTGCTTGAGATGCTCCAGGAGCTCCAAGTCCCTCTCCAGGCTGGGGCTGACTGAGGACAGCAGAGCAGATCTGGTCAGGTCTGAGCTGGAGCAGATTCCAACTGCTTGTAAAGTGATAGGAGCACACTGAGGGGGGAATTTCACCTTGGAGATGATCCAAAAGCAGCTCCAAATCAACCTGGAAAAAAAAAAAAATAGGATTCAGACATTCCTTTGGGAAGGTGATGGCCCCAAGGATTTGCAGGTCAGGAATCTGTGAAGCTGCAGGAGTTGGGATGGGGCATGGGGGAGGAATTTGGAATGCTGGGGGTTGGAATGAAGAGTTTCTGGTGGTTTTTAGCCTCCCTCCAGTGTCGTTTCCATTCTTAACTCTGGAGCAAAGGTGATGGAGCTCAGCCTGCTCAGGGTTTGGGATCTGATGGAGCACCAGGGCCTTTCCTTCTCCTTGCTTTTGGGATGTGTGGGATTCCCTCTGTTACATCTGCCTGGGACACAGGAATGTTTTCACCTCACCACATTTTCCTCATTTCATTCACTTTGTTTTATTGAGTTGCACACTGATTTCTGTGGAATTGCCCAAGGCCAGGTTGGACACTGGGGTTTGGAGCAGCCTGGGGCAGTGGGAGGTGTCCCTGCTATGGCACTGGATGAGTTTAAATTCCCTTCCAACCCAACCCATTCCATGACTTACGAGTTCTCCAGCAAAACTCTGATTATCCATAACAATTTCCATGTTATATTTGCCAATTTTTCATTGCCTTGTTGTTTTTTATTTTTTTCTCCTTGCTTTCAAATTTGATTTTGAAAAGATGGCAATTTTCTTTTGTTATTTGCTTGCTTTGCCTCTTCATCTTTTTGTTTTGCTCCTCACTCACAGTTGTCTCCTCAGCCCCCGTGTTCTCTGAAATAGCAAACCCAGGGCTTGCTTTTGTTCTTGCTGAACTGCATTTTGGGAATTTATCAGGAATTATCACCCAGGAATTGCATTTTGGGAATTTATCAGGAATTATCACCCAGGAATTCCATTTGGAAAATTGATCAGGAATTCTTATCCAGGAATTGCATTTTGGGGAGTTTATCAGGAACTGCATTTTGGGAGTTGATCAGTAATTTTCATCCAAAAATTGAATTTTTGGGCGGTTGATCAGGAATTCTCACCCAGGAACCCCATTTTGGGGAGTTTATCTCCACACGTGCCTGGGGGAGATTCTCTCCCCACAAAGCAGCTGAGCTTTGGAAGTTGCACAATTCATTTTTAAACCTCGTGCTTGTGGCAGGATGAAATTTTCCACGTGGATGGGAGAGGTTGAAGTGCCCTCTGATCATCCCCACCGCCTGGGTGTAATTTGATTGCCTTGATTTGCAGGACTGAAATAATGGTTACCTGCCAGAAATGTTCTCTGGAGCGTTCACAGGTTTGAACAACCCTCTCCCCACCCTTTATCGAACCCAAATTATGCAGAGTTAATATCTTTTCTTTATTCTCCAAACGTGTTTGGCCTCGTTCAAGTGGAGCCTCTTGATGCTTTTCATGGCTCTTGAAGACCAAAGAGAGCAAAACAAAAACAGATGAAAGGAGCTGCAATTTTCCCTTATTTAACCTCCCCCCAAAATAAACTCAAACTTAATGCCCAACCCAACTTGTTGCTGTTTGGATTTTAGAACATCTTGAGCTGTTTGGGCACAAAGGTGTCTTGGCTCTGCAGTGCACTTGGATGAGAATAAAAGCAGCTGGAATATTTGTGGATTTATGGACATTTGAAGTGTTTTCTGCTCAGCTGATTGTCTTCTTCCACTAGATGGGGCTTTCTTCATTGATGAGTCCAACCACCACTGAGCCTTCACATTCTTTTCCCCATTTAAGCCTCAAGGCTCAAAGCCCTTTTTTTTGGGATGTTTTTTCCTTTCCACCTTACCTGTGGAGGTGCCCTTTGGGATTTTGGTGCTTTTTAGAGGCCTGGAGCAAAGCTGGTGATGTGGAGGCACCAGAATCCACCAAATCCTTGTGCAAGCTCCTTGACTGAGTCTGGTGGTCACTGGACTTGGTGGGGTGGCAACCAGCCACCATTTGGAGGGGTTGACTTTAATTATAATTTTTTTTTCCCTTAATTATCTTTAAATTAATGAAACATCTTTCCACGGTTCAATTAGCTGAACGACAGGTGCCTGTGGATGGAATTTGGGAAATGCCATTCCTGGGGCTGTGGATGTATCTCCCCCCAAGCTCTCTGTGGATCATTCCCATCATTGCTGTGGCACAGTTTGGTCACGAAAATCCAACTTTTGGCTTTGATCTGGTCCTTCCCAGATTTTCAAGGAATTTCCACTGCCATACTTTTAAAAAAGGCAACACTTGTCCTGGTCCTTCTGACAGTCCTGATTGTGAGCTTGACCTGCTGAGGATGGGCAAAGCAAATTCCCCCATTTCCATGGTCCTAAAAATGAACATTCAGGTAGCCAAAAAAAAAAAAAATTTATTATTATGGAATTACCTTAATGAGGCCAACGTGGAGCTCCTCCTGCACCTGCTGTGGTTTCCTCCAGGTGTTTTCTGCTCCTTTCACCTCTGCTGTTCCTCAGAATATTTTCTTTCCCATGGATCTTCCACCTTCACACAAGGGAGACATTTTGGGGCCAAAACCTTGGGACCCCACAGCCTCTTCCAAGGCCACCATACCTTCACTGTTCCCCTTGGCTCAGAGCTCTGTTCCAGGAGGATTTCAAGGGGAATTTTCATCCAGCATCCTTGAAATCCTGCCCTGGCCATCTGAAAGCAACAGATCTGAGCATCCTTATGACTCAAGCTTCAAACAATTTCTGCTTGAATATGGTAAATTCCAGAAATGAAACCTGGCTCTTTGTTTTGTCCTCTTTTTTTTTTTTTTTTATTTCCCTCATATACAAGGCACGTCCTCTTGTATTTGAAACCGTCTTATATTTTAATTTCTCTTGGAGTTAATGCATTGTTTTAACGTGTTCCAGTCTGCTCCCCTGCATTTAAATCATCCTTGTGTTTGCAGTCAAGCAGGAGGACAAAAATAACTGTGGGCTCATCGTGAATCAGTGGAATTTTCCTGCATTTCTCCCCTGGTGACTCCTAGAGAGCACAAATGCTTTTTGCATTTCTGTCTGCAAGAACGAGGTGGTTTCCCTGCTGCATTCCTGTATTTTTCCCTGCCTTTGTCTCTCTGGGATTTGGGGTTGTTTACTCCACAAACAGCAGCATTGTGGGGTCATAGATCACTGCCTGCAGGGAAGGTTTGAGGGTTTAAAAACCCCCTGGCAGCTGATTTCAGTGTGGAGATTTGAGGGGAAGGGGTTCAGATCTCCTCAGAGATGTCATTGTCCATTGTGTTGCTCATTGTTTTTCCAGCCCCTCTTTCTTTCCTGAAGAAATCAATTTTTGTTGTTTTTTTTTTTTCATGCTGCTTCTTTCTCCCTTCTCTCTCTTTTTATTTTTTTTGTTTTGTTGTGGCAGAGAGAAGCAACCTTGCTCACGCAGGAGAGAGGTGGTTGTTTTTGAAACCCCACGTTTTTCCCAGTGCCTGCAATTTTGATAAAATACCTTTTCCTGAGAGGAGTCAGAAAGATCTGCTGGAACAGCTCATCCTCCCTTCCCCCCCTTCTCCTTGGCTTATCAACAGTGCGTCAGTGGAAATTTCCACCCTTTGCTAATGGCAGAGAAAGCAAAAGTTGCAAAGCAGCCTTTGGAGGAAAGGAGGGGAAAATAAAAATAAAAATAACAAAAAACAAAAGCACAAAAGCCAAAACAAACCAAAAAACAACCCTCTTGCCGTTTTAGGAGCACAATGAAGATGAGAGCTGGGCAGAAATGGAATTAAATTCTGGATGCAGAGCGGGGATGGCAGCGGGATCAGTGCGAGGGAAGGGGGCAGGAGTCACCAGCTGGAATTGCTCCCCCATCCTCCCTCCTGCTAGGTGAGAGGATTTGGAAAGCAGTTCCCAGGGAGGAGAGTTCAAGTGTCATCTGCTGAATTCACCAGTGGGCTGTAATGGCTTTACCAGAGAACCCCACAGTCCCAGATTTCGGGGGGGTGCATCCTCAGATCCTGCTGGGCTGCACTTCCATAAAATTAGCTGGAAAATGGTTCCTGATCCTAAACTCCAGCCCTGGTGGCATCTCTGCATTGTGGAGCCACAGAGCAGTGGGCAGCCGAGGTGCCCAAAAGGCAGATTTTGTTGCTGTGGGGATTTGTGAGGAGGAGCGAGCCCAGCAGAATTCCTCCAAATCCCTGGGACATTCCTGCAGCTCAGGCTCCTGGAATGCTGGGCTGGCACCGGGACCCAGCACCTCTCCTGCCTCAGGATTAGGGGTGCCATGTGGGTTTTTTACCATCCTACCCCTCCCACAAGGAATTTAGGACTTTCTGGACAGGATTTGGGGATGAGTTGAGGCTGTGACGTGGATGCTGGTGTGACATCAGGGTGCTGGCTGAGGAAAAGTGTTGTTCCCATGTTTTCCAGGGGTGGGTTCTTGTCGGAACTCAAAATGTCCCTCAGACATTTTTAGAGGTTCCAGGCCTTAGTCAGAAGCATTTTAGACCCTGACAAGTAGCAGAAAACAGCTATAATCTTGAGTTTGAACCATAAAATAAATTACCAACTTTAAAAGTAGAACAAGCAGTCACAGAGAATTAGATAGTATAATAAAAATAGTCACAAATTAAAAAATAAAATTTTTTATTATTGTACAGGGGGGTTTTAACACCTGTACAGGGGGGGTTTTACTTTATACAGGGGGGTCAAAAATTCTAAAATAAAAAAAAATAAGCCTAATCCTATTCTTCCTCCTTCTTCTTCCTTACCTCCATATTCTTAGTAATGTTAACATTTTTCTATTAGTTTAAGCTAAAAACACACTATTCAACGTAAATGATAAATATTAACACATTATTATAAATATAGTACACATAATTTCTAATATATAATGTTTGTACCATCCCACTAAAAAGCAGAACCCCGCACACTACCCTACAAAACAAACCTGCAGCAGAGCAGCAAAACTTATTATAAATAAACAAAAATAAACAACCTTAAAAACAACACAAACAAACTATAGCTTCTTCTTTAACAACAAAACAAAAACCAAAAACTTTCTACAATCTCAAAATCATCAATACCCACAAATTCCAACAGGTTCTGCAATCCAGCAGCGCTGCCTGAGTCATTCCTGGCCCCATGGGGCTCTTGGGGTGCAATATTTGGGATGTGATGCAAAAACTGAACCCAGTGGAGCCTGAAGGGCACGAGCAGGGCTTGTTCTCCTCTATTTCCCCTTCAGATTCCCCGTTCCCTTCTGGCCTTGGGACTTCCCCTCCAAGATCTCCTTTGTGAACATGGGATGCTCCTGCTGTAGTTGACTAAGGAGGAATCCAAAATTCCTGCAGAGCAAAGTGCTCTCTGTCAGGGGCAGCTTTGAGATGAAATTGGGGTGTCTGGTCCTGCTTGGACATCATTTGAAAGATGTCACTTTTGGGTTGTGTGGTGCTCCGTGGGGAGGTGGGCTTGGAGAAATGTGGGATTCTGGAATGGTTTGGGTTGGAAGAGACCTCAAAACCCATCCATGGAATGGTTTGGGTTGGAAGGAACCTCAAAACCCATCCATGGAATGGTTTGGGTTGGAAAATACCTCAAAACCCATCCATGGAATGGTTTGGGTTGGAAGGGACCTCAAAACCCATCCATGGAATGGTTTGGGTTGGAAGAGACCTCAAAACCCACCCATGGAATGGTTTGGGTTGACAGGGACACTCAGGATATTCCATGGTTCAGTTCCCACTCAGGATTTCCATGATTCAATTCCCACTCAGGATATTCCATGGTTCAATTCCCACTCAGATATTCCATAGTTCAATTCCCACTCAGGATATTCCATGGCTCAATTCCCACTCAGGTTATTCCATGGTTCAATTCCCACTCAGGATTTTCCATGGTTCAATTCCCACTCAGGATATTCCATGGTTCAGTTCCCACTCAGGATATTCCATTATTCAATTCCCACTCATGGTATTCCATGGTTCAATTCCCACTCAGATATTCCATAGTTCAATTCCCACTCAGATATTCCATAGTTCAATTCCCACTCATGGTATTCCATAGTTCAATTCCCACTCAGGATATTCCATAGTTCAATTCCCACTCAGGATTTTCCGTGGTTCAGTTCCCACTCAGGTTATTCCATCATTCAGTTCCCACTCAGATATTCCATGGTTCAATTCCCACTCAGGATATTCCATAGTTCAGTTCCCACTCAGGATTTTACATGATTCAATTCCCACTCAGATATTCCATAGTTCAATTCCCACTCAGGATATTCCATGGTTCAATTCCCACTCAGGATTTTCCATGGCTCAGTCCCACCAAGGTCAGCCCTGCTGGATGCTCAGCTCCTCCAGCAGAGTGAGGATTTGAGCCATGTTCACATCTCAGATGTGATTTGGGATAAATCCACCTCTTTGCTTTTTTTTAATATTCATTTTTCACATTCCCATTCAGCTCCCAGGCAGAGCTTTGCAGGAAGGGATCTCTGTGTGTGTGGATGAGCTTGAGGTGGTTCCCTCTGGCATCTGTTCCCCAAAAACCCGTCAGGAATTCCAGGAAGGAGCTGCTCCTGCCATCCTGCCTTGTCTAAAAAACGGTCCAAGTCAGGTGTGGGCATGAATGGAAGAGGAAAAAGCAAAATCCTCAACCTCTGTTATGGTCTGAAATACAAAGAATTATCAAAACTTAGGGCCTGTAAGCCAAAGTTTAGAATTAAACATAAGATTTGATCTAAGACCTTAGAAAAACTTTCCAAACTTAAGTGCTGAAAGTGAGATTGTAAATTCATAGTTTAAAACAGAAACACATTAAACTAACTAAAACAAAGTTTAGAGTTTTGGAGTTTAAAATATTTTTTTAAAGCTACAAAAATAAACAAAGAAATTAGAATAGAGTACTATAAGTTTCTAATAAGTTACTGTAAGTTTCTAATAAGTTTCTCTAAGTTACTAATCATAGCATGATTAGCTAAGAAATCTTACACTGTAACCTAAGTCCATATGACAAAATATTTAAAAATGAGGTCAAACCCACAAATATCCTTGTTAGCAATATTTTATTAATTAATAAAGCCTTTAAAAATCTCATAACTAAAAGTCTTAGAGCCTTCTGAACTATACTTTATATATAGTGAGCTGAACTCACCCTTCCTGCCTATATAGAACATAAAAAAATAAATCACAGCACCAACAACAATTCCAAAGTCCCATCTCTAACTTATCCAAAACTCCTTCAAAAATCCCCATAAATCTCCTTTGGGTCAGCAGTGCCTGACAGAGCTTTGGGAGTGTTGGGATAACATTCCCAGGGGAAAAACTGGAATTTTTGGGGTGTCTGGGTAGGGCCTGGATGATCCTGTGGGACATCTTCCAGTTCAGGATATTCCATGATTCCAACAGAATTAAATTGAACTTTTCATCACTGAAATCAAGTTAACACTGGGGTTTTATTTCAAACAGTCTGGGTACCAAAATGTGAGAAAAAAACTGGGAATTCTCATTTTAACAAAAACACCACAGGAGCAGGAAAAACTCAGGACCTCTCATTTACAAAAAAAACCACTACAGGAGCAGAAAAAACTTAGGAACTCTTATATAAAAAAAAAAAATTGATTGATTTTGTTCCTGCCCAGGTATTTTTTAGGTGATTTTGTCCAGCACAGGCATTTTTTTTAGTTGATTTTTGGTTCTGCCCAGGTATTTTGGTTGATTTTGGTTCTGCCCACGTGTTTTTTGGGTTGATTTTGTTCCTGCCCAGGTATTTTGGCTGATTTTGTTCCTGCCCAGGTATTTTGGTTTATTTTGTCCAGCCCAGGTATTTTTTTGGTTGATTTTGTCCCGTTCAGGCATTTTGGATTTTATTCCTGCCCAAGTATTTTGGTTGATTCTGGTGCTGCCCGCAGTTTTTTTGGGGTTTTTTTTGTTGATTTTGTTCCTGCCCAGGTATTTTGGCTGATTTTGGTCTTGCCCAGATATTTTGGTTGATTTGGTACTTCCCAGGTATTTTTTTTGGTTGATTTTATTCCTGCCCAGATATTTTGGTTGATTTTATTCCTGCCCAGGTATTTTGGTTGATTTTATTCCTGCCCAGGTATTTTTGTTTATTTTATTCCTGCCCAGGTATTTTGGCTGATTTTTTTTCCTACCAAGGTATTTTTTTGTTTGATTTTTGCTCCTGCCCAGGTATTTTGGTTAATTTTGTCCAGCCCAGGTATTTTGGCTGATTTTGGTTTTGCCCAGATATTTTGGTTGATTTGGTACTTCCCAGGTATTTTTTTGGTTGATTTTATTCATGCCCAGGTTTTTTTTTTTTGGTTGATTTCATTCCTGCCCAGGTATTTTGGTTGATTTTATCCAGCCCAGTTTTTTTTTTTTTTTTTAATTTTATTCCTGCCCAGGTATTTTGGTTGCTTTTGTTCCTGCCCAGGTATTTTGCTTGATTTTGTTCCTGCCCAGGATTTGGTTGATTTTGTTCCTGCACAGGTATTTTGGTTGAATTTATTTCTGCCGAGATATTTTGGATTTTTTTCTTGCCCAGGTACTTTGGTTGATTTTTTTCCAGCCCATTTTTTCTGTTGGTTTTTTTTTTTTAAATTATTTTTTTTTTTCCTGCCCAGGTATTTTGGCTGATTTTGGTGTGTTTCTCATTGCAGGTATTTTCTGATAGACTTAGAGGCCCCCCCTTCCCTGGTGTCCCCCATGATGGATCACCTGGGACGGGACATTGATGTCATCAGGAGAGCTTTTATCAAACACCCCGTGGCCAAGGCAGAAGAATGCACTGGCATCCTCCCAGCCAGCCCTCAGGAGAAACTCTCTGCCAGGAAAAACTGAAAATCCCAAATGTTTGAAACCATTTTTAACCCAATTTTTATTGGAATAGAATTGTGATCAATCCTGTCCATCCAAAAAAAAAAAAAAATCACTTTTGGACATGGGATGTGTGTGGTCTGTCACAGTATCTTCATTATAGTAACAATTAAAATTCTTTTTGTGCAAAATAATTGGGATAGTTTTAATCTGGGTGCTTATCTTGCTGTTTGACAACTCTGCAAATTGATTTGATTTTCTCTCGGAGCATTACATTGATAATGATGCTATAAATAGCATTTTTTCCCAGAGATTACTCCAGAATATGGATATTTACATGAGAGATTAAGAAATCTGCAGTGTAAATATAGAACTAGAGGATGTGATTTGCTGGGGGTTTGTTTTTGGGAAAAAAAAGGCAATAAACGTGTGGTTAAAAGTAAAACCTGACACTTTTTCTTTTTAAATTAAGTATTAAAAAATCCCAAAACTTTCACTGCCAAAAACCACCTCATGGTCCTCGAGGTGAGCAACGTTCAAAGCACAGGTAAAAATTCCTTTTTAGGTAAGGCCAGAAAATTCTAGGTGGGAATTAGAGATTCCCCAAGCTTTTGGAGGAGCAGGAGAATAGAAGATGTTTTGTTTTGCCACCAAGTGGACATTTCAAACTGGGAAAAAACATCAGAGTAATGTGTTCATGTGTCTTTTTTGCTTTTCTTGTGTTGAAAACAGGAGGAAAATCAGTGATATTATTGTTATATATAAACACCTCCTGGTCTCTGATGTAAATCCAGTGGTTGGATCATTCCTAGGGAGGTTTTGTGCTCTTTTTTTCCCTTAGATGTGGAATTTTGGAAAGAAAAAGAAACCAGTTCTTCTGAATATCTTATTTTTTTAAATGCATCAGGAAAAAAAAAAAAACATTTTATTTTTCTCTACATCTTCCTTTAAGAGTTATGAATGTCTGGATTTGTGGGGTTTGTTTGGAGATATGTTCATCATGGGCTTTTTAAAATTTAAATTTGATCTTTTTTTCTTTTAATTCTCTTTTTTCCCCCTATTTTATTTTTTTTCCTTCTTTTAATTTTATTTTTTTCTTGGAAAAATACACGACACACTCCCTGAAGCTGAATCTGTATTGGAGGTGCTTTTATTGCTGTGCTTGCTGCCTGCTCCAGGCAGAGCTTTCCTTAGCCAGGATTTTTCCTGGTGGGACAGTCCTGCCCCAGGTTTGGCTCCCTGAGCTGCCCTCAGTGCTGAAAATTCACATTTTGAGTGTAAAAAGTGCCAGCTGCAAGAATGTGTCTTACTCAGGGGTTTCTCCAAAGGTTTTTTTAAACAACGTGGACAGAAAGATTGGAGTTGGAAGGGATTTTGCCTCTAACCTGGAATTTGGATTAAGATATTACAGAGAATTTGTATATTCCTGTTTTCCCACAGTAATTAAAATTATCAGATAGCAAGGAACTCTCCTGCCAAATTTTGTGGCTTTTTCTTTTTAAATTCACCCCAATAACTTCTTTGAGCTGTTGAACAGCAAAGCAGAATTAATAACTACTCAATTTCCTCCTAAGAAAAGATTATTTCACATTCTACATTAACATGGTGCTAGTTTTCAGCGCAGGGCTGCAGATTTTTTATATTATTTTGACAGTTCAACTCTTCAAAATTCAGTTAAAGCAACCAGATTCTCAATGATTATACATGTAAAAGTCTCTCCAAGTCCACAGCATTCTTCAATAGGGCTCAAAAGTTGTTATATTCCCATAATTTATTTTTTTTTCCTCAATTCCATGGTGTGTACCAGCAAGCTATGAAATTTGAGGTATGCCCAGCAGCAAGCCAGATTTCACACATATTTAATGCTCAATTTGTAGACAAGAGTCCTGACATTGCTGATCATATTCTATACATTTTCTATACATGACTGTCTCTAGGACTTTTTAATTGTTGTCCCATTTTTTGGGGGTGGCAGCGTGGTTGTCCAGCACTGGAGCTATATATATTTATATATATATATATATATATATATATATATATATATATAATGTTTATATTATAAAATTAAAATATAATGGAAGGGAAGGGAAGGGAAGGGAAGGGAAGGGAAGGGAAGGGAAGGGAAGGGAAGGGAAGGGAAGGGAAGGGAAGGGAAGGGAAGGGAAGGGAAGGGAAGGGAAGGGAAGGGAAGGGAAGGGAAGGGAAGGGAAGGGAAAGAAAGAAAAAGAAAAAGAAAAAGAAAAAGAAAAAGAAAAAGAAAAAGAAAAAGAAAAAGAAAAAGAAAAAGAAAAAGAAAGAAAGACAAAAAGAAAAAAAGAAAGAAAAGACAGAAAAATGAAAGAAAGGAAAGAAAGGAAAGAAAGAAAAGACAAAGAAAGAAAGGAAAGGAAAGAAAGAAAGAAAAGACAAAGAAGAAAAATAAAGAGAAAGAAAGAAAAAAGAAAAGAAAGAGAAAGAAAGAAAAAGAAAGAAAGAAAGAAAGAAAGAAAGAAAGAAAGAAAGAAAGAAAGAAAGAAAGAAAGAAAGAAAGAAAGAAAGAAAGAAAGAAAAAAAGAAAAGAGAAAGAAAGAAAAAAAAGAAAAGAAAGAAAAGACAAAGAAAGAAGGAAAGAAAGAAAAGACAAAGGAAAGAAAGGAAGAAAGAAAGAGAGAAAGAAAGAGAGAAAGAAAGAGAGAGAAAGAAAGAAAGAAAGAAAGAAAGAAAGAAAGAAAGAAAGAAAGAAAGAAAGAAAGAAAGAAAGAAAGAAAGAAAGAAAGAAAGAAAGAAAGAAAGAAAGAAAAGAAAGAAAGAAAGAAAAGAAAGAAAGAAAGAAAGAAAGAAAGAAAGAAAAGAATTTGATTTTGGTGTATAAACCAGGGCTGTTGGAGTTGGGAATTTCTCGTAGGATGTGACCAGGTTGTTTCTGCCCAAAGAGTCGCCCAGGATGGGTCCAGCACTGCCAGGATCTCCATTCGCTGATGGAATCAAAACTGGTTTGGGTAGGGAGGGATTTTAGGGATTATCCCACCCCACCCCTGCCATGGCAGGGACACCTCCCACTGTCCCAGGCTGCTCCAGCCCCAGTGTCCAGCCTGGCCTTGGGCACTGCCAAGGATCCAGGGGCAGCCACAGCTGTGCCAGGGCTGCCCACCCTCAGGATAAAGAATTCCTTCCCAAAATCCCATCTAAATCTCCTCCCTGTCAGTTTGAATCAATTCCCCTTTTCAGGCTCCTTTCAGCTTCTGGAAAGCTGCAATTTTAAGACAACCCCTCCTCCCCATCTATTTTCAACTTCCAGCCTGGAAGCACAGGCTTAAAACTCATCAGCATTGTTTAAAATATGAGAGGTTTTAATTTGAGATTTTATGATTCACTTCTCTCCAGCTTGGGTGCTGGCAGGATTTTCCTGGAACATCCCACTGGAGAGCCCTTGGAAAAACAGAAACTCCAGCAAATGAGAGGATTGCTAAGGAGGCAGCACTGAGGGGAGAGGGGAGCTTGGCACTGACAGATTCCCCTCCTGAAGAATTCCAGGATCAAGGATGTTTTCCTGGGAGGGTTTTAATCCCTGCTGGGCTGGGGCTGTGCTTGGGCTGCCAAGTTGGGTGTGTGTGGAGGGTGCTGCTGGCTCAGGAAAATCCTGAGGGGAGTTTTGTGGGATGGTGAGATTCCACTGAATCTGTAAGAGGCCCCTGGCTGAGTTTTGTAGGAACAGAGGAATTGGGGATGCTCAGGGAAGCTGTGGCTGCTCCCTGGAAGTGTCCAAGGTTGGGCTGGATGAGGCTTGGAGCAGTTTGGGGTAGTGGAAGGTGTCAGGGATGGGATGGGATGATTTAAATTCCCTCCCTACCCAAACCATTCCATAATTCCGTGTATCCTGACAGCACAATGTGCTTTATCCCAAGAGGAATCCCTCAGCCAGCTCAGCAGAGTTGGGAATTCTGCTGGTGGAGACACACAAAGCTTCTCCTGGTGGAGACATCCCACATTCCTTGGGGAATGCCCAGCTCCTGCAGGGCTCAGCCTGGAGCTGAGGGCAGCACTGAGGGTCACAGGTAGGGAGGAGAAGGTTTCCAGCTGGGTTTTCCCTCCCCAGTTCCCCTGGGAAGCAGCAGAGGAGGCTCGTGGCACGCTCAGGGTCCTTGCAGCCTTCTGAGGGCTGAGAACAGGGACTGGGCAGAGCTAAGGAATGAAGGAGGGATTTATTAAGAGGCTTTAATAGATCTGCCTTGGGCAGCACAACCCAAAATGGTCCCAAAATGGACAAGTGCTCATGGGGACTTTCACTTTGATCAGTTCTGCTCCATTGGCACCTTGGAGTTCATTGTCCCATTCCAGCTTTAGCCCAGGCAGTCCCACCCTGCTTGTTTTTCTCTCTCCAGCCCACGCTGTTTGTGCTCCTGGGCTGAGATTTGGATCATTTGTCCTTGGTGCCCAGCTGGAGCAGGAATTGTTTTGTCTCTGCTCTGTGCACAGAGCTCACCAACCCCTGATATAAATCCCAGACCCACACACTAAAGCAGCACAGAATGTGAAAAAATATAAAGCTAAATATAAAGCTCAGGCATAATTTCTGCTCTCTGTTTTTGGGGGACAAGCAGCATGACAATGCCACAGGGTCTGTTCCATGTGTGGGCACTGGGACCTGGCAGAGACAGGAGGCAGCCAGGAGCAGGAGCTCGTTATCCTAAAGATGCACAGGCAGCATTCCCACTCTTCTGCCCAGGGAATGGCAGGAATGAAATATTCTCATTCGTTAAATATTAAGGATGTGGGGACTTCAGGAGTGCTCCTGGCATGGGCAAGAAGGATCCTCCAAGTTGCCCACTCTGAGGGCAGGATATTCCCAGTTGTCCAAGCCACTGGAAAGAACAGAGAGTTTGCTTTGGTAATCCCTGGAATCCCCTATAAACAATTCCCAGCCCTCTACTGAGAAAAAACAATTCCAGAAGAGCTGCACCCAGCCCAAAGGGGAAGAGAAACAAAACCAAAAGTGACCTGGTGCTGCTCAGATCCTTCCCAGCTGCACTGGGAGGTTTGGGATTGCTGCCAGGGGAAGCAGGACGATCACCAGGGAGGCAAAGCTGAAGAATCTTGGACTGGAAAAAGAGTTTTCCAAGAAGTTTTCCAAGAAACTCCAGGGCCAAAGGCTTTGTTTGTTGTGCAGGCCATGGGCAGGGCTGGAGGTGGGAGTCCCTGGCAGTGCCCAAGGCCAGGCTGGACACTGGGGCTGGAGCAGCCTGGCACAGTGGGAGGTGTCCCTGCCATGAAACAAGGTGAGTTTGAGGTTCCTTCCAGCACAAACCATTCCATGATTCCATTACTTTCTCTTTTTTTTTGTTTTCTATCATCTGTCTTTATCTCAGCCCACAAGTCTTCCCTTTTTTCCCGTTCTCTCTCCATGCCCTGGCAGTGCCCCTGTGCCTGGTGGGTGCCAGGTTAAACCACGAGGTCCTTGTTGGTGCCCAACGTGATGCTCCAAGGGTTGAGATCCCAGAATCCCAGAATCCCAGCATGATCAGGTTTGGAAGGGTCCTCTGGAGATCACCCAGGCAGTGTCACCCTGAGCAGGTGACACAGGGACACATCCAGGTGGGTTTGGGATGGCTCCAGAGCAGGGGAATCCATCACCTCCCTGGGCAGCTGCTCCAGGGCTCCATGGAAAGAGGTCCCTCCTCTGTCTGGGGTGAAATTTGTTGTGTCTTAGTTTCATGGCCACTGCTCCTTGACCTGTCACTGGCACCACTGGAAATACAACAAAATTCTGACTGGAATGTGCTAAAGCAGATTTATTGAGAGCATTTTTTGCATCATTTCTCAGTCTCTGCTGTGGTGTTCCCAGAGCTGCTCCCAGGTGACACCTCCCTGTGGTTGTTCCCTGTTTGTCCCTCTGAGGGCTGTGGGTGCAGGGTCCCACTCCTCTGGAACGCTGCTTTGTGAGGTGAGAAAATTCCTGGTGGTGGGACTAACCCAGAGCTCTGTGCTGATCTCTGTGTGCTGGGAGCCACCACATGGAGCTACAGAATCACAGAATTCCAGAGTGGGCTGGGCTGGGAGGGATTTTAGGGATCATCCAGTGCCACTCTGCCATGGTAGGGACACCTCCCACTGTCCCAGGCTGCTCCAGCCCCAGTGTCCAACCTGGTCTTGGGCACTGCCAGGGATCCAGGGGAATCTGGGAATTCCATCCCAGCCCTGCCCACCCTGCCAGGGAACAATTCCCAATTCCCAATCTCCCACCCAGCCCTGCCCTCTGGCAGTGGGAGCCATTCCCTGGCTCCTGTCCCTCCATCCTTGTCCTCAGTCCCTCTGCAGCTCTCCTGGAGCCCTTTAGGTGCTGATTTCTCTGTGCTGGGAGGGTGAAACTCTGCTGAGAAATCCAGCATTTCCCCCTGTGTGTGATTTTCTGCTCCTCAGCCCGCACTGACTGAACAATCCGAGTGGGTTGGAGGTCTCAGCATCCCAATCCCGCTGCCCAGGACATTCCTGCTGACCTCAGGGAGATCTAAAAACATCTGTGGTCTAAAAGCCCTCCCTAATTGCACTGTCAGGAGCACGAGTCCCCTCCCGGGGTTATTCTGGTGGGAATTGCACAGTCCCCAAGCGCTGGCATTTAGGGCAGGACAATAGTGGTGCTGCTCATGGAGAACCCCCAGGAATGTGCTGGGTTCTTTCAGCCCCAGCCAAACCACAGGGCCTGGCTGGACTCCTGTGCCAGGGGGGCTGCCCAGAACTGTTTGCTGAGGGATTTTTGGGAGGATGAAATCCAGTCCAGGGGTTCACCAAGGTGCCTCACTCCTGCAGACACGTGCAGAGCTTTGTTTTCACACAATCCCAAATCCCCGGGGCTGGAAAAGATTTCCAAGGTCATGGAGTCCCAGCTGGGCCCCATGCCCACCTTGTCCCCAGCCCAGAGCACTCAGTGCCACCTCCAGGGGACACCTGCAGGGATGGGCACTCCAAAGCTCCCTGGGCAGCCCCTGCCAGGGCCTGAGCCCCTTTCTGCCAATATCTGTCATTTATGTTGGACAGTGAGTCTCTACCTTGAACCAATAGAAAAGTGTCACCATCACACCAACACATGGAGGACAAGTAGAAGGAGAAGGTCAGGACACGTCCAAATCCTTCCTTCTTGTACCCCCTTGAAGCTCATTCTAAAAACCCCAAAATTCTACTTTTCCACCCTGTATTAATTCAACTGCCACACTACTCAAACCCCTGTGGTTTGTAACTCCTCATACAGAGTTGGCAGCTTTTTCCACGGGCTAAAATTGAAGCCACAGGTGGTTTTGAGTTTGTGCCAGGGTCTCCAAGCCCCCTCCAGGTCTCTCCTGCAGGACCCAGGGAATTGAAGTTTTATTTCCACATCATTGATTTTTCCTTGGATCAGGGGCTGAACCTGTGCTCACTTTGCTTTTCCCTGATTTATCCCTGAGTTGATTTCACTCCAACTCAACACCTCACTCGATTCCATCCAGCTCCAACAATCAGAGCTTCCTACAGCATTCTCCTGAAAGATTTCAAGCAAACATTCCTTGGAAAACAATGAAAAAGCAACCCGTGGCAGAGAGAAGACTTTCCAGGTGGCCAATTAACTTTAATGAGCTTTCTGCTCTTTTTGTGTCCCTTATTTGAAAATCCGTGGTGGGGTTGCTTGGGAGCCTTCTGGAGTTTTGGGAAGGCTGCTGGCTTCTCCAGGCTGCAGTGGTTTAGGGAAGTTTAGGGAGAGATGAGGACTTTCTCTGAGTTCAGATAAACAGATTCCATTTTTTGGTGACATCTCTCAAGGTGCTGGCCCTGCCTGGGAGCTCAGACAGGACTGAGAAGGAAATGCCTGGACCTTCTTTTGTCCCTTGGCCAGTTCAGGTTTTTCTCTGGTGCTTTTCTTCTTCTTCTTCTTCTTCTTCTTCTTCTTCTTCTTCTTCTTCTTCTTCTTCTTCTTCTTCTTCTTCTTCTTCTTCTTCTTCTTCTTCTTCTTCTTCTTCTTCTTCTTCTTCTTCTTCTTCTTCTTCTTCTTCTTCTTCTTCTTCTTCTTCTTCTTCTTCTTTTTATTTTTTTTTTTTTTATTTTTTTTAATTGGTATAAAGAAGTCCAATTTTAGTTTTTAATTTGAGCCTCATTGACAGGAACTAAACAAATCCTATTCCTCTGACAGGAAACTGCACTCTGGAGGTATTTGCACTTTGTTTGCTTTCAAGCTGCATCAGGTGTCTCCTATAATTAAATTCATTTCCACCTATTCATTTTCTCCTGAGCCTGGAGAAAAGGAGGCTCAGGGGGGACCTTGTGGCTCTGCACAGCTCCTGCCAGGAGGGGCAGGGAAAGGAGGAGAAATGGCCTCAAATTGCACCAAAAGAGGTTCAGATTGGAGACTGGAGAATATTTTTTCCCTCACAGAGTGGTCAGGCCTTGGGATGAGCTGCCCAGGGAGGTTTGGAGTCACTGGAATTGTCACAGAAGAGTCTGGATGTGGCCTTGGGGACAGGGTTTGGGTGATGCTGGTGCTGCTGGGTGTCCTGAAAGACTCTTCCCACCTCAGTATTTCTGGGATATTCCCTGCAGAGATTATGGAGCAGATCCGTTCCCAGTAACCACCATTTTTATTGGAATGTTTTCCTCTGAAATAAGGTCAATATTGAGATACAAATCAGGCATCCTGCAGCCTCCAACATTTGTTTTCCTCCTGAGACTCTGTGGGATTCTGCTGCCACTGTCCCTGATCCCATCCCACCCTGGAATCTGCCTGGAGCAGGTTCTCCAAATCCAGCCTTGACCATGGAGCTGCTCCTGGAGATTGGAGCTTCTCTTCTCTTCTCTTCTCTTCTCTTCTCTTCTCTTCTCTTCTCTTCTCTTCTCTTCTCTTCTCTTCTCTTCTCTTCTCTTCTCTTCTCTTCTCTTCTCTCTTCTTCTCTTCTCTTCTCTTCTCTTCTCTCTCTCTTCTCTTCTCTTCTCTTCTCTTCTCTTCTCTTCTCTTCTCTTCTCTTCTCTTCTCTTCTCTTCTCTTCTCTTCTCTTCTCTCTCTTCTCTTCTCTTCTCTTCTCTTCTCTTCTCTTCTCTTCTCTTCTCTTCTCTTCTCTTCTCTTCTCTTCTCTTCTCTTCTCTTCTCTTCTCTTCTCTTCTCTTCTCTTCTCTTCTCTTCTCTCGTCTTTTCTCTTCTCTTTTCTCCTCCTCTTCTCCTCCTCTTCTCTCTCCTCCATTTATCCCTACAAACCCTTCCTCTTCCAGGTGGGCAAAGTGGGAACCTGGAACAGTTTGGGTCAGAATGGACCTTAATGATCCTCTCATTCCAACCCCTGGCCAAGGGCAGGGACACCTTCTGCTATCCCACATTCATTTCTTTTTAATTTCACCTCTTTTATTCTGTTCTAATTGCTGAGGACGTCACTTTGGGAAATCCTGGTGGATCCTGGGGATGTGATGGTGGCCCCAAAGGATTTTTGAGTGCCTGGAAACCCGCACCTTTATTTCATTATGTCATTTTTTACGGCCTAATTAAAAGATCTCCAGGAGTGTTTGGGCAGGGTGGGATTTGGGGATGCCTGCAGTGGCACTGGGTGATCCCTTCCATTCAGGATATTCTGGGATTCCATGAAAATATTTCCCTACAAATGAAGACTCGTGTTGGGGCTGTATATTGATCCCAGTTCTCCTGGAATTTGAAATGATCCCAGAGTATCCCAGGTCACCTGAAGGGAAACCCTGGAGATTGTTCATGAGGAGTGACACAGAAGTGCTGCAGAAATGAGGAGAATTTGGAATAATGGGGTTTTTTTATCACTTCCTTCCCTTTGAGGGACACGATTCCTGAGCCAATTCCTATTTTATTGCAGCTCTCCCAGAAGTGGCCGCTCCATCTTCAAAGGGAGAGGTTTTTACCAGATTTGGGATCAGAAATCGCTGCAGAACCAAACAGATCGCAGCTCTTTTCCTCCTGCTGCACCTCTTGTGTGAGAAACAACCTCATTTTCCATAATTGTACCGTGAATGTTTATTGATAAATCATTTTTATTCTATTTTAGTTTGTATTTTTCAGGATTTTCAGTTATTTCGGGGAATTTTTGGGGAAATAACCTTGTTTTATATAATTGTAGTGGGGGGTTTGATTTAAAAATTTAATAATTTAAAAATATAAAAAATTTAAAATTTAAACATTTTAGTATGTTTTATTTTGTATTTTTCAGGGCTTTCAGTTATTTCTGGGAATTGTTGGCGAAATAACCTTATTTTATATAACTGTAGTGGGGGTTTTGATTTAAAAATATTTTTTATCATGTTTTATTTTGTATTTTTCAGGGCTTTCAGTTATTTCTGGGAATTGTTGGGGAAATAATCTTATTTTATATAAGTGTAGTGGGGGGGTGATTTAAAAATTTAAAAATGTTAGTATTGTGTTTTATTTTGTATTTTTCAGGGTTTTCAGCTATTTCTGGGAAGTGGGAAAATCACCTTATTTTATGTAATTGTAGTGGGGGTTTTGATTTAAAAATATTTTTGTATCATGTTTTATTTTGTATTTTTCAGGGTTTTCAGCTATTTCTGAGAATTGTTGGGGAAACAACCTTATTTTATATAATTGTAGTGGAGGGTTTGATTTAAAAATTTAAAATTTTTAGTATTGTGTTTTATTTTGTATTTTTCAGGGTTTTCAGCTATTTCTGAGAATTGTTGGGGAAACAACCTTATTTTATATAATTGTAGTGGAGGGTTTGATTTAAAAATTTTAAAATATTAGTATTGTGTTTTATTTTGTATTTTTCAGGGTTTTCAGCTATTTCTGGGAAGTGGGGAAATAACCTTATTTTATGTAATTGTAGTGGGGGTTTTGATTTAAATATATTTTTGTATCGTGTTTTATTTTGTATTTTTCAGGGCTTTCAGTTATTTCTGGGAATTGTTGGGGAAACAACCTTATTTTATGTAATTTTAGTGGGGATTTTGATTTTAAAGTATTTTTATCTTGTTTTATTTCGTATTTTCATAGTTTTCAGCTCTTTCTGGGTATTGTATGTGGTGTTGTATAGACAGAGTGACACCCAGTTCAAACATCCCATCAGTTCCATTTGATTTTTAAATTTGATTCTCAAATAATTTAGAGTAACTTCTGCTGAGAGCTGACAGAAATATTTAATCTTCCTTTCTTTTCTGTGTCAAAGCACCAAACTACCCCATGAGGGGGAAAAAAAGATGTTTTGATCAGTGCCACGCAGCAACTGCCCTTAATGCTGTTAAAAATAGCATTTTTGGGTAAAAGAGAAGGAGATTTAAATGATGCTGTGTCATGTTGTGACATGCTGGTATTAGTCAGTGCATAATTCCACTGAGTAGTCACGAAATAACAGGAAAATAGGAAGTAAGAGAATTTCTGTAAGATAGGATAGAGTTTAAAATGAAGGTTGAAGGGTTTATAGTGGACTCTGGGAACAACTGAAGCAATTAAAACCAGGTTTAATTCTTGTTTTCTTCCAGATTGGGCATTTCTTGGGAAATTGGTGGGAAACTTTCATGGAATCTTGGAAAATCCTGAGTGGGAATAAACCCACAGGGACCCCCCAGTGCCAAACCCCCAAAATCCCACCCTGGGCATCCCTGGCAGCGCTGGCCAAAGGCTCCTGCAGCTCTGGCAGCCTCGGGGCCGTGCCCATTCCCTGGGCAGTGCCAGCACCTCTGGGGAAGAGCTTTTCCCTAAAATCCACCCTAAATCCCTCCTGGCCCAGCAGCTCCAGCTGCTCCCTCTGCTTTAACACTTGGATTGATCCCAAAATTAAAAATGTTAAAACTTTGATGAGAAAAGAAGTTTGGAGTTTTGGACAGCCTGAAATGAAGGTTCATGGTTGGAACTTCAAAGATCAAAAGATGATCTCAGGTAATTTTCTATTTCTTGTCCATATTTTATGACTTCCTAATGCCCCAAAAAGCTGTGGCTGCCCCTGGATCCCTGGCAGTGCCCAAGGCCAGGTTGGACATTTGAGTGAAGTTCTGGGAAGATTTTGTTCTCTTTTTCAAACTGGTTAAACTCCGAGCTCTGGTGATGTTTGACTTGGTTCAACTTCCTGAAAAAGATCCAGACCTGTGCAGCCTCCCAGGCATTGAAACAGGGCCTGTGTTTAATGGATTTATTTCTTTCTGTAAGGACCTGATGTGATTTCACCCAGGCTCAGCAAGGCAAACCTGCAAAGTTGTTTAAACTCAGTGCTGGGTCAGAGCCTAAACCACGGAATCCCAGGATGGGCGAGGCTGGAAGGGCCCACAGAGCTCACCTGGGATCATCCCTGAGCCCAGGGCCGTGGGATTGAGGATATTTGGGAATATCCCAGGGAGGAGACTCAGCCCCTCTCTGGGCTCTGTTCCAGGACAGGAGTTGTGCCTCCTGTGCAGGGAATTGCTGGGCTCAGCCCCTGCCCGTGGCTCTGGGGCCCTGCTCTGACCTCCTGCACACAGGGACACACAGGGACACACACACAGGGACAGTCAGGGACACCCAGGGACACCCAGGGACCCAGGGACACACAGGGACCGACAGGGGTTGAAGCTGTGCAGGATTACCACTGTTGCCCCAAGCCAGGAGCAGAGCACACCAAGTGAAGATGAAGAAGAAGTGAAGTTGCTCCAAACCCTTCTGCTGACCTGAACCATGGAGACAAACCCTGCACAGACCTGGAGCTGGTTTCTTTGAATACTTTGGGCTCACAAATGGAGACAAGTCCTGCACAGACCTCGAGCTTGTTTCTTTGAATACTTTGGGCTATTTCGTTTTCAAGCTCCAGTTGGGCTCTTCTGATCTCCCTCTCCTCTCTTGCTCCCAGTCATTTATCATTCCCTTCATCAGGAGGCGTTTTCCAAACTCGCCACTGCCTGCTAGGGCAGCCTGAACCCTCCTGGAGCTCCCCAAGGAGCCATCTGTTCTTCCTCAGGCCTTTCATTAATGAGCTCCCCTCGGTGATGACTCGGGGTGGCCTCAGGTGCCGTTTCTGTTCCCTAATTTCCCTGATTTGTGAGTCTGAGCACAGAGTCCCTGTGCAGCTCCCCTCCCTCCCCCTGGGACAATTGGACATTTCGGGCTGGCTTTGTCAGAGTTGATTATTTCAGCCTTTCCTTAAGCAGCCTTGTTCCACAAGTGTCATTTCTCCTCTATTGTTCCCTGCTCCTCGTTCTCCTCGGCTGGGAAGCAAAGCAGGACCAGCAATTGCTGGCAGCTGCTTCCTGGCTGGAATGAAGGCATGGAAGGAGCTCCAGGAGTGTTCCAGCAGTGGAGCAGGGCTGGGACACTTCACCTGGAGGGAGAACCTTGCTCAGTTGGGTGTTGGGCTGACCCCAAGAGTGTAAAACTCCCTTTTCTCCCATTTATCCAAAGTCTGGATGTGCAGGATCAGCTTCTAGGGGTGTTTATTTTCCCTTACCTATAACATTCTTTCTCTGCCCTGCTGAGCTCTGGCCAGCAGCTCGGCCATGGCATTCTGTCTGCCCTCAGGGCGGTGTTTGCATTTTATACCAAAAACTACCTGTGCCATGTTTACAGTAACGTGCCAGTATCTGTCATCTATGTTGGACAGTGTGTCTGTACCTGAAACCAACAGAAAGTGTCACCAGCACAGCAAGACATGGAGGGCAAGGAGAAGGAGAAGAAGGTCAGGACACACCCAAATCCCTCCATCTCGTACCCCTGAATCACATTCTAAAAATCCCAAAATTCTACTTTTCCACCCTGTATCAATTCACCTCTCCCACTACTCAAACCCTTGTGGCTTTTTATTCCTCATATCAAGTTGGCAACCTCTCCCACAGGCTCAAATCAAAGCCACAGATGTTTTTGACTCCTTGCCAGGGTCTCTGAGCCCCCTGCCAGGGTCTGGAGCAGCCAGAGGGATGTGCTGGGCTCTGACACGGGTTCATTTCTGACACGGGTTCATTTCTGCCCTCACGGGATAGGAGCAGTGTAGGGAAGTCACCTCTGAGGGAATCCCAGGATGGTTTGGGTTGGAAGAGATTTTAAGGATCACCCAGTGCCACCCCTGCCATGGGCAGGGACACCTCCCACTGTGCCAGGCTGCTCCAAGTGCCATCCAAGCTGGCCTTGGAAATGAGAACTTTTCCAAGTGCCTTTATTTTCAATCTAAGGTTGTAGGAAGCATTTGGGAATTGCCCTCCTTGGCCACCCCTCAGCTCAGACCTTGTCACGTTCCCTTTCCAGAGGTTCCTTTGGAGGTGGATTTGCATGTCCCAGCCTGGCATTTGCACTGCACAATCCCATGGAGGGTGATCTGGGAACAGCTCCCTGAGGTGTGACCTCGTTGGTGCTCAGCTGCTGGGAGTCCTGGGAAGGACTGGATTCCTTCCTGGAAAATTCTGCTCGTTCTGGCATCTTCCTGCTCACCCTTTGCAGCCTCATATCCAGAATGGGGCAGGTGGATAAAGCTGGAATCCCAAATTCTAACATCAACATTGCCTAATGTTCCCTGCAGGAAAGATGTGGAGCTCTTGGAACAAATCCAGAGGAAACCACAGAGCTGTTCCAGGGCTGGAGCCCCTCTGCAGCCAGGCTGGGAGAGCTGGGAATGTTCAACCTGGAGAGGAGAAACTCCAGGGAGAGCTCAGAGCCCTGCCAGGGCCTGAAGGGGCTCCAGGAGAGCTGCAGAGGGACTGGGGACAGGGATGGAGGGACAGGAGCCAGGGAATGGCTCCCAGTGCCAGAGGGCAGGGCTGGGTGGGAGATTGGGAATTGGGAATTGTTCCCTGGCAGGGTGGGCAGGGCTGGGATGGAATTCCCAGATTCCCCTGGATCCCTGGCAGTGCCCAAGGCCAGGCTGGACACTGGGGCTGGAGCAGCCTGGGGCAGTGGGAGGTGTCCCTGCCATGGATCTGGATGAGCTTTAATGTCCCTCCCAACCCAAACCATTCCATGATTCCCTAAGTTTAGGCCTGCCTACAGCAGCACCTTAACTAAAGCCATGGCTGGGAGCACCTCTGGGCTGGGCTTTATGGCTGGAAGGCCCCAAAAAGACATTCCATGAAATTCTGGGTTTTACCTGACACGGCAAATTTTTACTTCCATTAAAAAAACCCTTTTGCTGGGAACAAAAGTGTCCTGGCAGCTCCAGGTCCTGGTGAGTGTGTCTGGGGTGGGACTTTAGAATCAGGGGATTCCTCAGGGGCTCTCCCACTTGGGCATGTTTTCCCTGATTGCAGGGTGAAGGATTTTGGGATTTTGGGAGCTCTGAGGCAGAGGGGAGGATTCTTTGGGGCTCCCAGCAGGCCAAGGTGGGGATTTTGGCTCCTGCTCTTCCTGCTTGGCCCTCTGAAGGTGCCAGTGTGTGTTTGATTCCTGGGAATGCTGTCTGAGACAATCCATCCCAATTTTCTCGAGTTGGGCTCTAATTAAGGCTGGGCAGGCAGAGGTGGAGCAGACAAGGTGTGATTGTTTGCTGGGTGTTCCAAAGGGAATTGCTGCTGCTCCAGGTGCTGCCAGCTCCTCCTCTGACCCCAGGCATTCCAGATCTTCCATCCTGCCTGGATTTTCCCTCTTGTTCAGCTGGAAAAGTGTAACAAGCTCAGGTTTCCCTTCCAGCTGAGCCTTTACTGAGGCAAAATTGAATTATTGTGTTCATTGCTCCTTTATGGGCTGATAAAGAGCTGTCACAGTGCTCAGATTAGGCCTTGGACTGCTGGATTTTCCCCTTTTTTTTTATTTCCTGAGGAATCTCAAGCCTCACATCCCCTCTTGGTTTTTTTTCCCCTAAATGAATGAGGTATCACTTGAGGTTGAAACCTAAACTGCTGCTCCCCTCCCTTCCCCCCGAGGAGAGGTTGGATTCAGCTCATCCTCTTGCCTCCAAACCTCAGTGCCTTGGATATTCAATGACATTCCAGGCTGGACCACACCAGCAGCTCTGTGCTGGGCATCTCAATTCCAGAGCTGGCCACTTCTCCCTTCAGTCCCTCCTGTCATGTGGGCTCTGCGGTGCTGCAGGGCAATGCTTGACCTAAAAAAATGAAGGAATTATTTTCAGATGTCCCCCAAGAGTGGCACTTCCAGCCCTGGCGAAGTGGTGGCATCTCAGAACAATTGATTGGAAGAAGTGGTGGCAGCTTTCCCAGAATCTGCACTCGCTGGCACGGAGCTGGGGGAGGTTTCCTTGCTGAGGAGGAGGCTCCATGTGGGAACTGCCAGGGGACAGTGGGAAGTGGAGCTTGGATGGTTCTCAACCCCCTGATCCCAGGAAATGAGAATCCCAGGAAATTTCTGGCTCAGGCAGGGAGGAGGAATCAATGGAGGAAGACTGGGAGCTTCCTAAGCTTCCAGAGTTTGGGGTTTAAGACCTTTTCTGAGCTCTCCTCGCCATGTGCTCCACCAGCCAGGGGTTCTCCTTACCCAAGTGCCTTTTATTTCCATTTTAAGGTGGTAGAAGATAGCTGGAACTTGCCCTCCTTGTCTGCCCAGCACCTCAGGACTCTCCAAGTTCCCTTTTCAGAGTGATTTGGAGGTGGATTTGAATATTCCAGCCTGCACAATTTGGCAGCTGATTATCTGGGAGCAGTAGTAGTAGTTGTTGTTATTATTATCATTATTATCTTTATTATTATCTTTATTGTCTTTATCTTTGTTGTTATTATTGTTATGATTATTTTGAGTTATTATTGGGTTATTATTGAGTTGTGAAGAAGGAGAAGAAAGAGGAGAAGAGGAAGGGTAAGGAGAGGAAGAAAAGAAGAAGGAGAAAAAGAAGAAAAAAGAGAAGGAAATGAGAAGAAGGAGAAGAAGGAGAAAAAGAAGGACAAGAAGGAGAAGAAGGAGAAAAAGAAGGAGAAGAAGGAGGAGAAGAAGAAAGAGGAGAATAAGAAGAAAGAGAAGAATAATTAAAAAAAAGAAGATGGAGGATAAAAAGAGGGAGAAGAAGTTGTTATTACCCCACTGGTGCTCAACAACTGGGAACCTGCAGGCAGTTCCTGATAAGAACTGGAAAGGACTGGGAGGGTTTCAGCTCAGGAGTTTGGGCTTTTCCCAAATTCCACAGGGATATGAGGCAGGAAAAGTGCTCTGGGCAGGGATGGACATCTGGAGCTCCTGGGGTTGAAATTTGGGTTATACTGCCTCATGATGGGAATTTGCTGAATCCCAAAGTTCTCTCTGGGGAATGATGCAGATAAGGCTGGGAACGGTGGAAAACTGTGCAGAGCCACAAGGTCCCCCCTGAGCCTCCTTTGCTCCAGGCTCAGCCCCTTCCCAGCTCCCTCAGGAATTCTCCAGCCCCTTCCCAGCTCTGTTCCTTGCCTTGGACACCCTCCAGCCCCTCCAGGTCTCTCCTGCAGGACCAGAACTGGACTCAGGAGACAAATCTGAACCAGCCATGGGTTCTGAGAGCCCTTTTGTGGCTGACTCCACCTTGAGAATATATTCCTTGCAATAGCTGAGCTTGAAGGTGATGAAAGCCTCATTTGCTCAACAAAATTCCACATCCAAACATGAGTGGCACAATCTCCTGGCTAGTTTGAGGTGAAATTAGGTTTTCCTGTTGTTATTTTGGTTTCCTGAAGCAGTGAGAGCAGTGACAACCTTAGGCCCACACCCACCTGAGCTGCAGGAGGGCAAATGCTGACAGCAGAGATGAAACCACAGCTCCTGCAGACCTGGTGGCTTCTCCCTTTTATTGCTACACCCTCTGAGCCTCCTTTTCTCCAGGCTCAGCCCCTTCCCAGCTCCCTCAGGAATTCTCCAGCCCCTTCCCAGCTCCGTTCCCTGCCCTGGACACGCTCCAGCCCCTCCAGGTCTCTCCTGCAGGACCAGAACTGGGCACAGCCACAATGGGAATTCCTGCCAGTGGATCTGCTGGGCAGGAGGGTGCCCCTGGCTGGGACAATGCCAGTGTGGAATCTCACTTTAGGATTTGCTGTGCCAAACATTGAAATTCCCTCATTGGGACAATGAGGAAAACAGAAGCTTCATCTCCAGGGAAGTGCAGCATTTCCCACCTTTTCTGTGGTGCTGTTTCTGTACTGTCTCTCCCCTTGTCTGAGCCCAAAATCCCACACTGGGAGGGCAAGCGGAGCTGTCAACGCATGGAAATGGGGAGCCAGGCTGGAAATGAGCCTGGTGCTGCTGAGGAAGGTGTGGAAATGTCCCTGTGATGGGACAGAAATCCTGACTGAGGTGGCAACGGAGCCACCAGGGCTGGGCCTGGCTGCTGGATTGCACCAGGTCAGGAAATCCAGGATGGGAGGGAGGGTTGGGAAGGGACTTTCTGGGAGTTTGGCTCTGCACCCACGTGTGGGAAACCTCCAAACCTCCACCCTGGGAATTCTGTTGGTTTTTACCCCGAGCAGAGGGGTGGTAGGGAGGCAGGAGTATGGGGATGATGTTCCTTGATGTCTCCAGGAGCTCAGGGAGGACAAATCTCCAGGGCTCCAGACACAGAGGGTGTTGTTGGAATTGTTTTGAGGTGAATGGGGGCAAATGGCCAAGTGCTGGGTCCTGCCCTTGGGTCACCACAAGCCCAAGGAGCTCCAGGCTGGGCAGAGGGGCTGGAGAGCTGGAAAAGGCCCTGGGGGAGCTGTGACAGGGGCTGGACACGAGCCCAGGGGTGCCCAGGGGGACAAGAGGCTGCTGGCAGCTGGGCTGGATGAGGAATTGTGTGTCCAGCAGGAGCAGGGCAGGGATTGTCCCTCTGTGATGGCTCTGAGAGGCCCCTCGAGGGCTGTGTCCAGTTCTGGTCCTGCAGGAGAGACCTGGAGGGGCTGGAGCGTGTCCAGGGCAGGGAACGGAGCTGGGAAGGGGCTGGAGAGTTCCTGAGGGAGCTGGGAAGGGGCTGAGCCTGGAGAAAAGGGGCTCAGGGGGACCTTGTGGCTCTGCACAGCTCCTGCCAGGAGGGGACAGCCGGGGGGTCGGGCTCTGCTCCAGGGAACAGGGACAGGAGGAGAGGGAACGGCCTCAGGCTGGGCCAGGGCAGGCTCAGCTGGGACAGCAGCAGCAATTTCCCCATGGAAAGGGGGCTCATGCCCTGGCAGGGGCTGCCCAGGGAGCTTTGGAGTGCCCATCCCTGCAGGTGTCCCCTGGAGGTGGCACTGAGTGCTCTGGGCTGGGGACAAGGTGGGCATGGACACAGCTGGGACTCCCTGGGCTGGGAGGGCTTTTCCAGCCCCAGGGATTTGGGATCATGTGGAATTTCACATTTTGAACATCTCTCTGTGGGCAGAGAAGGGCCTGACCTGGTCTGGCAGCAGAGCTGGCTCAGCCTGGCCCCTGTCACTGTTTGTTATCTGCTCATTATCAGTTCTCTTGCTGATAACAGCTCCCACACCAACCTTGGCTCCCTGGGATTTGGGTTGCACCAGAAATCTCCTATTGAAGAGTTTTTCACGTGCCATTAGAGCCCCAGAGGGCACAAAGTTCCTAAGCAAGGCTACCCCAAAATATTTAGCATTTCCATGAACTCTCCTCTGCTCCTTCTGGGATTTGCAGTCCTTGAACTCCATCAACATTTTACCTCCAATTCATGCTTGACCTGGAACATCTCCAGAGGCTGAATCCTGCCCTGGGCTGACTCTGCCAGCTCGGTGGAAATTTTAAAGTAGGTTATTGGAGATGTGCATTTAAACTTCACCAAGTGCTGGATTCTGGAGCTGCCTCATCTCATGGGAGGACCCAACAGGACTGGAAAAAATGTGTGTGCCTCCCTCTTATCTCCAGGAATATCCAGAGAATGAGCCTGGTTTTTACAAAATATGGTTGTGCTCTCTGCCCCAGTGAGTTTTTGTGGCAGAAAATTCCCCAGGCTGGCTCTGGAGCAATTTGGGAAGGATCTCCTTTCACTAGTCCCAAGTGGATGGAGCTGGAATCTCCTCCAGGGTGTGCCTGTGGCTCCTCAGGGGTATTCATGTGGGTATTCATGTGGGTATTTATGTGGGTATTAATGTGGGCATTATCATCTGAGCAGCAGCAAAGCACAAATCTGGTGAGGAGCGAGTGATTTTCTCCAACAAATGGAGTTTTTCAATCTTGCTGTAATCCTGCTCTTTAACCTCATCAACCAGGATGACTTTTTAATATCATTTGTGTCCAGAAAATTGAAATCTAGAAAATAGAAAATAGCAGGTGGGTTTTTTTGTTTGTTTGGTTTTTTTTGTGTTGGTTTTTTTTTTGTTTGTTTGTTTGTGTTTTTTTTTTTTTTTTGTTTTTTTTGGTTTTTTTTTTTTTTTTTTTCTGGGGGAGAGGAATGAGTAAGAGAAAAACCATTAGTCTGCAACTGAATTGTGGCCCTCTTGTCCCACATACTTGTGCACAGTCATGCTGCAGCTGGTAAACCAAATATCAGGATGGGAGGCATTTACTAAATCATTCATCAGGTTTAAACTTGGAATTAAATCCATTTCTGGCCAATCTGTGACAATGTGACACCTGGGAACTTCATGGGCTGCACTTCAAGTGCAAATTTCAATTTTTGCTGCATTTGGCCACAAAGTTTGGTGCAATTCAGGCCTCGTTCCAGTGTCACTTGGAGGGCACAGGGATCTTCTTCTTTTCCCTTTGTGCTCCAGAATTGTTGGCTCAGATGGGAAAGATCTGTGTTGGCATCCAGGTGAGCTGTGCACAGATTTCCTGCCAGCTGTGAGCAAATCCCAGGGGAATTTCAGTGCTGGGGAAAAGTCAGCTTGGGAGGATCCTGGAATTGATTAGTGGAGGGTTTCAGATGGAAGAGTCTGGAAAGGGCATCCAATCCCATCTGCCATGGCTGGGGATGCCACTCACTCTCCCAGGTGGCCTTGGGCACTGCCAGGGATCCAGGGGAATCTGGGAATTCCATCCCAGCCCTGCCCACCCTGCCAGGGAACAATTCCCAATTCCCAATCTCCCATCCAGCCCTGCCTTCCTTCAGTTTAAAGCCATTCCCTGTGTGCTGTCCCTCCATGCCCTGGAAATTGTCTCTCTCCAGCTTTCCTGGGGCTCCTCCAGGCCCTGCAAGGCCACCCTGAGCTCAGCCCAAAGCTTCTCCTGTGCAGGGGAACAATCCCAGCTGTGCCAGCCTTTCCTCCCAGCAGAGCTGCTCCATCCCTCTGCTCATCCTGGAGCCTCCTCTGGGCTCTCTGCAGCAGCTCCAGCTCCTCCTGGGCTGGGGCAGCTCTCCAGGTGGGCTCTCCCAATCCCAATCCCAATCCCAATCCCAATCCCAATCCAAATCCAAATCCAAATCCAAATCCAAATCCAAATCCCAATTCCTATTCCTATTCCTATCCCAATCCCTCTCTTGATGCCCAGCAGGGCTTGGGGGGCTCTGGGATGGAGCAGTTCCAGTTCTCACCCCTCAGCACTTCCAAACCCTCCCAGAAATCCTCCCAAAGCTCTTCTTGTCTGTGGGCTCTCACCTGGGGGCACAATCCCAATACCAATCCCAATCCAAATCCCAATCTCAATCCCAAATCCCAATCCCAATCCCTCTCCTGATCCCCAGCTGGGGCTCAGCCCAGGGCACAGGGGGTTCTGGGCTGGGGCAGGTCCAGCTCTCCCAGGGCTGCTCCATCTGCTCATCCCAGCCTGGACTGATCCCAGGGGTTGTCCCAGTCCACGTTCAGCACCAGCACTCGGCTTTTCCCAAAGGATCCCCAGGCCAGGAGCTGCTGCCAGGGAAGTGCCCCAGGGGAGCCATTCCTGCCCCTCTCCAGCTCTGCCCAGACACTTTCATCGCTCCAATTTCCTAACCAGGGAAGGACATTGTCTGCCCAGCCCTGAGGGAAGTGTTGTGAAAATAAAGGAATGGGAATTGTGCAAATAAAGGAATTGGAGTTGTGCAAGGCCAGAGAAGCAGCTTTTCAAAGGTGTTTATTCAAATACAGACAAATATGTAGGGCAGTAGAAGCAAACACTCCCAGCAATGCTGGGCCTCATTATTCCAAACTCCATTTAAAGCTCTGGCTGGATTTCTGGGCTCCTGAAGAAACTGAGGAGTGTTTAGCCCTTGGAAAAGCCTTGGAATGACATCCAAAGAGGAGTCAGTAAGGAAGTGAACAAGTGTACATTTAAGGATATGAGGAAGTTTATTGTGGGAGATAAGGATTTTGTTTGGAGGCAATTGGAATTGTATGCTGTAAATAATATTTGCTAACACTGGATGGTTGTGGGAAAACAAACTGTGGAAAAGTTGGGAGAGTCTGGCTGGTGCCACGTGTGGAGGGAGCATGGGCTGGAGGAAAAACCTCCCAGGGTTGTGTCAGTAAAACTCTTATCTGAGGGTGTTGATGGGAGAGGGAAATGAGGATTCTGCAGCCCCACTGTGGGTTTGGAGGGAATAATTCCCTGGGCAGATTCCTGGTTTGTTTGGGAAATCACAGGAAAGGGATTGGGTGGCAAGATGGAGCCAGGTGGGATCAGGGAACAGGGACAGGAGGAGAGGGAACGGCCTCAGGCTGGGCCAGGGCAGGCTCAGCTGGGACAGCAGCAGCAATTTCCCCATGGAAAGGGGGCTCAGGCCCTGGCAGGGGCTGCCCAGGGAGCTTTGGAGTGCCCATCCCTGCAGGTGTCCCCTGGAGGTGGCACTGAGTGCTCTGGGCTGGGGACAAGGTGGGCATGGGGCCCAGCTGGGACTCCCTGGGCTGGGAGGGCTTTTCCAGCCTCGGGAATTCCAGGATTCCATGAACATTTCACTGCTGAAATTGAGGAAGTCTCCTAAGGACCTGTGTTTTCTCTAAGATTTATAGTGAAATTCACTTGGACTTTGATGGCAGAAGATAAAACCATGACACAGATAAACCGAATTTCAGGCTTCTGCTAAATTTTCAGATCCTGGGAATAGCAAAGCTCTCCAGAGGGAAATTTCTTCCAGTGATATAATGATTCACCAACTCTCCTGCTGGGAAACAGCACAATGAATTCAGCTGAAACTTTCAGAACAAACAAGAAACAGAATTTTACCTGAGTTCAGTGCCTGTCATGCCAAATTTCATCTCAAATTCCTGAAGTTTACTGAGGTGACAGATCCAGAAAACACCTTGTGCTGTTTCCTTGGCAGCTCCTCCCGATCCCAGTTGGACTTGGTGCTGTTGGTTTCTTTTCCAGCTTCCCCCTTTGCAGAACCCTTGGGATTTGAGATGCATTTTAGAATTTAGCCTTCCAAACTCAGGGCACCAAGTGGGCCTGGCTGCCTCCCAGGCCATGTGTGTGAGAATTGCTTTTTTATTCCTCTTTGGAATGTGGTCAGTTTATTAGATGTCCCCACACCCTTTCTCTGCAGGAGTCACTTCATTTCTTTGTGAGCTTTGCTGTTAAACTGTTCATAATTTGGGGTTTTTACTGTTCTCCCCCTGCTTTTGAGGCCGCTTTGTGCATTTTGAAAAGATGTTAATTTTCCTTTTGTTGTTTTCTGTCGACCACTTAATCCTTTCCCATTCCAATTGTTTTTCTTATTGCTCTCCTCCAACTTTTTGAAATGTCTGTCATCCCAAACTCGCCTTTGTTCTCCCAACAATGATTTTGGGAGCCTCCCTGCTGAGGAACATTCCAAATGTGTGTGTGGCTGTGGATGGGGGATTTTGGCCTTCCCTGCTCTTTGACGCCTCTCCTTCCCTCATCTGGGCTATCAGCAGATCCCAGCAGCTCCAGCCCTTCCCTTGGAATCTGAGGCCCTCAGACCCCACCAGGGTGGGTTATTTTATCAGTTTTGGGCTGACCACAACTCCACTTTAGCTCAGAAAATGAACTGAAGTCTCCCAAGCCTCCCAGCAGCTCACATTCAGGAGCTCTGTCCTTATCCTTCTTACCAAGTGGAAGCAATCCAAAATCGTGACTTATTCCCTCAAAAAGAATGGAGAACAGGCTGAAATGCCTAGGGGCATTTTCTGATTAGAGGGGAAGTCCAGATATTTATCAGGTACTAAAATATTTTCCTTTCATCTCAAAGAATTTCACCTCAAAAGACCTCCATTCCTCACAACCATCTCCAAAGGTGTGGGAATCACAGCTGGGGAGAATTCTGAGAGTTTTGGGGTGGCAAGGGCTGGATCTTAAAGGTATTTGGGTGCCCAGGGTTAGGTAAAACCAATATTATCTCCCTGAGCCTAGAGTGGAAATCCTTAACTCATTCCAATCCAGGCCCTGCAGGAATTCAGTAACTAAAGAGCCGCTGGATGAAAATGGGACAGGGGTGCTCCATTATTGTCTCCAGGTGGGTGAGTGGAAGTGCCAAACAGGAGGAGAGGATTTAGGACTGTGGCTTCTGTAAAGAGACAGGTTTTTTTTTTTTGAGATGGGTGGAATTCAAGGAATCTGCTTGGAATTTCTTGGAACCTTCTGGGAAACTTGGTGTTGAATTAATTTCCATGGATATTGAAGCAGTGGGATTTGAAAGTCTTGGTTCCCACACCAAAATTACAGCTTCTGTTCACTGCTGTAACAGCTCAGCATTTCCAGGATTTTATCCTGCATGGATGTGGTTTGGGAATGGGAATCACTGAGCTGCTCCAAAAAATGGGCTCCTTCAGGAGAATTCATCACCCACATTTGCCATTCCCACCCAAAATGGCTTCATTCCTTTTAAAAGCAAATTTGGGATTGGCCATGAGGCTTTTAAATGTGTGGCCTTCCACCAAACCGTCCTGGAGAAGAATTCCTGAGGGAATGCTGCAGAACACCAACCATTCCATCCAGGATCTGCCTCTGGGGATTGGAGCTGGATTGCAGAGGGCAGATTCTCACTCTCACCATGGAAAACTGGAAATCCTGGGAGAAATCCAATTTTTCTGGGGCATTTAAGTCAACAGCTGGGCTTGGAGCAGCTGAAGTTGGGTGGTTGCAGTGATGTGGTTGCTGCAAGGTGTCACAGAATCATGGAATGGTTTGGAAGGACCTTAAGGATCACCTCATCCCACCCCTGCCATGGCCAGGGACACATTTCAGTGTCCCAGGCTGCTCCAAACCTGTCCAAGCTGGCCTTGGACACCTCCAGCTTCTCCTACCCCACCACCACACCTTCTACACAACTAGAGAAATCCCATCTGCAGGGAAAGGTTTTTCTCCTTCCCTGAAATGGTGTCAGTTCCCTAAGGATCCTCCCAGCCCTGCTTTGGACAACTCTGAGTCCCAGGTGAGGAGAAACAACTTTTCCTGGAGGAAACTTTTAACCTTGGGGGTGTCTCTGAGCTGGTGACAAACTGAGCTTCCAGGAGAGCCAGGCAGCAATTTCTCTGGGATTCTGGCTCCATGGAAAGGGATTTTTCCAGGACACGAGGTTGGGAATCACTCCCTGCTGCAGCTCAGGAGTTGTCCCGTGGCAGATACGATCTTCCCTCAGTAAATTCATTATATGCACAAACACAAAGACTCCCTTTGGACAATTAGGATCACGAGGGAGGGGCTGGAAAGATGATTGCTCCCTCCTGGGAAGAGATGAAAGCCTCCAGTGGGAAAGAGAAGAGATTTTTGCTGATAGATCTTCAGATTAAACCCGAGGGGCTGCTTGAGCTGGAAGTCTGCCTTCTGTTTTGTATCAATAACTGGATTTCAGACGCTTGGCTCCCACTCCTGTTTGTAGGTAATGGTTCTCTGCTGAGCTCCCTCTGCTTTCTTGGAGGTGGATTAGGACATAATTAAATAATATGAGGAACTCTAACGAAAACCATAGGTCTATCAAAGCAAATTAATTGCTGGGTCTGGTTTGGAGCTGGGAGAATCACTGCAAACAATGGATTTGTTCCATCTTCCCTGAGTACTTCACTTCTGTCCTGTTTGCAGCAGAATCCTGGGATTTGCTGCAAGCAAACAGAAAATCATAATTTTCTTGTGCAAACACAAAGGAGAGGGAGCTCCTCATGTTTATTCTTGCCTCTGTGGCAACTACTTGGTGTAAAGTCTACTTAAGCCTCTCTTTCACTGCTAGAGATGGAAAAGGAGCCTTCTTGGAAATGAGAACCAGGGAATTTCTCTCCTGTTGCAGCTGCAATCAGAGTTTGTTAAAAGGCAAATAATTCATGCCTGGCTGGTGGGGCATCACTGAAGATTCACTGAGTTCCTGCAGAGACAGGAATTCAGGAGGAATCAGAACCAGGGGTGGGTTTGGTCCATGGCTCCATGGGCAAGTCCAGCTGCTGGAACCTGGCACTTCCCAAGGCTGCCCATGGAATGGCAGAGCTGCTCTGAGGTGTTTCTGCCAAAGGCGGACGTTTAAATATAAGATAAACTGAAAATTCAGGTGATGTTGGGAAAGGTCTTTGTGTTTTGAGATGAATTTGAAGGTGAATGAGTTTCCACTGTCCCATCTTTGCCTGTCCTTAGGCTCAGCCCATCCTTTAGTGGTTGCTACATCTGGAGAGGCTGAAGAGCAGCTGGAACAGAGCCAAAGGAGGTTTGGCTGCCCAAAATCCAATTCTCACAGTTCCTGTGGCTGCTGGAGTTCAGGATGTGAGGTGTGTGTGCTAATGAAGGGCTTTGGAGCTGCCCTCGTTCCCTTTTTGGCTGTTTCATCATTTGAAAGGAGAGGGAAATGTTTGCTCCCAACACCAGGAGCCCTGGGCAGACCAGCTGGATCCTGTGGTGGGAGGGAGGAGGAGCAGGGCAGCATCCACATGGATTTCTGCTGCCCTTGGCATGCCTGGCTTTCCCAAATGTCCACACTGACAGTGTCCACAATGTCCAACTGAGGTTGGCTCTCCAAAGGTTTGAGGAAATCTCCCATCCTTGGGCTGCTGCCAGGGATAGGACAGTGGGCCAACCAGCACTGGAGTTTTTGACCATGCAGCTGGAAATCCTCTGGCCTTTCCATGTGAAAATGAGGGCAAAAAAAAATTCCACTCCAATCCTAAATGTGGTTTTTCTTTCCTCAATTTGTTTGCTGAGTCCACTTCCCTGGGTGAGTGCACGCTGAACGCAATATTATGAACAGAATGATGAGCAGAAACCTCACTGAGTTCCCCAGGTTTCCTCTCACTTTCTGCAAACAGGGATAGATTTGCCATGGAATTCTGTGGGAGGAGAACCAGCCTTGAACACTGAATTATCAGCTGATCATAAAGACCAATTCCATTGATTATTTCCCATTTGGCATGGTCATGGTTTGTGCTAAAAGCACTCCCAGTTTAACCCAGTGTGGGAATCCAGGGCTTCCCTCTGGCTGCCCTGGCTGCCCTGGGAACCTGGCAGGGGTCAGGAACCCCCCTGGACAGAGCCCCCAGAGACACTGGCTGTGATCTCTGGCCATGGAAAAGAGTTTTCAATCTTACAGGATCAATTACCAGCTCTGAGTGTTTGATATAAGTAATAATTAAGTGTGACACGGGTGCAAAAGTAAAATTTTAGGATTCTAGATTAGGGGTCCAAAGGGGACAAGATGGAGGAAATTGGGTGTGTCTTGTCCTTTTCCTCCTTCTTCATGCCCTCCATGTTTCACTGTGGTGTTGGCATTTTTCTGTTGGTTCGGGCTGGGGACACACTGTCCAACGTAGGTGACAGATATTGGCACGTGATTGTAAATCCAGCACAGGTAGTTTGTGGTATTTAATGTTTGTACCATCCCACTGAGGGCAGAGCCCCACACGCTGCCCTGCAGGACAGAGCTGCGGCAGGGCAGCAGAACATGTTAGAGATAAACAGAATAAACAACCTTGAAACAGCACAGACCAATTATGGCTTCTGCTTTGGCAGCGGGGCAGACAGACAGAGACTTTCTACAATCTCAGAATCACCAATACCCACAGATTCCGACACAATGAAGTCCTTGGATTTCTTTGGTAAAAATATAAGGCTTTAATTTCATCTTCTTGTCTTCCATGGGGAAAACAGAGCTAAAAAGTCTTGACTGTGTCTGGCAGCCTAAATTTACACTAACTGTTTTTTGTGAAGCTCGTTGTCATCTACCTTCCTGAATTTTTGGGATTATATTTTATTTTTATTGTGGAAAACTGGAAAATAGTTCATGGAGAGGATTGAAAAATTCAGTGGAAAACTGAAAATTAATTAAATTCAAATTAATTAAAATATATGTGTTTAGCAAATATGGCTTTTTTAACATAAAACCAACTTGGAATTCCAAGTGTGTCCTGAAAAGAATTCCTGGCTTAGTTTCTACTGGAACACATTAGTTCAGACTAATTTTAGGCTGGCTCCTGGGCTGGCTCTGGGATCCAGAGTGAAAACCTGCTGCCCAGCATGATCCTGGACACGGGAATCAGGCTCCTGGTCCCAACTTCCTTTTGGAAGAACCTCTCCCTGCCCCTTTCCCATCTGCTGTGCCCAGGGAGGAAACCTGGATGCTTTGAGACATCCTGTGTTGGTTTCGCTCCCTGAGAAAAATGGGATTAGGCAAGGAATAGAATGAAGATATTTTCTGGGACCACTGGGATTTGCTGCAGGGATTTGTTAATTGAAGAAGGTCGGATAAAATTGTTCCCTGTGTTTTTCTCTGTGTGAGAGAAATAAAGCAAAAGGTGGTGTGAAAAGCTGTTATTCCCCAAAATATTCCTGCCCAGGATTCTGTGGTGTCTTTCCCTGGAATTCTCTGTCATTTCTGGCATTTTTTTGTGCCTCCCAAGGCATCGTTCTCTCACAGGATCATCATTCCTCCCCTACACTGAATTTTGGGAAGAAATTCCTCCCTGGGAAGGTGCTGAGGGGCTGGGATGGAATTCCCAGAGCAGCTGGGGCTGCCCCTGGATCCCTGGCAGTGCCCAAGGCCAGGCTGGACACTGGGGCTGGAGCAGCCTGGGACAGTGGGAGGTGTCCCTGCCATGGGAATGGAATGATCCTTAAAATCCCTTCCACCCCAAACTATTCCATGATTCCACATCCAAACAACACCTTGTGCCATAATGGCTCTGGATCCACCACATTTATTCCCATTTTTAAGGCTGGAATTTCAATAATTTGTTCTTGCCAAGCCCAGTAAAACTGCTAAGATCATCCTCTAGGAAATGGAAGAACGGGAGTTTTATTTAATGGGAATTTCTGCTTCCCAGGGCTTCCTGTCTTGCTGGCAGCTCTGTAATTCCCCTCATTTTTCCAGGGAATGCTGTGCTTTCTATTTCCCAGCCACTCAAGGCTCCCAGATTCCTGCTGCTGGCTTCTCCTCATGCCAGGGATTTCCTCAGATCCTGATGCTTTGGAAATCTTTAATTTGCCAGAAATCCTTAATTTGTCAGAAATCGATAATCTGTTAGAAATCCACAATTTGTTAGAAGGCGCTAATTTGTCAGAAACCCATCATTTGTCAAAAATCTCCTTAACCTGTGTTTCCCACTTTGGCTTTTCCTTGGGAATATTAAATCCAAGTTAACTCTCTCTCTGTGAACACACAATCTGACACCTCTGTGGAATTTCCCACCTTCCTGCTTGGAAAAGCACCACTTTTACTCCTCTAATTTATTTTTATTTCCTTTATTCCTCGTCATTCAACATTCCCTTGGATTCCTGGGCTTTCCCTGCTCCATTCCCTATCTGTGAGTTTGTGAGCCCCAAATTGGGAACTCCCTGGAGCAGTTCTGTGTCAGGAACCAGAGACAATTTGGACTTTTTCTGTCTTCAGCTTCAGTTTATTGTTACCTTATCAAAACTTCAGCACGCTGTCTGCACCAGGCTCTGCGTGCAGGAAAACAGCACAAAAATGGCCAAAAACTCATGTTACAAGGCCTTTGAAACCTAATCAAAAACTAAGAAGTGGCACCTGAATTATTTCCCTTTCTAACCTGATAACTGACCCCTAAAGACCCACAATGAGGATTTTTCTACCCAATTACAAGATACCACCTAAACCCAAGAAGAAAGAGGAAGAAGAAGAAAGAAGAAAGGAACTCAAGGCAACACCCTGTACCCTCCATTTTGAATCCATCTATAACATCCTAAAAATCCTAAACCCTAAATTTCTCACCCATGTGGCACACTACCCTATTTTTTACAATCTCTACAATCCATTTCACACTTTTTTGTGGTTTCTGGTTCACCTTGAGGCTTTGAAAGTTTTCTCCATGAATGAGGGGCAAAGTCAGAGCTGCCCTGGGGGTCAGGACACCCAGAGCAGACAGAGAAATATTCCCAATGCCCTGGGATCCCACACTTATCCTTGGCTCTGTTTTGGCTCCCGGGATGTGCACGAGCCCTGTTTGATGTTCTGGCCACTCAGGGCTCCATTTTGCATCCAGAGGTTGCATCCAGACCTTTCTTTGGAATCTTGTGGCTTCCCAGTGCACTTTCAATGGAGTCTGCACCAATATTCCCAATTCTCTTCCTAGAAACCTCTCCTGAGGTCCATTGTTTCTTTGCTGCTGTTCCCACAGCTCCTTTTCCTTGGAATACTGAACTCTGTCCCTTCATCCCAATTATCTCCCACTTTGTCACTTGTCCCTCATTTGGAACTGAGCAAAAACCCAGCCCAGCCACCCCAACCTTCTCCAAATCCCATCCCAAGCTGCACTCAGCTGCTCCAGGCACTTCTCCCACTACATTCCTTGTCCAAGAGTTTTCCATGTTCCATCAGATATTCCTGGGATATCTCCTTTGTCCCTCTCTCGTTTTTAAAGTGGTTTTTAGGAGCTTTTAAAAGTAAGATTGGTGCCATTTTTCCAGCTCTGTTTTTAACCTGATGTTCAACAATCTCTTTCCTTTTTTTTTTTTGTTCTTCATGGAATCATGGATCTCTCTCCTGGATGAACCTCCACAATTATCAATTATTCCTGCCTCTTCTTCCTCTAGTGCTGCTCTGATTTTGTCCTCCCAGTGATTTTTGCCTATGTTGGGCCTTTAAGGAATGATCTCCCCTCTGGATAATCCAAATCCTGCTCTCCATCGTGTCCCTGAGCTCCCCAAAGCCACAGAAACCCAGCAGGAGCTGATGTTTGGAGAAATTAATCCCTAAAACTTCTCCTCCTCTTCTTTTCTGGGGTTTGTTTTGGTTTTGTTGTTGTTTGCTTCGTAACCCCCAACAACACAAAAAGAACCCTGGATTATCCCACCAAAATTCCTGCAATAAAAGCTCTCTAATCCCAGCCCTTGGCTCCTTCTCAATTAGCAGATTCCCAATTTAGGGGGAAACAGCTCCTTTTGCTTCTGCTTAAACTCTTGGATGCTGAAAATCGAAATTAGATTTCAGACTGGGAAGTTTTCCTCCCACTGTGGATTCCCAGCTGGATTTTGCAGAGCTGCACGTGGAGCCAGGCTCTGGCTCTGCTGTGGGCAGGGGAACATCCCTGAAATCCTTCACTTGAGGATAATAATCCTGCAAACGAGGATCCCAGGCCTCAGGGAAGGCAAAGGGAGCTCAGTTTCACCAGGAATTTCCTCTTGCTCGTGGTTATGGTTTTGGCCAAGCCAAGTTTCTCTTTCCAGATTAAGAAATCTGGTGATTTTTCCAGATTTTTCTCTGTTAAACAGAACTAGAACTAAGATGTCCCTTCAGAGCATGTCTGGGTGTCCCTTTGTCATCTCTCTCTTCCTCTGGGATCATTTTTGGTCTCTTTTCCATTCTTACACTGCTCACAATACTTTAGAATATTTTAATATATGTTTATTGTGGATTCCTTCACTTCTTTTTTTTCACCCTCTTTATTTCCTTCCCACTTCCATATTCTTGGAGTCATCCTGAGAGGATAAGGAATCATAGAATGGTTTGGGTTGTGATATTAAAGCTCATCCCATTCCAACTCCAAATACAACCACCTGCTCAGAACTGGGGCTGAATTTAATCCCTGCCCTTCACAATCACCTCCAAAACACTTCAAGCACAGCATTCCTCACTTTGGGATTGCACTTGGACCTCAATCCTATAGAAACAGGAAATATCTCAAGGAATTTTAAGGACAGGCTTCTTCACGGGGCCTGTAGGACACAAGGTGAGGGGGTTAAATTAAAAGTGAATTCAGATCAGATCTAAGGAAGAATTTTTTTTTATAGTGAGGGTGGAAAAACACTGGAAAAGATTGTCCAGAGAGGTTGTGGAGGCCTCACCCACATGGATGGATTTTTAGGATCTTGGAGGTGTTTCTGTTTATTGCAGAGGGGAGGTTGGACTAGAAAATCCCTTCCAAATCATGATTTCATGAAACTTTAGACCCTCCATGACTTCCTCTTGCTGAGGGATGGGAAGAGAGGCCTTCCCAGGTGTGTGGAATCAGGAATGTGGGTGGATCCACCTGGGAAAAGGAGAGGAAAAGGGGAAATGGCAGAAATTCCCAAGCTTTTCCCCTCTGCCTGAGGGATGGGGAGGTGCAGGTGGGGAAAGGGAACCCTGTGGCCATGTGGGAATTAGGATGGAAGAAAAATTGGGAATGAGAAGGGGCAGAGTGAAGGTGAGAGCTTAGACTCGGTGCAGTGTCCTGTTTGGGAATTCCCAACTTATCCTAATCCTCCCAAGGAGTGCCTGATGGGAATTGAGTGTCCTCAATGGGAATTTCCATCTCTACATGGAACCACAGAGGAATTGCCCAGCTGGGCCACCTGGAAGCAGCCCTGGGAATGGGATGATCCTTGTGGGGTGTGTGTGTTGTGTCCAGGGATCCCAGTGGGGCAGGAGCTGGACAAAGCCCTCAGGAACACGTCCCTGGATGATGGAGCACAGGGGTGAGTGCTGCTGGGGATGTGGAGGCCTGGGGGATGTCGGGATTGTCCCAGCTCAGGCTGGGGGCTCTGGTGGGGACAGGGATGTTCTCTGTGTTCTGGGAATTGGGGTCTTCCTGCTCTGCCAGTAGCGCTGGGTGAAAAATCCAAAATTGGAATTTCTGCTTCCCCGTGGTCCTCCACGCTCAGCTTTGAGCTGGTTCAGAAAAATCACAGAATCCTGGAATATCCTGAGCTGGAAGGGATCCACAGGGTCATCAATCCCAGCCCTGCCCTGCCCAGACCCCCAAAATCCCAGCCTGGGCATCCCTGGCAGCGCTGGCCAAAGGCTCCTGCAGCTCTGGCAGCCTCGGGGCCGTGCCCATTCCCTGGGCAGTGCCAGCACCTCTGGGGAAGAGCCTTTCCCTAAAATCCACCCTAAATCCCTCCAGGCCCAGCCCCAGCTGCTCCCTGGATCCCATCAGGCCACAGGAGCAGTTCCATGTTTGATCAGCCCGTTTGGCAACTGGGGAAAAGGGACTGATCCAAAGAGGATTAAAGGTGAACAAGCTGGAGGGGTTTGTTTTTTTAAATTAGTGTTTCTTAGAACACTGGGAGTTGACCCCTTATTTGTTCTGGTTTTACATCTGGGAAAAGTAAATGCATTTTCCAATCCAATAGTATTTCTTTTGTTCTAGCTTGTTGGGGAATTCACCTTCCCAAGGATTTGGAGCAGCAGAGATGCAAACACTACACGGAATTCCTCGCTGTTCACCTTATCCTGTGTGCTCAGACATCCCAAACTCTGGGAGTGTTTCTTTTTACAATCAGCAGAAGTTTTGCAGGATGTTAAAATGTTATTTTTCCACCCACTTGGCTGATAGCCAGGAGGTTCCTTTCCTTGGAGGAGAGGGGATCTCGGGGAGGATTCTGCCATGGGCTACAAAACATCAAAGTCAGTATTTTTCCTGCTTCTCTCCCAGAAACCAACAGCCCTGAAATTGAGTCCCTGGATGCAGAGCTGCCTTCAGGGCAGCACAAGCTCATTGCAACAGGCAAGAACAGAATAAATATTGGATTGGAAAATCCATTTACTTTTCCCAGCTTAATGTAAAAATGGAACGAATTAAGGGTCAGCTCCCAATGTTCTAAGAAACACTTATTTCAAAGAACAAACCCCTCCAGCTTGTTCACCTTTAATCCTCTTTGGATCAGTCTCTGTCTGCTCTGGAGCTGAGATTTCAAATTCAGCAATTTTCCTTTGCTTTCACTGGACTGGGAGCTGGGATATTCCAGGATAAAGGGCTCCATTGATTTGGAATTCTCCCTGGGGTTTGCCGTGGTGTCCCTGAGGATTGGTGGCCACCTCCTGCAAGGATTGTCTGTGGCAGGCAATCTTCTCTGTCTCAGGATTTTTTCATAGAGGAGCACAGAGAGAAGAAGGAGAAAACAATTTCTGTTTCTTTTCCTTGTTTTCCCACGTGGAATGTGTTTGGAGAATTGTTTCCCTGATGTGTTGCTTGGTTGGATTCTGGTGAGGATTGTTTGAGCTGATGGTCAGTCCAACCCACCTGGGGCTGGGCTATATAAGAGGGTCAGGAGTTGTGAGTTAGATTCGGTAGTTAGAAAAGTAGGTTTGTAGTTTTAGTATCTCCTTTAAATGGTATATTAATGTATTATAGCACAGTTATAATAAAGAAATCATTCAGCCTCTGAACTGGAGTCAAACATCATCATTTCTTCCCACCAGGCTCACCTGATTTACAATAATTGTCCCCATATTTTTTGGGCTCCTGTTGCCAGAGCCCCACTGCTGCCACTTCTGAGGGTCCCCTGAAGGATCAGCAGCTGCAGGAGATGGTGACAATTTTTCCAGAGGCAGATTTGGGCTGGAATTGCACCTTTTCAGTGCTCACACGGGGCTGCTTTCCAATCGGAGCGGGGATGGCTCAGAGGAGCTCCTCCCTCTGCCTTCTGTGCCTGTGAACATCTCCCAGATGTTGAGCACTGGACAAATTTAGCTCTGCACAGGGGATGTGGCATCCCAGCACGTACTCAGGGTTTTCCTGGAGGGAATGGGGAGGCTGGGATTATCCTGGACAGAGGAGGATCCACTCAATGTTGTGCTGTGAGAACCATTTCTTGTGTGACCTCTGGAGCGGTGGTGAGGGCCAGGCAGGAGCAAACAGCAGCTAAATTTGGCAGAGGCCTTAAAAACGTTTCCCATTTTGTTTGACAAATGTCCATGAGATGGAAAAGAATTCTTCCCTGCCTATTAGGAAACCTCAGCCCATGGAAACCCTTCTCCAGCACTGAAGCTGGGTGGCTTTTCCAGCAATTTCTCCCAAGCAGCACATGAGTATCTTCATTATTCCCTGTTCTATTTTTGATTTGTGTATCCTCAGGATCTCCTTTGGAGGTCCTATCACAACAACCAGCCCTGGTGGTTGCTTTGAAGTTGCACCTGGCACTTCTGAGTCATCCCAGCAGGCCAGGCTGGAGTTGGGAAAGAGATGGAATGTGCAGCTCCTTACTTTAACACCGATGTTTTCATGTTTTTGGGTCGGTGGAGATGGCAGGGAAACATCTGAAGTGCAGGAGGAACCTGATGTGGGGGCAGATTTTGCTTTTTCCACCTCACTGGAGGCATCCAGAAGCGTCCTTTGGCTTTCCATGGAGGCAGGATTTGCCTGGTGAAAGCTGTGAGGAGTTTGAGCCTTTTCCAGCCTTTTCCTGGTGTCCTGGGCCAGTGAGGGGATTCTGCCCCCCTGCTCTGTGTGGGAATCCAGGGCTTCCCTCTGGCTGCCCTGGGACCCTGGCAGGGGTCAGGAACCCCCCTGGACAGAGCCCCAGAGACACTGGCTGTGATCTCTGTCCATGGAAAAGAGTTTTCAATCTTACAGGATCAATTACAAGCTCTGAGTGTTTGATTTAAGTAATAATTGTGACACGGGTGCAAAAGTAAAATTTTAGGTTTCTAGATGAGGGGTCCAAAGGGGACAAGATGGAGGAAATTGGGTGTGTCTTGTCCTTTTTCTCCTTCTTCATGCCCTCCATGTTTCACTGTGGTGTTGGCATTTTTCTGTTGGTTCAGGCTGGGGACACACTGTCCAACGTAGGTGACAGATATTGGCACGTTATTGTAAATCCAGCACAGGTAGTTTGTGGTATTTAATGTTTGTACCATCCCACTGAGGGCAGAGCCCCACACGCTGCCCTGCAGGACAGAGCTGCGGCAGGGCAGCAGAACATGTTAGAGATAAACAGAATAAACAACCTTGAAACCAGCACAGACCAATTATGGCTTCTGCTTTGGCAGCGGGGCTGACAGACAGAGACTTTCTGCAATCTCAGAATCATCAATAGCTCAGATTCCGACAGCTCTGCCCTCCTGAGATCCCACCTGGGACAGTGGGAACAATCCTGGTGCCTCCAGCGTGAGAAGGATGTGGAAGTTGGAGCAGATCCAGAGGAGGCCACAAAATTCCTAAAGGGACTGGAGCAGCTCCCCTATGGAGCCAGGCTGGGAGAGTTGGGAATGTTCGGCCTGGAGAGGAGGAGGGTGTGTGGAGACCTCACAGCAAATTCCAGGGTCTGAAGGGGCTCCAGGGAACATGGAAAGGGACTTTTCACCAGGAATTGGAGGGACAGGACACAGGGAATGGCTCCCACTGCCAGAGGGCAGGGCTGGGTGGGAGATTGGGAATTGGGAATTGTTCCCTGGCAGGGTGGGCAGGGCTGGGATGGAATTCCCAGATTCCCCTGGATCCCTGGCAGTGCCCAAGGCCAGGCTGGACACTGGGGCTGGAGCAGCCTGGGGCAGTGGGAGGTGTCCCTGCCATGGCAGGGGTGGCACTGGGTGGGCTTTGAGGTCCTTCCAAGCTAAACCATTCCATGATTCCGTGATTCTATGAGCCTGGATTTGTGTGCATCCACAGCTTTGGGGCTTGGCCAGCACCAGGTGGGACCTGCAGGAAAGGCCAGGGGTTGTTTGTGTCAGTGAGATGATGACAGTGACCCTGACATCCTGAGGGTTTTCCATGACTGTCTCCTCCATCACATCAGGGATATCTCCCACTCCTTTCCTCTCACCTGCTCTTCAGGCAGCACTGAACCAAGGAGTTGTTCCTGTAGAAAATCTGCTCCAACAGAGCAGGAATGTGAAAATTCTGCTAAAATCACTTCTTTTTCCCACTAATACCTATGGATACCACAGGATAGCCTGCAGGGTTCCAGGGATTCTGCCCTGCCCTGTGTGATGCTCCTGCTCTCCCTGAAATCCCCACCATTCCCAGGCTCCTGCAGGATGAAAGGCCTTCCACGTGGGTGAGTTATCATTATTTGTTATTATCCTCTCCCTGATCCACTTGGGAAGACAGATGTGCATTCCTTCCCCCCCTCCCTTCCCCGACAACTGATGAAACATGAAAATCACTTCTTAGGGAAAGAAAAAAAAAAAAAACAAAAAACAAAAACCCATCCACAAAGTCACCACAATTCATTGGGAGCTCGTTGGTTCCTAATCTCTGAAAACGAGCCAGGTCAAACAGCCACAGCTCCTCTGATAAATTGTTATTCTTGGGGATTTCATCCTTCCATGGAAAAGTACTGGAGCTCCTCTCAGCCTGGCAGCAGCATCCAGCAGTGGAAAATTGGAGAGCTCCAGCTGCAGGGAGAGTGTTCAGGGCAGTATTTTTACATTTTTACATGCTTTGGCTCCTTCTGGCTTCCTTGAGGAAAACAAGGCTGGCCAGCCCGGGGACCTCCTGTGCTGTGCAGGGAGAAGCTGCTCCTCTGGCATGAGGTGCTGAATGGAAGCAACAGGAGGAGAAGAGAGCTCAGTGCACAGCTGGAGAGGGAATGCTTGGGAATTCTCCCTCCAGCAGAGCTTAGGGGTAAAACTCCAGTTGAATTCTCTCTCCTTTTGAGGTGTTTATTCCCTTATTCCCACTCCCTGGGTGACATTTAAGAAACCCTGGAGCCAGTGGGAACACCGGCCCTGGGGGCTGCTGCAGGGAGGAATTCCCTGGAATTTCTGAGGGCTGGGACAGCAACAGAAGGCACCAGGACTGTGGAGCAGGTGTGGATTGTTCCCCTGCTCCACGGAATCTCCAGAGGGCGATTCCCAGTGAAAAGGCTCCGTGTTCTCCTTCTGGCTCTGGGAGGTCTCACCTGAGTGGGACAATCCCAAATCCCAACCCCAAATTGGTTTGGGAGGGATTTTAGGGATCATCCAATGCCATCCCTGCCATGGAGACACCTTCCACTGTGCCAGGCTGTTCCAGCCCCAGTGTCCAACCTGGCCCTGGGCACTGCCAGGTGTGGGAATCCAGGGCATCCCTCTGGCTGCCCTGGGACCCTGGCAGGGGGTCAGGAACCCCCCTGGACAGAGCCCCCAGAGACACTGGCTGTGATCTCTGGCCATGGAAAAGAGTTTTCAATCTTACAGGATCAATTACCAGCTCTGAGTGTTTGATATCAGTAATAATTAAGTGTGGCACGGGTGCAAAAGTAAAATTTTAGGATTCTAGATTAGGGGTCCAAAGGGGACAAAATGGAGGAAATTGGGTGTGCCTTGTCCTTTTCCTCCTTCTTCATGCCCTCCATGTTTCACTGTGGTGTTGGCATTTTTCTGTTGGTTCAGGCTGGGGACACACTGTCCAACGTAGGTGACAGATATTGGCACGTTATTGTAAATCCAGCACAGGTAGTTTGTGGTATTTAATGTTTGTACCATCCCACTGAGGGCAGAGCCCCACACGCTGCCCTGCAGGACAGAGCTGCGGCAGGGCAGCAGAACATGTTAGAGATAAACAGAATAAACAACCTTGAAACCAGCACAGACCAATTATGGCTTCTGCTTTGGCAGCGGGGCTGACAGACAGAGACTTTCTACAATCCTGGGATCATCAATAGCTCAGATTCCAACACCAGGGATCCAGGGGCAGCCCCAGCTGCTCTGGGAATTCCATCCCAGCCCTGCCCACCCTGCCAGGGAACAATTCCTTCCCAAAGCCAGCTCTCAGTTTGTCTGTTTTTCCAAACACTCCTTCCTCCAAGTTTTTGGGGTGCTTCCCTGCTCTGGAATTGTTGGCATTGGCAGCAGCTCTCGCCTCTGATGTGTTTGTGAGCATCCCCACAGCCCCTGGGGGTGAATGTGGCTGTGCTCCAAACCCTCCTGCTACCCCAGGACACTGTTTGGATGCCAGAAGAAGAAGGGAACATCCAAAGGGTGCCTGAGCAGGATGCTGCCAGTTTTGTTGTTGATTCCCTCTCGTGACGGGCACGAGGATGTGCAGGGATGGGTAGAACACAGGAAGCTCTCCTGTATCTCCCTCATTTTTAAAAATCTTGGGTCATCTCAGCAGTTCTGGGTCAAGCAGCCACCTCAGAGTACCTGGATGAGTTTGGTCATTCCCAAGAATAAAAATGACATTGATTTCTCCACGCTGCATTAAAACCAAAATGATTCCAGAGGTTCTGCTGAGAAGCTTTGGTGTTTCCATGCTGGGATTTCACAGTGGGATGCCACGGGGTCAGGGCCATGCCTTCTGCTGTTTTTTCAAGATTAATTGCCCCTGGTTGTCTCACTCCCAAAATCTGACAGATGTGTGCAGCCAGTGGAGAGATTTAGAGAACTCGTCCCAGAGGAATGTTCAGACCATGACTTCAGGAGCTCAGGAGAAGTTTGGAGGTGGTTTGGGAATGCTGCTGTGTTTGGCACAGAGGCTGAGGGCAGAAAAAAGGAGTTGAGGCCTCCAGAAATTATAATGGAGGGATTTTTCTGGATTAAGACTTCTTCCCTCTTGTAGGAATGTCCTTCCACTCCCTTTCCCCCTCTGACAAGAACATGGATCTGCACTGGGAGTCACCATAACTCATCCTCAGTGACTGGAAGTTATTCCCAAACCAGCCAAAAGCTTTTCCCTCAGTGGGACCAAACCTGGCCCTGATTTTGAGTTTGAAGAGGACCAAATCCCCTGTGAATCTCAGTGGGGAAGACTCAAAAAGCTTTTTTTTTTTTTTTAATTTCTTTAGCCATTGTGTCCATGTCCTGTTATCCCAGATAATGGTGTTTTGATTAACTGGGAAGGCAGTGGTGCTCTCCACCTCAAAACAGGGCTCAAAAATTCCAGTGTAGAGCAAAACAGATTGGTTTGGGGTTTGAGCTTACAGTGGGATTCAGCCTGAGCAATGTTTTTCCTGCTTTATCCCCACAATAAACATGGGAAACTGCTCTTGCTGATAGGATACCTGGAAGCTGTTTTGCTGTTGGAGAGCTCCAGAGCCTTCTTTTCCTTATTTATGACCCTGCCAGGAGCAGCTGGGGGCTGACAAAGATCAGGGAGCTCTGCACACCTCAAGGTTATTCCCATTTGTTTCATTCCTTGTTTTTTATCACCCTGGGGACTGATAGCCCTTCCCTTGCTGCTTCTTTTCTACTTCATCCCACCTCAGCAGCCAGAGGAATCTTTATTGTGTTGTGTCATTATTTCCATTATTATTTACCGCTCCGTTTGATTCATACCTCCAATTAATGCAAATTTGCCTCCAATTAATGCAAATTTAACCCCAATCTTGTTTAATCTCCTCGTGCCAGGCTCACCCACCTGGCTGCATGGTCCCAGAGCAGATTTCCTGCTGGTTGATCCCAAAACTCCCCCTGTTCAACACCTCCTAAGAGCTGCCTGGATTGGTGAGTGCTGAACTACTCCAGAGCAGGATTTGGGAATTAATTTTTTAGGAATTAATTATAATTCCTGGTTTTTATGTATGACCTCTCCTATGAAGTCTCTGCAAATCAGCAGAGGTAAAAATATGATTTATGCTACATTAAGGAGCCATTAAATATGGAAAAAAACAAGGAGCTGTGTCTTCACAGGAGATGAAAAAAGTTGGGAGCTGTTTCTAAACACTCCTTGCCCCAGGCTGCCATTGAAGGAGTTCCATCCCATTTCCCAACTGGGAAAAGCAGGCAATAAAAACACCTTTTATTGGGAATTTCAGGTCCTTGCTGTTGGGAATGTGCCCCAGCACGGGCTGGAGAACCTCTGGGCACCCCTCTGGGAATTGCTTCATGTGGATTTAGAAAGCACTCGGATATTTTTCAGGCAAAGGCACGAGGGGGTGAGTTGGGTTATTCCAAAAAGATGGAAAATGCTGCTCCTGGCACTGCATCCTGCCTGTGCTGAGTCCACACCCAGGGAATGTCAGGCACTTCCAGGCTCAGGAGGTTTAAAACCACCCAGGTTTTAAAAACCACTCAGATCTCCAAACTGCCCATGATCATGTTGGAGTCCTCCCCATTCCAATGAAATTTACTTCCAATTAACATAAATTCACACCCCAAATTTTGTCCAATCTCCTCCTTCCAGGCTCTGACTTGACTGAAGATCCCTCTGGATCTCAGATTATTCTGGGATTTGTGTGCCCTCACCTCTGCTCCTTGCAGAGCTGGCACCTGGATGGGAATCCATGGATATTTCCCTTCCTTCTATCCTTCCCATTCCTTGGAAAATGCCTTCTCATCCTTGGGAAAGTGCTGGTGAGGAGTGGCTGGCTTTGAGACTTGAATAATTCCAGTGTCATGCTCAAGTTTTTCTTTGTGGAAGCTAAACAGGAATATCTGAACAAGAATCTAAACTGGGCAAACCGGTGCGTATTACACGAAAATGAAACAGTATCATTTCAGAAATAAAAAGTAACATTTAAAAAATGAAAAGTAACACCAAAAAATGAAATAATTCACAGCCAAGTAGCCTCTGCTATGATACTGAACTGCTGATTTTTGCTAAAAGCAAAGAGGCAGGTTTATTTAAAAAATTATATGATTTATAGCATAAAAATAAAGAAAAATGGTTTTTAATAGATATATATATATATAATGCACACACATATATTTTTATACACACATATATTTTTATATAGGGGTTTATATATAAGAGGTTTTACATACAGGAGTCTGTATATAAATATCTGTGTGACATATATTCATATAGAAATTTAAAAGTGACCTGGCTAGTACAGTGGTGTGTCACTTATAAAGTAGATTTACCCCATATTTATAGTGATAACGTTGCACAGGTTTTCAGGTTTTAGTGATAGCAGGAGACAAATTAAAACCCCAATTGCTTAGAAAATAATTTCCCTGCATTTCCCATCCCTGGAAGTGTCAAGGCCAGGTTGGACACTGGGGCTTGGAGCAGCCTGGGACAGTGGAAGGTGCCCATGGATGGGGATGAGCTGCCATGGAGAAATGGTTTTTTACACAGCAGGAGCAGGAAGCTGCTCTGGCTGGGGACATTTCCAATTATCCCAGGTGGAATTCTGGAGGATTTGTCAACTTCTGCCAAGCAGGGAGAGCAAGACTCCAGCAGTCCAAGTTCTTCTGGTAGCCTGAAGTGCGATTTCTGATGCATTCCTGTAGAATCATGGAATATTCAGAGCTGGAAGGACCTACAAGGATCATCCAGTCCTGCACTGGCACCCCAACAATCCCACTCTGTCCCTTAGAGCATTGTCTAAATATCCAGCTTTTTTTGCCTTTTTTTCCCATCCCCTGGTCACTTTTTTTCAGAGCAGAGGTGAATTTTGCTTCCCAAACAAATGCAGTTCTTGAAATGAAACCCCAAAAATGTCATCTTTTGGTAACTGAAGATTTCTGAGGGATGCTTTCTTGCTGAACAACAATGAACTAAGAAGGGGTTGGGAAATGAACATTTTCTCTGTTTTCTCATTCTTTTGGATGAAGCCAACTGTAAAAAAAAAAAAATTGTAAAAAAATTAATTTTTTTGGGTAATGAGTAGTAAATTATTCATGACTTTTTGGAAGAGGAAACAACAATGTGCCTTCTGTGAATATAAAGTCCAAGTAACCTTAGGGGGATGGGTTGGGCAGCGTGAGTCACACACAGGTTTTGAATTATTGATGTTCTCCAGCTGCCAGAGCTCTGCCCTGGGTGTCCCAGGCCCTGCCAGGCAGGTGGAATGAGCTCCTGCAGATCCCTAGGTGTCTGCACAATGGATCCCACACACGCAGGAATTTGGGGCCACGCTGGGTTTTGAACAACCTCTCTTGCCAAAGCCTTTGTAGCCCTGCTTTTCCCAGGGGCCGTGTGCTCAGCTGTGAGGATGGGAATATTTCCATGTGTCCCATCTGGAGTGCTCCTTGAGGGCACCTTCAGTCTGGGAAAGGGGAGTGGGGAAGATTGGGATGGAAAAAGGAATGAAACCGGTGGTGTGTTGTCCATCCCATTGTGGTTTCTGGGTACACAGTGTCCCTTTCTGTGACACAGCCCCTCGTGCTGGGCAGCTCTTCATTGTTCCTGGGTCATTCCCAGCCTCCAAAGGATGACCCCAGGCCTCATTTGCTCCAAACCATCCAAACCCTGCAGAGATTCCTCCCTCATGGGTTTGCTTAGCTCCACTTTGCTTTAATTTCAGGAGCAGGAGAGTGCTGAGATAAACCCTGCCCTTCTGGAAAAGCTCCTGCTCTGGGGAGGGCTCTCCAAAGGGAATTCCAGTGGTCAGCAGCCCTTGGAATACTGGGGAGCTTCATCCTTGTGTTTTATGAAGGCAAGAGAAGATTTGACCAATCTTCTATAATGAACAGAATGATGAGCAGAAACCTCCCCGAGTTCTCCAGGTTTCCTCTCACTTTCTACAAACAGGGATAAATTTGCCATGGAATTCTGTGGGAGGAGAACCAGCCTTGAACACTGAATTATCAGCTGATCATAAAGACCAATTCCATTGATTATTTCCCCTTTGGCATGGTCGTGGTTTTTGCTAAAAGCACTCCCAGTTTAACCCAGTTTGCAGAGATGGGATGTGACCTCCAGCATGGAAAGCCTGGTTGGTGGTGAGTGATCAAATATTCTGGGAAAAGATTCCTCCCTGGCAGGGTGGGCAGGCCCTGGCAGAGGGAGCCCAGAGCAGCTGGGGCTACCCCTGGATCCCTGGCAGTGCCCAAGGCCAGCTTGGATGAGGCTTGGAGCAGCCTGGGACAGTGGAAGTTGCACGAGATGATCTTTAAGGTCCATTCCAACCCAAACCATTCCATGATTCCATAATTCCGTGATTCTCTAACTGGGAGACTCTGCAGAATGACTCTGCCAAGGTGACAGGGGAGGTTGTGTTGGAATTGTTTTGAAGGAAACTCTTGAGAATTATCTCCAGTCTGAGGAATTTCAGGAGTCACCACCAAGCTCTGCACAGTATTGCTCATACTTCCTCATCCCTGTGGTTATCCCAACAGTGAGTAAATCTTTGGAATGGGAAGAACCCCTGTCCCAGGCCATTCCTGAGGGGAAGCTGTAACATCAGGGTGGCCTTGGAAGGCGTGGGAAAAGGGGATGTGTGTCACAAGCTGCAGGATTCAGGATTTAGCAGGAGGTGATAACCTTATTTCTAATCAGAAAGGATCATATGAGCATATTGAATTATCATATTTGGGTTATTTAATATTATGGATTAAAATGAATTCAAATCTTTGCCATCTGTTCCTGTAAAAGGTGATTTTTGTCACTGCTGTGGGAAGGACAGGGCTGAGCTGTGACACTCCATGGCAGTGGCTCTGCTGGCCTGGATCCCATCAGGTGGGAAGAGTCCTTCAGGATCACCCAGTGCTGTCGGAATCTGAGCTATTGATGATTCCAGGATTGTAGAAAGTCTCTCTTTCTGCCCCGCTGCCAAAGCAGAAGCCATAATTGGTCTGTGCTGTTTCAAGGTTGTTTATTCTGTTTATCTCTAACATGTTCTGCTGCCCTGCCGCAGCTCTGTCCTGCAGGGCAGCGTGTGGGGCTCTGCCCTCAGTGGGATGGTACAAACATTAAATACCACAAACTACCTGTGCTGGATTTACAATAACGTGCCAATATCTGTCACCTACGTTGGACAGTGTGTCCCCAGCCTGAACCAACAGAAAAATGCCAACACCACAGTGAAACATGGAGGGCATGAAGAAGGAGAAAAAGGACAAGGCACACACAATTTCCTCCATCTTGTCCCCTTTGAACCCCTCATCTAGAATCCTAAAATTTTACTTTTGCACCCGTGCCACACTTAATTATTATTTGTATCGAACACTCAGAGCTGGTAATTCATCCTGTAAGATTGAAAACTCTTTTCCATGGACAGAGATCACAGCCAGTGTCTCTGGGGGCTCTGTCCAGGGGGGTTCCTGACCCTTGCCAGGGTCCCAGAGCTGCCAGGGCAGCCAGAGGGAAGCCCTGGATTCCCACCCAGTGCCACCCCAGCCCCACCAGCATCACCCCAAGCCCTGTCCCCAAGGCCACATCCCACAGACAGTGACTCCAAACCTCCCTGGGCAGCTCATCCCAAGGCCTGACCACTCTGCCAGGGAAATTTCTTCTCTTTTCTCATCTGAACCTCCCTCTTTCCATCCCCATTCCCTCACAAGAGCAGGGGTTTTGCCAAGGAAATCTCCACTCCTTGGGGGATTGGCCTGGGGTCAGCATTCCCTGGCTTCTCCCAAGAGTCTGGATGCTCAAACCTGGATATTTTGCTTAAAACAGGGACTTCCCAAGGGTCTGGATGCTCAAACCTGGATATTTTGCTTAAAACAGGGACTTCCCAAGGGTCTGGATGCTCAAATCTGGAGATTCTGCTTAAAACAGGGACCTCAGGCAACCCTGCAGTCTCTTGGAGCAAATGTTTCCCTGCAAATAAACCCAGAAGGTTTCAGGACTAAGCTTTTCAAGCATGAAATGCCAGAAATATCAACCCAAAAATGCACAGTTTTTATTTTTACAGCTCCATCAAATGATCCATGCTGGTTGTAACTATTCCCTCAGCCCCTACAGGAGTCTGCCTTCATTTACTGCTCCCCTTTGTTCCCATCCAAAGCTTTTATGGGCTGAGATCTCTCTGCTTTCTGTGTTTATAAACCTCTGGTGATGTCTTGGGAGTTGTTTGAACAATAATAGGGAGTAAATAGCAGTAATTTGGGCTAAAATGCTGCAAATTGTTTACTTCAGAGTCCTCTCAGGGGCTTGATTGAGCAGTATTTGATTTGGGAGTGCAGCTTTGTGTGACAGGAGGTGACAAAGGTCTGGGTGAGCCCTTGAGCTGGAATTCAGCCAGGTGAGGATCTTTCCACCCTTATTAATCCCTGAAGGGTTATTTTCCCCAGATCTCTGTGATATAAACCTGGAATTTGCAGGAGAAGTATAGAAATAAAAGTCTAGAAGAAAGATTCTCTTTTTTTTTGTTGAGGTAAATGCGGGTTGTGGATGAGCTGGGTCAGCTGGAAAGTGTCTGGAGATGGGAACTTCCAAAGCCCGGGGGGAAATGTCTCTCCCAGCAAAGGCAGCTTGGCCAAATTTCAGTAAAATCTTTAAATAAATTAAATTTCAACTTTCTTGCCCAAATTGAAATGCAATTTTTCAATACACTAAATTTCAACTTTCTTGCCCAAATTAAAATACTATTTTAAAATAAATTAAATCTAAACTCCCAATATTTTCAGTACAGCCTTTAAAATAAATTAAATTTCAACTTTCTTGCCTTAATTTAAATACCATCTTTAAATACCTTAAATTTCCATTTTCTTGCCCAAATTTAAACACCTGTTGGAGGCTGGGATGAATCCTGCCATGCACAGCAGCTGCCTATGAGAAAAGCCTGGCCCAGGAACTGCTGATTTTCCTAGGGAAAGCCAACATTCCCTAATCCTGACTCCGAGGGTTTGATGCACAAGGTGAGGAATAGTTTTGAAGGAAAAAATTGTTGCAGAACATCCCAGAATGGGGGAGACTGGAAGGGCTCCCCGTGGTCACCTGGTGCCACCTCCCTGCTCTAACAATACCTCCAGTTTTTCTCTTTTTTCCAGCTTTTCTGGAGTTGGTGTTCCAGAAATTATCCACAGAAAGAACTATCCGAGGCAAAACTGATTTTCCAGGCTTGGGTTTGGGAGCAGCAGAAAAGCTGGCAGAGCTTCTGCTTTCAAAGGCAGGTACAGGATTTAATCTTCTCAGAAATCAGTCAGAAATCCCCACCTCAGCCCACCTGGGGCATGCAGAAGGTCTCTGTGGCCATGATCTGAAGCAGCTGGCTAAAAAAAGGACAATAAAACTTTATCCCTGTGTGGGAGAAAGACCCAAATCAATTTTTTTTCTTTTTTTTTTTGAGGCTCATCCCCTGGATAATGATCAGGTAGCCCCAGGAGCTGAACCCAGGAATGCTCGAGGGAGTAAAATTTGATTTAGGGATGGAAGGGCTGGAGGAAGAGCTGGATTTAAGAGAATATTGAGTTGTTCAGAGCAAGGTGTTACTACTTGCCTCCAGGCAAAAGCTTTGCTCTGTAGGAAGTTCCACCAGAGGGAAAAAATAGATGAGTGGAGTGACTTCACTCCTCCAAAGAAAAAGCAAGGAACCCCCAGAAATAGTTAAATGTGTCCCAAAAAAACAAGCAGGACTGACAGGAGGGGGAGACTCAGGAACTGTGAGCAGGAAAGAGTTTTCTGTCATTGGTTCCTGCTTGTTTTTTTCTGGAAACAGGACTTGGTGGGCACACTTTGTAAATAGGATGTTACCAAAGGATCTCTCTGAAGCTGGCACTGTATTTTGTTTTTTTTTTTACTCCTTCTGTAAACAAGCCCAAGAGTAACTGATTCTAAGAGTGAGAGAGAATTTGCTCCTCAGGAAAAAAAAAGGAGTTGCTCGAAGGAAAAAAGCATCAAAAATATGATTTGTGGCCTGGTTTTTATTTAGATCGGGATGGAGGATAAGAAATCTCTATATTTGGCTTCAATCCTTGATGGGAGAAGTGAAAAAAAAAATTTAAAAAAAAGGGGGGGACCATCAGAAGTGAGGAGCTGAGAAAATTTAGGTTCCAGGCCCATCCACCGGAGTCTTTCCAAGATAAATGAAGCAATCTGTGGACGTTGAGCTGGGCTCGGATTTACAGCCCCAGATGTGGAAGGAGGCTGAGAACACTTCACACAGCTGTGGAATTTGCCAGGGAGACTGAATCTCCCTTTGGAGCAGCTCCCCGGGAAGGGAAGCAGACAAAAAAAAAGGTGGAATTCAACTGCTGGGAGCTCTGTTAGTCCAGACTTGCTCCTGGGAGGCATCAAAGGCAAAAAGCAACTGGAGCTTGTCTGGGAGATGTTTTCTCCTGGAAACTTTATTAAATTTGCCTCAGCAAGCAAGAGGATAATTCAGGAATCCAGACAGGCTGTCCAGCTAATTGCTGGGGTGAGAATGAAGAAAAATTGTCCAGAAGAGGCTTGTTGGAACTTCAAAGCCAGCCAAGAGTTCCTGAGTGAAAATTCCCTAGAATCCAAGCTACTGAAGTGCACTTTGGGTGTCCAGAGGTGCATCTGGGAGCTCTTCTTTGAGCTGGGAGAAGTCCACAGGAGCTGAGCTTGGGGGACTTGAGTTCTCCTGCATCAGGATGGCGAGAGGAACTCACAGCCCAGCAAGAGGCAGCCCAGGCCATGTGGAAGAGTGTCGGAGCCCAGCACATCCCTCTGGCTGCCCTGGCTGCTCCAGACACTGGCAGGGGGCTCAGGGACCTTGGCAAGAAGTCAAAAACACCTGTGGTTTCCATTTTGGCCTGTGGGAAAATTTGTCAATTTTTTGTGAGGAATTACAAGCCACAGGGGTTTGAGTAGTGTGGTATTTGAGCTGACACAGGGTGGAAAAGTAGAATTTTGGGATTTTTAGAATGGGGTTTGAGGGGGTACAAGATGGAGGAATTTGGGTGTGTCCTGGCCTTCTTCTTCTTCTTTTTGTCCTCCATGACTTGCTGTGATAGTGACACTTTTCTGTTGGTTTAAGGTAGAGACACACTGTCCAACATAAATGACAGATATTGGTGCATTGTTATAAACAGACTATATGTAACTTTTGATATAAAAGGTAAACACCACCCGTCAGGGCAGTCAGAATGCCACGGCCTCCTTGCTGGGCAGAGCTGGGCAGGTCAGAGAAAGAATGTTTAGATAAGAAGAAATAAACAACCTTGAAAACACAATCAGAACCATTCCGGGCTCCTTCTTTGGCTGTGGTGGGCTAAGGGAGCAAAGACTCTGTATGATCTCAGGGTCACCCTGACCATAGGAACCCCAAGAGAAAGTGACAGAAGAGAGGGAAGGGTGGTTTGAATTCCCTAATAACATGTTAGGCTTGGAGAGCTTAGAGAATCATGGAATGGCTTGGACTGGGAGGGATTTTAAAGATGATCTCATTCCATCTTCCACTACCCCAGGTTGCTCCAAGCCCCGTCCAACCTGGCCTTGGGCACTTCCAAGGATGGGAATGTTCCCTGCTCCTCACTGTGCCTTCTTGTTGCTGGCAGGGAGGTGAAGCACCTGAGTTGTGGAGGATGGAGAAGTCCTACCAGCTGTGGCTTTTCCCAGGATTTGCAGTTTGTTCCTGCACAGAACTGGGAGTTTGCCATGACACAGCTCCCTCTGTCAGCCCTTTGCAGAGCCACAACGAGGAAACTTCCAGTGAGGAACACCTTGGTGATCCCCACAGCTGAGATGGGAATGGGGAATGCTCCGTGGAAGCAGCCCCAGCACGGCCTGATGGATTGAAACGTAAATTTTAAGGAATTTAGAGATTTTAGTGGAGCTAAGATTTTAATTAGAGATAAGCCTTACTAGAGTTAATTAAAATAAATGAGTAGGCCTTGATGAAGTTAAGAGTTAGTAGTTAACTAATAATGGATTTCTTGTCAGCACAATGTTTGGTTAGCTGGGTTTATAATGAAGAATATAGAAACTGACAAATAGCTTTTAGGAACATAAGACAATTGTGGCCTCCTCTGTTCTGAAACCAATTGTAGACAAGGAATGGGAGTTCTACCAAGAGTTCATTTGTCATATTTGCATTGAAAAGGTAGAAAGGTCACAATGAGAAAGACTTCATTTACTTCCTCATTTTGGGACCCCTCCCCATGAAAGGGACACCGACCCATTTCAAGGGACAAACCACGCATGCTGAATAGCTTTTGAAATGATTAGCATAAATGATTAGGAATGGGATGTACCAAAATGATGAATATGTATTTTTATTTTGGGTCTTCAATACTTGTATGGATAAAAAGGCTCTGTAATCACCTGGAAGCTGTGGTGTGGATTTGGGAGCTGTCCCACACACAATAAACACACAATTTCTAACGTTAAACTGTTAGAGAGTTTTTGTCCACCACAGTTGGATATCGGTACTAGATCAAGATCCATATTTTTTTAATAAATCAGGATGGGTTCAGGGAAAGCTTCTCGGAACCTCTGCAGCTATTTTCTCACATTCATAAACCCTGATGTAAGCAGATGTTCCGGAGGAAGTGGGAGGGCCAGACAATCCTGAAGCATTTCAGCCTCTCCTATTTGGGGAGCCCCCAAGGGAAGGACTGGCGAAAGAATTTGTTTGGACAGTTCCTAAAATAAAGGGACCCTGGGCCAGAGTGTTGAGGGAATAGAAATAACAGCAGCAGGAATCCTCCCCTTTCCAGCAGGGCTCCTCACAGGATGGATGTGGAACACACCAGGCTGGGATTTGACCTAGGGAAGACTTGGAAGAGTTTTTAAGCCCTTTGTGGGTGCAGCCTTTGGACATGGGAATAGGACTCCTGATGGATCCATGTGACAGGGGAGGAGGAATGGATGGCAGAGCTGCCTCTGCCTTTCCATGCAGGAGAGAGGTCTCCACTGAGGATGGGAATTTGAAGTTCCAAAAATCCACCCTGACAGCTAGGTGCCCACGCAGCTGGGCGTTGATATCTGAACCTGCTCCATCCCTGGTGGTTTGCTCCAGGTGAAAACAGGAACCCTCCTTTCCCAAGGGTTCTGGCAGCCCTGGCTTTGTGGAAATGCTGGAGATGGGAAGGCATTGGAGAAGAGCTCCAGGGTGCTCCCAGCTCAGCGTGGCTCCTCTCCTCTGGTGGGTTTGGGAAGGGAATCCAGCTGGATCTTCCTTGTGCTCAACCAGACCTGCATGGAAAAGCCTGGGGGAGCTTTCAGTGGCCTCCTTCTCCTCAGTGCTCAAGGCTGGGCCAGTTTCCATCCTCTTTGTGGCTCAAGTTCCTCTGGGAGCACCTGGAGAATTTCATTCCTGAGGCAGCTGCTCGTCCCACAGAGGGGACACCAGGATCTTCTCTGGTGGGGCCACCAGCAGGAGCAGCTGTCAAAGCCAGCCAGACCCATCAGGTTGAGAGTTCATGGAATCATGGAATGGGTTGGGTTGGAGAAGCCTTAAAGCTCATCCAGTTCCACTGGGTTCGTGGACACCTCCCACTGTCCCAGGCTGCTCCACCCCAATGTCCAACCTGGCCTTGGGCACTGCCAGGGATCCAGGGGCAGCCCCAGCTGCTCTGGGCACCTGTGCCAGGGCCTGCCCACCATGCCAGGGAGGAATTTCTTTGGAAGATCCAAATTCCTTTCGGAATATCCAAGTTCTGATCTCCTCTCCTGGTCTCCCATCTCCTGGGTCATGGCTGTGTGAACGCCTTGTCCCAGACCCCAGTGTTGTTTTTTGGGTTCACCTCAGGTGTTGGGAAGGTGAAGGATCCCTTCAGCTACTGTTCCCAAATTCCTGCAGGTTTGTCCTGCACTTTGTTCAGCTCTGATTTCACAAAAAACTGGATTTGATCCAAGTACTCAAGAATTGTTCTCAATGATCCTGTGGGTCCCTTCCAGCTCAGAATATTTTGTGTTCTCCTTCTTTTTCTGTTTTGCCCTGACTGTCCTGTCCCTGAATTGGGTAATTAACATCTTTCTTAAAACATTCAGAACGTGAGGCAGCACCAGGGCCACTCTGGCAACCCAAACAAGTGAAAACCCCTGGAAGATTTAATGCCCTTGTTCCTTCTCCTGTGGTAAAATGTCAGAATTTGAGGAGAAAAAGTGTTTTCAGCTGTGCACTGAAGGGGTTTGATTTAAGTGACCGCAATTTCAGACTCTCAATTGTGTTCTCATTCCCCCTCTCTCTTTCTTTACAAACAGCCTGGTATCATTTATTTCAAATTCTCCCTGTTTTCGTTGGAATGCAGTTAATTGGCTTGGAAATAGGATAATCTCTTGAAGAAAAACATGCTTAGCAGGGAAAGAACTCCTTTAAAGGTTGGCAAAAAAAGCAGATTATGGTCAAATTCTTCGAATGCTCCATTGAGCCAAACCCTGTTGGAATTGGTCAAGTCTTGCTATCACGGGGCAGCGTTTTTATGATTATTTATGTTGATTATTAATTAATGTATAGCTGTGAGAGCTTAATTAGCCCTGCTCTTGTAGAGCCAGAGAATGTTCACAGCAACAGCACAAACCACACACAGTTGCCTGTGTTGGACTTGGAGCAGGGAAGGAAAAATTCCTGGGTTTCAAGCAAAACCCTTTGGCCCAAGAACTTTTCATCAAATCTGCAGGAATAACTTGTTTGGTTTGGGTCTCCCCCTCCCTGTATCCCACAAATTCCCCCATGGACTATGGAGGGGCTGGAATGAGGCTTGGGGTTTGCTCTGGAACTCCGGGGCAGGAGCTGGAAGTCAGGGATAGGATGGATTTCCATGTTCCTGGCTGGCCACAGGCATTGTCTGGGGGGGATGGATGGGCACAGCAATGTTATGTCAATCCTGAATCCCAGAACCCCAGGATCATTGAGGTTGGAATCACAGAATGGTTTGGATTGGAAGGGGCTTTAAAGCCAACCCAGTGCCACCCCTGCCATGGGAGGGACACCTTCCACTGTCCCAATGTCCAACCTGGCCTTGGGCACTGCCAGGGATCCAGGGGAATCTGGGAATTCCATCCCAGCCCTGCCCACCCTCACAGGGAAGGATTTCTTCCCAACATCCCATCCATCTCTGCCCTCTGGCAGTTTAAAATTCCCCCTTGTCCTGTACATACCCTTATAAAAAGTCCTTCCCCATCCACGTGGAAACAGAAAGATGCTGGGATCCTCAGGGAAGCAGAATCAGAGAATCCCAGAAGGATTTGGGTTGGAAAGAGCCTTAAAAATCATCCAGGTCCTCCCCAGCCTGGCCCCACAGCTGGAGTTGGGTATGGAAGAAGTGCCCAGATCCTACTGAGAAGGGCACAGCCTCTGCTGGGACAGAGGAGTGGAACCACCCCCAAATTCCTGCATTTTAGGGTGAAAATTCCTCCTGGATCTCAAGCCAAGGTGTTGGGAACAGGTGAGCTCAGCAGGTCAGGCCCCTCTGGGAGACACTTTGCTGTCACCCCTGTCCTGACAGGAACAGCTCACCCAGGATGGGCTGGAGGGACACGGGGAGGTGCTCGAGGAAGGAACGGGAGCAGGAATAGAGGAAAAGGAACAGGGATTTAGGGGTTTGTCCTGGAAGAGAAGAGGGACAGGAATTTAGGGGTTTGTTATAGGAAGAGAAGAGGGACAGGGATTTAGGGGTTTGTTCCTGGAAGAGAAGAGGAACAGGGATTTAGGGTTTTGTCCTGGGAAGAGAAGAGGGACAGGGATTTAGGGGTTTGTCCTGGAAGAGAAGAGGGACAGGGATTTAGGGGTTTGTTATGGGAAGAGGGACAGAGGTTTAGGGAGGAGAAGAGAAGAGAAGAGAAGAGAAGAGAAGAGAAGAGAAGAGAAGAGAAGAGAAGAGAGAGAAGAGAAGAGAGAGAAGAGAAGAGAAGAGAAGAAGAGAAGAGAAGAGAAGAGAAGAGAAGAGAAGAGAAGAGAAGAGAAGAGAAGAGAAGAGAAGAGAAGAGAAGAGAAGAGAAGAGAAGAGAAGAGAAGAGAAGAGAAGGACAAGGATTTAGGGTTTCTCATGGGAAGAGAAGGGAAGGACAAGGATTTAGGGTTTCTCATGGGAAGAGGACAGGGATTTAGGGGTTTATTCCAGAGCATTGGCAGCCAGTGGAGGAGGGCAGGGAGAGCTGAGCTCGCCAGGTTCTTCCAGGGCCTGTGAGGTTGCTGTGGAGGGAGAGCTTGGGAGAGCTCCTGGGACCTGGCTTGGAGCTCAGGATTATTTATTAGGAGCATTCCAGGCTGGGATCAGGGCTCCACTGCTGCCTTTCCCTTCCAGAGCTCACAAATCACTGCTGCTGTCTCTGTCCCTTCCAGAGCCTCCACAGTCTGAGTGAATCATCCCTAAGGAAACCAGGATTTTCTTATTAAGCCTTTGGAAGCAACAGACTGAAAATAAAGCTCAGCAACATCTTGATTTAGCTTTTTTTTTTTTTTTAATGAAGTGCTGGGAATGTGAATAATGTTTGCTCTCCACATCCAACAAGGAGCTGGGAATCTGCCCTGCCTGATTTGCTGAATCATTCCTGGGCTTGGAACGCCGGTTCTGGCACAATGGGAGGAAGAGGAGGTCACTCAGGAGGAAGGGGGATGGTGCAGAAGGGAATTCCAGCAGGGAATGATGTTTCCAGGTGGGGAGGGATGTTAAGATGGGCTCAGCTCAGAGCTTTTTTTTGGGTTTCTTTGCCACTGGGGTGTGAAGGAACCTTCCCAGCCATGGTTTGGAGCTCCCTGCACATTCCAGAACTTTTCACCTGCTCCTGCTTTTCCCTGGTAGTCATCTGTGTCCTGCTGCCTGGAGAGGGAGGGAAAGAGAAGATCTGGAGCAAGTCTGACGGGCCAGGGAGGAGGAAATCCAGGATTTATCCATGTCCAAGGTAATGGAGCAGATTAAAGCTCCTAAAATCCCTCCCAGCTGCTTCTCTTGGTCACATTACCAACCTTTCATGTTCCCTTTTTGTGGCAATCCCAGGGATACTCTGGTTTTTTGGGATGGTTTGTCCCAGATTCATGGATTAGTTTGGTTTGGAAAAAACCTTCAAAGATGCCTTTATTCCACCCCTGCCATGGCAGGGACACCTCCCACTGTCCCAGGCTGCTCCAAACCCCAATGTCCAACTGGCCTGGGACACTTCCAGGGATCCAGGGGCAGCCACATTGGAACTGTTCCAGTGCCTCTCCATTCTCATCCCAAAAATTATCTTGCTCATGTCCAATTTAAATCTGCTTTTTGTCAATCCAGACCTTAGGAAAATGTCTGTGTCCATCTTTTTTTTTAGGAACATCCTTCATATATTGGAAGTGCAGAAGGTCTCCCTGCAGCCTTTTCTTTTCCAACCCCAACTCTCCCATTTTTTTCTTTATTAGAGGTACTTCAGCCTTCCCAATTTCCCTGTGGAATCCTCAATTTTGTGGCCTCCTCTGGACCATCTAAAAGTGGTTTGGCTCCCCTCAAAAAAATGTCCACCAATGATGATTTATAATCAATGAAATTTATTTCAATTCTTCTTGAAATGGCAATTCCAAGGAGGGTCGTAGTAAAAAACAAATATTTTCCAAAAAAAAATCACAAAGACATCGTTAGGATAATTGCAACATAATTTGCTCCATCAATCCTAGAGTGGTGTGTGTTTTTTCCTTGTTTTTTTCCCTTAAAAAAGAAAGATGGATAAATGGGTAGAAAGCCACGCAAAACCAACAGAAAATAAACAAACAACAGTAAAAAGCCCTCATGATTTTTTAGCCAAATGTTTGGCTGTTGTTAATTAGGGGAATCTGGATTTTCTGGCTGACTTCTGGCTGAATTCCCACAGGGAATAAGGAGCCATATGTCCTTAACTAGAACCAACCTGCCAAAGCCTGGTTTTGTTTCTCAAGGCAATATGGGGGAATTTAACATCAGAAAAAAAGGAAAAATATAGTTAAAAACATACAGAAACCCCCAATTTCGCCCGTTTTTTTTTTTTTCCTTGTTGCCCAGGGAAGCAGCACAATGGTTAAAAACTGGGAAGGAAGAGATGGGAGACTGGTGAGGATTTTTTATTTAGGTAAATGTGCTAATTGTGAACCTTTAAATGAAATAAAATACTCTGAATTTCCTTTTAGTCTTCTTTCTAGCCTGATTTTGTGCCTGAACAAAATTCCTACAAAATCCCATATTTTTATGTACAAATGAACATAATTTATGGGCAAAACTAATTTTTATTTCAGATTTTGTAACTTTACCAGTCCAACTGGCTTTTATAAAACCCTGGGCTTGACTTTTTTCTCTGGAACACAGTTCCTGCATGGAATTATCTTGTTCCACCAGAAAATGTTTCCTTGGCGCATTTGTCCAAGGGGGAAAGCTAATATCACTAATTAAAAAAAAAAAAAAAAAAAAAAAAAAAAAATAGAAATTCACTGTTGACTTAATTTCATAAAACTGCTGCTGAGCACCCTCAGCTCCTGGCAATCCAAGGAAAACAAAACAGGTCTGGAAGCTAAACCAGCAAAATTATCCATGGGAATGAAGGGAATGTAGGAAAAGAAGGGAATGTAGGGAATGTAAAAATGTAAGGAATTAAGAGAATGTAGGGAATAAAGGGAATGGAGGGAATCCCAATCCCATTCTGGAATTCTGTGCTGAATTTCCCCTCTCCCAGTCAGGAGCAACATCCCAATAGTTAAACAGACCCCTCATCAAACACAACAAGGAGCCTCTTGTTCCAAGAGTTCATAATTCCTAGAAAATCCAAATGGCCACTGGAGTAACTCAAAGGAGCTCCAGGTTGTGCTGAGGGAATATTAAAAGTTGGATTTGTTGTTCCAAAGTAGCTGCCAACCTCCTCCTGGGCTCATCCAAACTTTCCTCTCTGTTTACCTGTTGTGAAGAGCTTCCCACACTTAGGAACTCCCACTGGGATAAATATTCCTCGAGGAGATTCCCAAACACCTCTTGAGGAGAATTACAAACATCCCTAGAGGAGATTCCTAAATCCCTCTTGAGGAGATTCCCAAACATCCCTGGAGGAGATTCCCAAACACTTCTTGAGGAGATTTCCAAACATCCCTAGAGGAGATCCCCAAATCCCTCTGGAGGAGATTCCCAAACATCCCTAGAGGAGATTCCCAAACATCCCTAGAGGAGATTCCCAAACAGCTCTTGAGGAGATTCCCAAGTATCGCTGGTGGAGATACCCAAACACTTCTTGAGGAGATCCCCAAATCCTTCTTCCCACTCCAAGAGAAATAATGGAAAACGTTGATGTGTTGGTGCTGGAGTCCAAAATGAGCTTTTCAAGCACTTGAAAATTTGGGTTCTGCTCTGTCCAAAAAAATAAAAAAAAAGGGAATTATGGAGGGACAGAAATAAGTGGGTTTTATCCTCAAGAACAGAGAAAGAATTGTTTTCTCTGATCCATCTTTTTTTGGGGGGGTGGTTTCTTTGGTGCTTGATAATCCCTTGGAGTTATTTACATTAATCCAAGAGTCTCCTTCACTGCCAGACAGGGAATTCTGGGGGAATTGAATATCTTGGAAATTCCTGTCACATTTGTTTCAAAAAGTTGTAGTGAAAATGCAAAGTTAGTGAATACACAAGTGTGGTTTCCTTAAAAAAAAAAAAAAAGGGTAAAAATTTCATTAAAAAATAATTTATGCATCCATTTATGTCATTAACCCAGTGGTTTATGATTGGTATCACTGATATCTGTAATGATTTTAAGAAAATTAAATGATATTTTATAAATTAGGGTGATAGGAGGATTTGGAAATTTAAAATATATCTTGAATTTCCTCCTCAAGAAAAAAAAGAAAGTGTATTCCAAGAAATCAGCAAAATCAGGAAGTTTAGAAAATGGAAAAGTGTTTGCAAAATTTATTTTTTGGGTATTATTATTTATAGTCTTTATCTTTTACAGCAATGCTTTGCATTAAATAATTACATTTTAAATCATTTTTAGTTCTGAGGGAAGAACTGAGTGAAAAATGGGATTTTAAGAATTGATTTATTTTAATTAATCCTCATCAGAGATAAGAAATAACAGCTTTATTTGGCATTGGAGACAGCAAATAATTCTCCTAAACAGCAGCTCAGCAGGACACACAAACATCTCTAAACATGGGACAATTCCCTGAAAAATCAGCTCATTTTTCTTTTATTTTGAAACAGGATGTTCCAAATTATAAAACTTCTGCTGTTAAAGCCCATAAAAGTGATGGAACTGGGATATTCCTAATGGATAAAAGGATTTAGGTAATTAACAGGCCAATTAAGCAGTAAGGGTTTTGGGCCAAGTTGGTTTTCCTCATTTTTGATGTTGTGCAGCTCTGGGGTTTAGAGTTCTCCGGGATGGAAATGGAGATGGAAATCCCTCTAAAATAGGATTCTGGCCCATGGGGATGTTCAACTGGAGGGGAGAAGGCTCCAGGCAGGTGGATAAAGCTGGAATCCCAAATCCTAACATCAAATTGAAATATCCTCATTTTCCCCACACGTGTGGAGCTCTGGGAACAAATCCAGAGGGGGACATGGAGCTGCTCCAGGGCTGGAGCCCCTCTGGAGCCAGGCTGGGAGAGCTGGGAATGTTCAACCTGGAGAGGAGAAGCTCCAGGGAGAGCTCAGAGCCCTGCCAGGGCGCTGATTAAATCCCAAATTATGGTGTGTGTGTGTGTGTGTTTGGGTGGTTTTTAACTACAGAGGATAAAAAATCTCCCAGCCTGAGGAAAATCCTCAAAAGGAACAAAGATTTTCCACCCTCTGGAATAACTGGGATGAGGAATTACTTCACAGTGATACAAAAGGGCAGGATACAAAGTGAAAATAAAGAAGTTCCTTTGTGTGTCAAGATGTTTCTCCAGCTGCAAAGCCCCAGGAGATGTTCCTTGTCCTGCTAAAGAGAATAAAGAATTCAGGACATAAACCTGGATCCAGGGAAGAGCTGATTCTGTGCCTGCTGCCCACATGTCACTGTTAGTGAGGAGTGGAGCTGGTTTGGATTTCTCCTGCTCCTCGTGGCAGCTCCCAGAGGCCTCCCACAGCAGAGGGAAAATGTCCATGGACATTTTCATGGAGTGGGGACACCACTACAGGAGTGGGGCTGATAACAGGAGAACCTCCTGGAGGTGGGATTTGTCCACAGGAGGCTGCAGCTTCCAACCAATTTCCTGAATGGTTCTGGAAAGCAAAGTCGGGTTCTCAGAACAGCTACAAACAAACCCTGAGGAGATAAAAACAGCACTCTTGTGCTTTTTGGCTTCTTTCCCTTCCTTTTTCTGCCTCTTTTCCCAGTTCTCAGATGTTTCTGGGCATTGTCCAGCAATTCATTCCTCACATCTGTTCATGGTTCATCCACGTTCCTTCCTTTTCCTCTTGCACTCCTTTGCCTTTTTATATTTGGCTCCATTTTCCCCCTCAGTTCCTGATCCTGCTTCCAATGGATTCCCTTTTTCCCCCTATATTGATTTTTTTTCCTCAGGCTTGATCTCTCCATGATTTCCTCGTGTGATAACTGAAAGCAGAGATTTGATTTCCATGGAGTCCCTTCTTCTTCTGGAATTCTTTGCTCCCTCTTTCCCAGAAGTGAGCTTTTCAAATTCCTTAGAAACACCAAAGAATTCTCTTTCTGAGATGTGTCCAGCCACCAGAGGAAAATGTTAATTGCTGCTTTCCACCCTGGATCTCAAGGAAAGAAAATCCAGCAGGCAACAGTTTTGCTCTTGTATTTTATTCCATATGGGATCAGCAGGATGATTTCCCATGGGAAATTCAGGGTTTTCCTTGCACATTTTGCTTTGGAAGCTCCCAGGGATGATGAGGTTGGCCTTTTTTTTCCAGGATCACAGAATGATTTGGGCTCATGGATCATCCACTCCCACCTCCTTCCATGGGCTGGGACACTCCACAAAATCCCTCCCTCCAATCCCAACCCTCCCTCCTTGCTCACACTCCCTCCTCCTTCCACCGTGAGGATTCATCCCTGTTGGTTTTTCCAAATGTTCTCCAAGCCCTTCCTCCCTGGGGTTCCTCTTTAAAGAAGAGATGTTGGAGAGTGAGGATTTGCAGAGATGGGATTTGCAGAGATGGGATTTTCAGAGTTGGGATTTGCAGTGTTGGGATTTACAGTGTGGGGTTTTGCAGTGTGGGGATTTACAGAGTTGGAATTTACAGAGTTGGGATTTGCAGAGTTGGGATTTGCAGAGCTGGGATTTACATAGTTGGGATTTACTGAGTTGGGATTTGCAGAATTGGGATTTACAGAGTTGGGATTTACAGAGTTGGGATTAACAGAGCTGGGATTTGCAGAGTTGGGATTTACAGAGTTGGGATTTACAGAGTTGGGATTTGCAGAGTTGGGATTTGCAGAGTTGGGATTTGCAGAGTTGGGATTTACTGAGTTGGGATTTACAGAGTTAATGGAATTTACAGAGTTCGGATCTAGTGTGGTGATTTACAGAGCTGGAATTTAGTGAGTTGGGATTTACAGAGTTGGGATTTACAGTATGGGGAATTACCAAATTGAGATGTATAGAGTTGGGATTTACAAAACTGGGATTTGTAGAGCTGGTATTTACAGAGTTGGGATTTACAGAGTTGGGATTTAGTACAGTGATTTACAGAGTTGGGATTTAGAGAGTTGGGATTTACAGAGCTGGGACTTGCAGTGTGGGGATTTGCAGAACTGGGATTTACAGTGGGAACCTCCATCCTCTCCATGCTCCTTCCCACACCTCATCCATGATCCACAAGCTCTGCTCCAGGCTCAGCTGCCTCCCAGGCCTAACCCAGTTCTTGTGATCATTCCTGGACTCATCCCAGACTCAGGGCCAGGAGTTGGACTGGGTAATTTTTGTAGGATCCCAGCTAATTCTGGGATTCTCTGGAATATCTGGCACTTGAGGAGGTGGGGCTGTGCTGCCATGAGCAAACTCCCAAAGCCTTTTCATTGCCTGGAAAAAATTGCAGTTCCTGGGGGGAATGCAGTAATTTAAATCCTTGGAAAATGAAATATCATTTTTCCTTTTTTAAATTTTTTTTCTCTTTTGAGGGGGTGTTTTGTGGTTTGTTTTGTTTTGTTTTGTTTTGGGGGGGAGGTGTGTGTTTTTATTTGTTTCTTTGGTTTGTTTTTTTTTTATTTGGATGGTTTTTAATTCTGATTGCGCCAACTAAAACTGTTTCCATCTTTCCAATCAAACCCTTCCTTTTATTTCCCATCCAGAACATCCAGTCCCTGAGCAAGTGTGTATAAAATTAAGTCCAAGGTGTTTCCAAATGCTTCTGGAGGTGTTTCAGGGTAAGATCCTGCTCCTTCCTGCGCCTTCATGGGATCACTCTTGCCTAGCTCTGGGCAGAATTTGGCCTCAGAGCTGGACATAAATGATCCAATAAATAACCAGGACAAATGGTTTACTGGGAGACCAGAGCAGCCTTTGATGCCAAACTTGGAATTATTTTCCATCTGGATGGTCACCTCAGGCTTCTCTGCAGCAAAAACAGAAATAGAAAATGGAATCTGTGCTTTTGATGTTAATGTTGGATGGGGGGGGGTTGCACAGGAATGAAATGATGGGAGTTGGGCCTGGATTTAGGGACAATGAGGCCACATTTTATCCATCTTTATTCTGTGATGGATAAGATGAAAGAAGAGCTCTTCAGCTCTAAAATTTATTTTATACTCCTTTCCCTACCTGCTGGCCACTCTTTCTCCTGGCAGGAGGAAGGTGCCATGGAAATATCCCTGCCTGTGTTGGATTAAATGATCCTTCAGCCCTTTCCAACCCAACCATTCCATGATTCTTTTAGTGAAGGACAGACTTGGAAAGGTGAGGTTTGGTTCACATAAACTCCCATTTCTGGTGTTCACACTTTGGCCTGGAGGATCTTCCTGGGGAGCCCAAAGCACCAGTGCCAAATGAAGCTTTTATCCATGGATAAACTTGGAGTGGGATTAATCCATCCCAGAGTTGCAGCTGGAGCCAGGGCACTCCCAAAGGGACAAGGATCCTTTTCTGTGGGGATTGATCAAAATTCTGTGGGATTTTTGCACCTTCTTCCCATGGGAAATGAGGGTGCAGCAGCTTCAGCCAAGGCTGGGACAGGGCTGGAATGTGGATATCAGAAATCGAGTTTTGGGGTGATTCCCACTGGGGGAATCTAGAGATTTTTAGGGAATTTAGGAGAAATTCCTGAGGAGATCCAGCAGGGCAGCGTGTGGATGTGGCAGGAAGTTCCACAAGGAGCAATTTGTGCCCAAAATTCCTGCAGTGCCCAAGTTCTGAGGCACCACAAACTCCTGAACATCCCCAAGGCCCTGCTCCGCTCCTGACACCCCCTGATCCCTGATAAGGGTCAGTGACCCGAAAATACAAAAAAAACTTGGGATTTTTCAAACGTTTTCATTTCAAAATTTCCTTAAAAACACCTTGGAGGAGTGATTTGGCTCCGATGAGAGCTCCAATGGCTGAATTTTTTACTGGAGCGAGATTTCACAAAATGGAATCTGGCTGTGAGGGACAAATGAACCTCGAGGAGCTCCTGCCAACCCCAAATTAATTTGGGATTTGGGAAGAGCCACCTTCCACCACTGGAACATTGAATTCTTCAGGGAGAGGGGAATTAAAAACTCCTGGATAAAGCCAGGCTGAGGTGGGAGGGAGAAAATCCTTCCCTGCTGGCAGAAATTTGTGGCCTACCCAGGGCAGGGATGTCATTTTCAGGTGACAAATTTTGCCTCTTGTCCCCTCATCTTTTCTGTCACCTCCTGGTTTTTGTGGGTTCTCTTCTCATTCCATTTTCCTCATGGTTTATTTTAATGTAATTTATAGAATTTTTATAATCTGTTTTATAATACAATATTTTATATCGTTTTAATATAATTTTATAAATCCACACACACTGGCTTTCCATCCCTCCAGCAAAAAACAAATTTAATGACAGGTTCATCCCTTTCACCCTTCAATTCCAGAGCTCTGGGAGAAGGAAAGTGAATTTATTGCATCACTAAGGGAAGGAGGTGATTTTGGGAATGGTTGTGTGCTGGAAACTGGGAGATGCTTAAAAATATTCCCAAAGCTGGGAAGTCTGGGTTATTTCCTATTGCCTATCAATCTTGCCTGTCATTCCAGGAGTTATTTGCCAACCCCTGGATCATTCTCAGGCCCTCTTTTTATTTCTATTTTCCTTCCCACAGCCTTCATGAAGTGTCATGTCAAACTCACCCAATTCCTTCAGCCAAAAACACAAACAAACCCCAAATAGGATTAAAAAAAAGGGGAAAAAACAGGAATATTTTGACTGTCCTAAAGTGAAACATTCCCATTTCTGCAATTCCCAGTAACAAACAGCTCTGAGCGAGCCAGGATTTAATTTCAAATAAAATGGACTTGTTTCCCTTTGGATTAAATCCAACATCTCCCTTGGCCTCTGGGGTTTTCCAGCCTCAATGTTTGGGTTTGCTGCAAATAAATACAGGAAAAAGTTCCTATTTCAGCTGGAGTGGAAGTGATAAGAGGATTTGATAAGACCTGCTGCATAACTGGAGTGTCAGGAATATGCTGCCATTGCTGCTGGTTGTCCCAAGGGATGGGGCACTGCAGAGTCCTGAAGAATTAAGGAAAAAATAAGGAAAAAATTATGGAAAATTTTAAGGAAAAATTAGGGAAAAAATAAGGAAAAATCCCCTTTATTCCCACAGTCATCCCAACATCCTCTCTTTAAACTCACAGGGAATATATTTTATTTTCCATGTCATTATCAAGTGATGGTTTTCCATCCTTTTATCCATCTTAATTTGGTAAAAAGTAAAGAACCATCCTGGCTGAGAACTATTTAGTAATAATTAGTAATATTTTGTAATAAGTTAGTAATAATTCGACATGAATTCCACACCCTAAAAACTAATTAAAGGAATGCTTTCTAATTTCCAGATTATTTTAAAAGCCATTCACATGTTTGGGTACTTCCTTTATTTTTAGGAAGAGTCACAAATAAAATTATTAATACATAGAGGGAAGACAAACACAGTTATTATTTATTTATGTATGTATTTATTTATTTATTTTGTCCCAGCTGGAATCAGATCCCACATTTTCAGAATGATACAGAATTTTCCTCCTGAAATCCATGTTTTAAGGGATGCTCTGCCCCACTTCTGATCTTTGATGATTCCCATTCCAGGTTGTTCTTTATTTCCTTGCAGTTCCCAAGGGGTTGTTTTCTCTATTATTAAGTACTTTATTAGTGAGAATAATATTAACAAACACTAAAAGTATTTCTGAGGTGTTGTGTGCCAAGGAGTGAGGGAGAAGCAGGAATGGGGTGACAAGAGCAGGAGGAAAGGGATGGCAAGGAAAACCCGGAGCAGGAAGTCACCTCTGAGGGAAATTTTCTTATATGGGAGAGGGAATATTTGGGTTGATGGCTCATCTGCTGCTTTTCCAGGCATTTCATGGATGTTTCTCCTGGTGCCAACAAGATCTGTGGGCCCAGAGAAAGGGAAGGCACCTTTGGAATCCAGGAGATCCGAGGAAAACCAGGTTAATGTGGATGTAGATCCATGCTGGCCAATCCAGCCTGAGATTTTCCAGTGGTTCTGGGACCTTCTCAGGATTGGAGGAGCCAGTGGGAATTCCTGGAATAACCCTTTTGTGCCAGAAAATGAACCTTTCAGCAGCGAGGGTTGCTCACAACCTTAGGAGAGCAACAGATCTTTCCCAAAGCCTGGAGATAACCCTGGGCTGGGGTGATCCCATGGGAATCAGGGATGCCCATCCCAATTTCCCAAACTGCCCTGAGGGACTCCAGGAGAGGAAGAGTTTTAATTAAAGATCAGGTTGTCGTGGCCAAATTGAAACTCCCTTCCCATAAAAGTCTGAAGCTCCAAGAACTTCACCTCCAAAGAGGTGTTGGTTGACATCCTGCATTCCCAAGGTTGTAGGTGGCACTGGGATCCGGCTGGATCCCAAAATAAGCAGGAAATAACTGGGCAGTGACAAAACCTCCCTAGAGCAGCAGGAATTTGTCCTTCCCTCCCACTCTGCCTTAGCACAGAGGGCGACAAACATTGGGATACTTCTCCTAAAGTTCGTCAAAATAATCAAAAACCTCTCCCAGCAAGGAAAGGTCTGCTCTTATCTTTCTAAGGGAACAGGAATAAGCACAATAGTTTTTAACTAAAACAAAAAATAATCTCTAAATAGTAATTTTTTTTATTTTTCTTGAAACTATTTAAGAAATAGTTTTATAGTATATTTATAGTATATTTAAGTATATTTCTTAAATATACTATAAATATAATATATTTAATAGTATATAATATATATAATATATTTAATAGTATATAATATATAGTATATAATAGATAATAGATAATATATAATATATATTATATGTATAATAGATATAATATATAATATGTAATATATAATATGTAATATATAATATGTAATATATAATATGTAATATATAATATATAATATATAATATATAATATATAATATATAATATATAATATATAATATATAATATATAATATATAATATATAATATATAATATATAATATATAATATATAATATATAATATATAATATATAATATATAATATATAATATATAATATATAATATATAATATATAATATATAATATAGAGAGAGAGTATAATATAGTATATTTACAGTATATTTAAGAAATTGTTTTACTACTATTTACTACTACTTACTACTACTCCAAACTAAACACCCAATAAACCACCACCAACTCACACCTATAACCCACCAAGCCAAGCCTAAGCCACAACATTTATAACAGAAAAAAAGGAATAAAAAACCTAAATAAACCAACCGACAACCCACAAAAAAAAAAATTTTCTAAATTTATCATCTCTTCAAAACAACCAAAAATTTTATTATTTAGTATTTTTATACTAATAAATACTTTACCTACTAAATAAACATTTTTCCCCACTTTTCTCCAAAAAAATACTTTGCCGAGCCAATTAAAAAAAAAAAAAAAAAAAAACTTAAATCTACTTCCTAAAAAAAAACCCCTTTAAAAATTTTCTCCCAAATTTACCCTGAACCAAAACAGCTCTTTATTCCCTTGCTGAAATTCCTGTGCTTATTTTAGACCTTTGTTAATGAGCTCCATCCTGGGAATTCCAGGGGTGTTCAAATGCTCAGCTGACACCGGCCAGCCCCAAATTTAGACCTCATTTTAAAGTTCATGAAAGGCATAAAAAGGGGGATAAATGGGGAAAAAGAAAGGAAAACTGGCTGCAGTTCTGCTCTCAGGAGCTCTGGCAGTGTTGGACTCTCCAAAACGATTGGCAATAATTTGGGAATTTTGTGTGGAGATGAGCAGGGTGACTTTCCCAATCCCTCCATTTCCCAGGCTGGATGCACTGAGGTTGATAAATTTGTGTCACTCTGAGTCATTCCTCAGCCAGAAGGACAAAGGGACTTGGGATGGAGCCTTTTAAATCCAATTTCTGTTCCTTCTGTGCAGGATCTGCAGGAAAACTCAGGCATGGGGAGCATCCATCTCCCTCTGCAAGAAGGAATTTCTGCCAGCTCCAGGGGCTGTGCTTTTCCAGTGCCACGGGTTCCAATATTCCTGGAATTATCCCAGTGTTTAGTCAACATTTTCAACTTATTGAAATAGCTTTTCTATTACTGGAATTCCAAGAGTTGGGTGCTTAAAACACAGAGCAAAAAGCTTTGGTTCCAACTGAACAGTCCAAACTATTCCAGCAGAAAAAGAGAAGAAAATTCCATGTTTCCCCATCAGTCAGGATGGGATGGGGAAAAGCACCTGAGTGACTGTGGTGGTTTTAGCTTGAATTGGGTGGAAAAACTAATTTTGTGTAGTGGTTTTGGTTTCCTAATTTGAGATTTTTGAGATTGAATTTGCAATTTTGAGATCTGAATTTGCAATTCTGAGATGTGAATTTGCAATATTTGAGATTTAATTTGCAATTCTGAGATGTGAATTTGCAATATTTGAGATTTAATCTGCAATATTTGAGATTTAATCTGCAATATTTGAGATTTAAATTTGCAATTCTGAGATTTGAATTTGCAATATTTGAGATTTGAATTTGCAATATTTGAGATTTGAATTTGCAATTCTGAGATTTTAATTTGCAATATTTCAGATTTGAATTTGCAATTCTGAGATGTGAATTTGCAATATTTGAGATTTAATTTGCAATTTTGAGATTTGAATTTGTAATTCTGAGATTTGAATTTGCAATTCTGAGATTTGAATTTGCAATATTTGAGATTTTAATTTGCAATTCTGAGATTTGAATTTGCAACTCTGAGATGTGAATTTGCAATATTTGAGATTGAATTTGCAATTTTGAGATTTGAATTTGCAATATTTGAGATTTGAATTTGCAATATTTGAGATTTGAATTTGGAATTTTGAGATTGAATTAGGAATTTTGAGATTTGAATTTGCAATTCTGAGATTTGAATTTGCAATTCTGAGATTTGAATTTGCAATTCTGAGATTTCAATTTGCAATATTTGAGATTTGAATTTGCAATTTTGAGATTTGAATTTGCAATTTTGAGATGTGAATTTGCAATATTTGAGATTTAATTTGCAATTTTGAAATTTGAATTTGCAATATTTGAGATTTCTTGGCCAATGTACTAAATGGGTGTGGCGTGTTTAGTGCTGGTTAATTACTAATATATTTTCTTGTTGTGAGATAGGATTAGGAGAAAGGTCAAGCAGGTTTAATACCTTAAAAGGGTATAAAGAAAAAGGTATTAAAAGTAACTAAAAGAAAGAATAATAAGAATCAGAACCAAATTCTCACAACAATTCTCCTCTCCCCACAACCCTTTCTTTTCTACTGACAATGTAAAGGAACAAAACCACCACAGCGACCCAAGCTTCCAAACGATGAAGAGACACAGCTCTTAAAAATCCAACATTTTTTTTCCATGCCTTTCCCAGAAATCCCTCTCATCCAGCCCTGGGTGCCTCTTTTGGTCAGTTTTGTCTCTTCACATCCACCAGCTCAGCTGATTTATGGCCTCCCAAAAAAAGGATTGAATAAAAGAACTGAGGGATACCTCAGGAAAGATTCAACTCAGGAGCCAGGTGTCCATCTTCCCTCTCCCAAGTTTTTTCCAGGGAGAAAGGAAGCTGGGAATATCTGGAATGCTTTCAGCTGGACACTTTTTTCCCTTCAAAGGGAATTTTCTTGCAGCTGAAATAACAAAAACCAGTGAAATCCTTCCAGTGCCCCCACAGAAAATCGGTGGAAGAGGAGGGTGAAAATCCAACGGATTATTTGGAAGCTGTTCTGGATGCTCCTTGCTTTCCTGAGGGGAGGAAGGACCTAGAATATATATTTTTTTTTTCCCCTTTGATTGTCTTTAGTAAGATTTATCAGCTCTTTCAGTCCAAGAATTGTCCTGATGCCTATTCCCAGCCTGTTTTGTTGGGATACGAAAGTGTTTTGGGTTCTTTTTCCAGTCCTGGTTTTCCCACCAAAACCCATTTGTGCATCCCATATCTCAGGGATATCAGCACACTGGGATCCTTTGTTCTCACCAGTTTCTCCCTCAAAAGCCTGGAACCAACCCATGGTTTCCTCATCTGGCACGGCTGAAGCTCTGCAGAAATCTCAGCTTTGGCCCTGCTGGTTCTCTTGGGAACCACTGCTCCCAGGGCTTTGAAACTGGATTTAAAATGTCAGGGAATTCCAGACAGGGTTGGGTTGGAAGGGACCTTAAAATTCATCCAGTGCCACCCCTGCCATGGCAGGGACACCTCCCACTGTCCCAGGCTGCTCCAGCCCCAGTGTCCAGCCTGGCCTTGGGCACTGCCAGGGATCCAGGGGAATCTGGGAATTCTATCCCAGCCCCTCATTTCCATCACAGAGAGGAAATTCCTTCCTAATATCCAAAATAAGCCTTCCTTCTATCAGTGGGAAGCCATTCCCTGTGTGCTGTCCCTCCATGCCCTGGAAATTGTCTCTCTCCAGGTTTCCTGGGGCTCCTCCAGGCCCTGCAAGGCCACCCTGAGCTCAGCCCAAAGCTTCTCCTGTGCAGGGGAACAATCCCAGCTGTGCCAGCCTTTCCTCCCAGCAGAGCTGCTCCATCCCTCTGCTCATCCTGGAGCCTCCTCTGGGCTCTCTGCAGCAGCTCCAGCTCCTCCTGGGCTGGGGCAGGGCTGGGGCAGCTCTGCAGGTGGGCTCTCACCTCTGGGACACAATCCCAATCCCTCTCCTGATCCCCAGATGGGGCTCAGCCCAGAATAATCCCAATCTTCTGTTCCATTCCAAGAATCCAAGCTCTGACCTTCTCCAATCCCTGACTCGTGCACTGCAGGAAGAGGAAGGTGTGAGGATTGATGAGCTGCCTCATTGTCCACAGCCCCAAAGCCTCTGCAATCAGCTCTGCTGAAGCCCTCAGAGCCATTCCCAACTCTCGATCCTAATCAGGGCCCTGCACCTGGCCCAGCTTTCTCCTTGGGACAAAATGTGGCTGTTGGAATCTGAGATATTGATGATCCCAAGATTGTAAAAAGTCTCTGTCTGTCAGCCCCACTGCCAAAGCAGAAGCCATAATTGGTCTGTGCTGTTTCAAGGTTGTTTATTCTGTTTATCTCTAACATGTTCTGCTGCCCTGCCGCAGCTCTGTCCTGCAGGGCAGCGTGTGGGGCTCTGCCCTCAGTGGGATGGTACAAACATTAAATACCACAAACTACCTGTGCTGGATTTACAATAACGTGCCAATATCTGTCACCTACGTTGGACAGTGTGTCCCCAGCCTGAACCAACAGAAAAATGCCAACACCACAGTGAAACATGGAGGGCATGAAGAAGGAGAAAAAGGACAAGACACACCCAATTTCCTCCATCTTGTCCCCTTTGGACCCCTAATCTAGAATCCTAAAATTTTACTTTTGCACCCGTGCCACACTTAATTATTACTGATATCAAACCCTCAGAGCTGGTAATTCATCCTGTAAGATTGAAAACTCTTTTCCATGGGCAGAGATCACAGCCAGTGTCTCTGGGGGCTCTGTCCAGGGGGGTTCCTGACCCCTGCCAGGGTCCCAGAGGGAAGCCCTGCATTCCCACATGTGGCCAAATTTATTGTGGCAGCTTTGTTTTCTTTCTTTCCATTCCCCTCTTCTTCCCCTGGGAGTTCACTGGATCCTTGCTAGGAGGAGACCCAGAGCACATCAATGGGATGATTGTGCAGGAGAGGCCGGGCAGGAGGGCCGGGAGCATCCAGCTGTGTCCTCTGCCCTCCTTGGATGGCCTTGGCTGGAGAGGGACTCGTGGCTCAGACCACCCCCAGGCCAGCCTGGGACACCTGGAAGTGGGAATTGTGTCCTTCACATGGACAGCACCCAGGGAGCAGCTGGAGCAGGGCCAGGAGGGATTTAGGGTGGGTTTTAGGGAAAGGCTCTTCCCCAGAGGTGCTGGCACTGCCCAGGGAATGGATTTTCCATGATTCCATTATTTGGCAGCCCTGGGGGACATCTCTGGAGGTGAATCCAAGCAGGATTTCCACTCTCTGCTCGCTCTGGTGGGGTTTTCCACAACTGTGCTTTAACCTCCCCTTGGTTTTGTGATTTCATTTTTCAGCCTTGCTTTTCTTCCCATGTGGGAAAAGCATCAGGAGTCACAGGGATGCTCCAAGAGTGCTCTGAGGGTGATGCTCATCCTTTTTTCCTCACTCTTTTGGTAATATGGACATAAATTTCCACGTCTAAAATCCCTTTAATACCAAAGGAGCTGGATGACAGAAAAAAATGCTCCAAAAAAACCCTGTGGATATGAAGAAAAACCCTGAGTTAAAGTCAGCTTATCAGGCCCAGCTGCTGCTTATCACCAATGCTCCATCTGCTCCATCTGCTTAGCATAAATAATGCCTTTATTTTTTTTTATTGGTGTCCTATGGTCCATCCAAACAATGAGTAAAAAGAGAAACTGTAAATAAATTTTACAGTGTCACTAAGAGCATTCACATTAAGGGGAACTATTTTGAGGCGACGCCAGTTCTTAATAAATTGCTTTTATTCGGGTGTTTTTACAAGGAGAAAAGAAGAAAAAAGCAGGAACAATGGAAGAATGGAAACTGCTTCATCACTCCTTTTAATAATAAATATTCCCAGGCTGTTCTCCTCGCAAAGGAGGGGCTTTTATTTTTGCTTTTTTATTTTGGTGTCCATCTGAAAGGCAGGGACATAAAAAAATCCCCTGAGCCAGCTGGCTGAGCTCCCTTCCTGCAGTTTTCCCTGGATTTCTGGGCTGTGATGCCAACCCTGGGGCTGAATGGGCACCTTGGGCTCACCTGGGCAGCCCAGGGGGATTCCAGATCCAAAGCTCAGCCTTTGGAAGGAGGAAAATCTTTCCCAGCTGGTGAATTCCCCCAGAAGGATTCCCAGTGTGCTAATTCCCAGTTATGGCACTGGTTTGCTTGAATTTGTTGGATATGGGATCCCACAGTCCATTCCAGTAAGAATTCCACCCAACCATCCCAATGTTCCCCTGGAGTTCCAGCTCATCCTTCCTGGAGCAGCATCTCCTGCCTGCTCCTGCTTTAACTCTCCAGGACAATGTCGATTTTACAAGGAAATTTCTGAATAGCAATGAGATTTCATGGAAAACCCGAATTTTGGGCAGCACTCAGCACAGATTCCCACAGAATTCCTGTCAGTGGATATGGGAATAGGGGTTCACAGTCCAAGGGGTCCAGCAAAGTTCCTTTCTTTTCCTCTTTTTCCAATTATTAATTTCTATTTTAAGGATGAGATGCTTGATCTGTGTCTATTTTACAGCCCTCATGTGTTTAATTCCTGCCTGCAGGGATTCTGGGAAGCTTTGCCTGGCACCTCCAAACCTAAAGGCATCCTGGAATCACAGGGGTGGGGTAGAGAATGTGTGGCTGTCCTGGAAATGTGACATCAGAATGATGGATACCCCATCAGGGCTGGAAAATCCAGTCCAAGGCTGACCATGGCAGGTCCTGGATGCCCAGGCAGGAGCAGGGAGAGACTGGAAAAAATTCCAGAGGATTCAGCTTTCAAAGGGGTGAAAATAATCACAGAATGATGGAATGGTTTGGGTTGGAATGGACCTTAAAATTCAGCCAGTGCCACCCCTGCCAAGGCAGGGACACCTCCCACTGTGCCAGGCTGCTCCAGCCCCAGTGTCCAGCCTGGCCTTGGGCACTGCCAGGGATCCAGGGGAATCTGGGAATTCCATCCCAGCCCCTCATTTCCATCACAGAGAGGAAATTCCTTCCTAATATCCAATATAAGCCTTCCTTTTATCAGTGGGAGCCATTCCCTGTGTGCTGTCCCTCCATGCCCTGGAAATTGTCTCTCTCCAGGTTCCCTGGGGCTCCTCCAGGCCCTGCAAGGCCACCCTGAGCTCAGCCCAAAGCTTCTCCTGTGCAGGGGAACAATCCCAGCTGTGCCAGCCTTTCCTCCCAGCAGAGCTGCTCCATCCCTCTGCTCATCCTGGAGCCTCCTCTGGGCTCTCTGCAGCAGCTCCAGCTCCTCCTGGGCTGGGGCAGGGCTGGGGCAGCTCTGCAGGTGAGCTCTGACCTGAGCACAGGGGCAGGAGACCCTCACTGCAGCCCAGGATTGGTTTTTGGGCCACTTCTCCTCAAGACCTGTAGTTTATTTTCTCTTTTATTTTATTTTATTTTACTGCCTGGCAGCAGCTGCAGTTCCCTTTTTCCCTAAATGCACCTGGATTGGGATTCTTAATGAACACGACTTTTGTTGCTCTTGGCCCTGGAGTGTGAGCAGCTTGCTTCAATATTTCTCTTTTTTATGGATGTCCATGTGAGTTTAATAAAGTTTTCTTGTCTGCTCAAGCTCTGCTGTTGTCTCCTCACTTGTAGGGAAGTGGGGAGCTGTGCCAGGACTTTTCTTATTGAGGTCCAACAAAACACTGACCCGTGGAGCCAAAGGAATAACAGGGCCCCCTGTGGCCCTAAAGCAGCACTGGGAGCTTCACTAAAATTGATCTGGAATTCAGCAATTAATCAACACTCAGCCAAGACAATGCAGTCAATTAATCAGGCACAAAAGGCCCTGTCCAGATCCCAGGCTCAAAGCTCTGGATAAAACCCAAGCCCAAGAGAAACTCTCAGTTCTTGGTTGATAGGGAAGGCCCGGGATGTTTCAGCACATGTAATTAGCAATCAATTACTCATTAGAGCTGCCCCACCAAGCCAACGGGGAGCACATCCCAGGGCTCTGACTCCCTCTGGATCCCTGAGCCCTTATTTAATTTTTAAAGCCCTTATTTCATTTTTAAAGCCCTTTTGGGCTGTGCAAAAGGCAAAGAGCTCGTTCAGGCCCAGGGACTGTGGGGTCTGTCCCAAACCAGAGGGATATCATGGAATTATGGAATTCCTGAGGGCAGGGGACCCCCAGGGATCCCCCAGTGACAGACCCCACCAACCCCACCCTGGGCATCCCTGGCAGTGTTTTCCAAAGGCTCCTGCAGCTCTGGCAGCCTCGGGGCCGTGCCCATTCCCTGGGCAGTGCCAGCACCTCTGGGGAAGAGCCTTTCCCTAAAATCCACCCTAAATCCCTCCTGGCCCAGCCCCAGCTGCTCCTTGGTGCTGTCCCTGTCCCAGAGCAGAGATTAGAGCTGTCCCTCTGCCCTCAGGCTCCTCTGCTCCCACTCCTGCAGGATTTGCCCTTTCCCTGTTGGATAAACCCCATTCGTGCACAAATCCCAAACTCACTGGGTGAGCTGCCACATCCAACAGGGAGAGGATGGCAACGTCCTCCATGGACTGTCCCAAGCTCCCAGGGCAGGGCTGGATGGGAAATTGGGAACTGGGAATTGTTCCCTGGCAGGGTGGGCAGGGCTGGGATGGAATTCCCAGATTCCCCTGGATCCCTGGCAGTGCCCTAGGCCAGGTTGGACACTGGGGCTGGAGCAGCCTGGGGCAGTGGGAGGTGTCCCTGCCATGGCAGGGGTGGCACTGGGTGGGATTTGAGGTCCCTCCAACCCAAACCATTCCATGGTTCTGTCTCTGCCCTGCTCTTCTCTGTTACTCTCCCTCCTTCCCCTGTTCCCACAGCTGGGGCAGGACACATCCCAAAATTCTTCCAGGCTGAAAAGGGGGCTGGGAAACACCTGATGGAGCTTCCCACAGCCTGGGATGCTGCTGGAACTCCAGGTGCTGGGGTCTCCTCAGGTGGGGAGAGGCTGCTGTGGAGCTGCTCAAAACCAGAGGTTTCCAGTGAAATTCCAACCAGGATTTCCTGTATCCATGCAGCTGCAATTTCTGCGTTTTTTCCTCCTCTTCTGCAGGATCTGGCTGTGCCCCTGGGTGATGTTTGGAAGAACATCCAGCAGAAGCTGCCCAGCACTCCTGGAGCTGCTGGTGGCTGTGCTGGGAGCACACCAAGGGCAATATTTGCTTCCAATTCCAACCAGGAAGCTCCAAGCAGCTCCAGCTTGCAGGGAGTGTGGGATGTGGGAACAGGGAGATGCTGGAACGCTGCTCCAGGACTTCTCCACCCTCCAGGCTTGGCTGCCCCGGGCAGGGAGGAGCTGCTGCCACTGGAGAGCTCCAGAGAGCTGCTCCCACCTGGGGAAATGGGATTTGGCTTTTCCAGGGTGCTGCTGGCAGGAATGGGAGCAGCAGCCCTCAGCCCACCATCTCTGCCTGCTTTAATTGGATTTTGTGATCCAAACAATCCCAACTGTTCCATGTCCTGTGGACAAGGAGGAGACAGCATTTATCATGTTCTTTGATGGGGCAGGGAAAGTAATTTTTCTTTACTTCAATAACAAAACCCCAAGTGACACTTGCAGGATTCAAATTCCCAACTGACATTTCACTGATACTCTTGAGGTGAGCCCTTTTTTCAATTATAATTTAAAAAATCATAACCTTGAGGGATGTGAAAGGAATTAGGAGCATGGAGGAGACACTCCAGTCAATCCTGAGGCAGCAGCTTTGACTCCTTTTAAATGTGAAGTTTTCATGACTGAATTTGCAGGATAAGGAGAGAAGTTCCATCTTTCCAAAGGCCACTTTGTGCTGCCACCAGTGTCACATAAACCAGTGTCACATTAACCCAGCTGGCTCCAAGCCTGGAGATGAAGCAGCAGCAATGCTGCAGATGATGCAGTAACAAAATACTTTGGTTATTTCATGTACTCAGGTCATTCTGGCTAAGCAGGATATAATTATATTTAAAAATACAGGAGATTTTACCTATTGGATATTTACAAATGATAGCATAAATCCATAGGAGATTTTTTTAAAGTGTATTTTAAGTGTTTAGTAATAATGTGCTGCTCTGGGCACCCTGAGTTCCTCCCAGGGAACAATTCCCAGTCTCCCAGTAGGAGCCATTCCCTGGGTCCTGTCCCTCCAGGCCTTGTCCAAATCCCTCTCCAGCTCTCCTGGAGCCTCTGGAGCAGCTCTGCTGCAGCTGAAATTCCTCCCCAGGAGTCTCAGTTTCCCTGCTCTGAAGGGCTGCCACACATCTGTTATTGTGGTTATTCATCTGTCACTCCTTCTCCCGCTGGGAATGGCCCCTCTCCCACCTGGAAATGGTGACTTGGCAGCTTCCAGGTTTTCCTGAGAGCTTCCAGCTGCCTGGATGTCAGCCTGGGCAGGCAGAAGGTGCTGCTTGATGCTGCTCAAAGGGCCTTGTTGAGCTCTGGGGGTGTTTGGCCTTTCCATGGGAGCTGTGCCGTGGATGTCCCTTGTGTTTGGCTGCAAAGGATGGATTCAGTGCTAAGTTCAGCATCCCTGGCTCTCAGGAAGGATGAGGAGCATCTCCAGAGGGATTTGGGGAGTTGCAGGGCTGGTCAGGGGCTCTGGAACAGTTCCCAGCCCAAAGGAGGACAAACATCCCAGCTGGGAGCACATCCTTCAAATTCACATCCTGCCGGGCTCCTCCAAGCCCCAGTCCTGCTCTTTTCAGGGACAAATCCCAAAGATCCCAAAGTGTCCCTCTGCAGGAGAGGAGGGACCCTACAACTGCCAGGGCCACTCTGGGATGGATGTGACTTTTGCCATGTGAGCCACACAGTTCCCAGGATGGAGCAGGGACATTTCCCCATTTTGAATTCTCCTTTCCCTATAATCCCCAGGTTTGGAGCAGGGACATTTCCCCATTTTGGATTCTCCTTTCTTCACAACCCCAGGTTCGGATCAGGGACATTTCCCCATTTTGGATTTTCCTTTCTCCCCAATCCCCAGGTTTGGATCAGGGACATTTCCCCATTTTGAATTCTCCTTTCCCTATAATCCCCAGGTTTGGATCAGGGACATTTCCCCATTTTGAATTCTCCTTTCCCCCAATCCCCAGGTTTGGAGCAGGGACATTTCCCCATTTTGAATTCTCCATTCCCCCAATCCCCAGGTTTGGATCAGGGACATTTCCCCATTTTGAATTCTCCTTTCCCCCAATCCCCAGGTTTGGATCAGGGACATTTCCCCATTTTGGATTCTCCTTTCCCCACAATCCCCAGGTTTGGAGCAGGGACATTTCCCCATTTTGGATTCTCCTTTCCCCACAATCCCCAGGTTTGGAGCAGGGACATTTCCCCATTTTGGATTTTCCTTTCTCCCCAACCCCCAGGTTTGGAGCAGGGACATTTCCCCATTTTGGATTCTCCTTTCCCTATAATCCCCAGGATGGAGCAGGGACATTTCCCCATTTTGGGTTTTCCTTTCTCCCCAACCCCCAGGTTTGGAGCAGGGACATTTACCCATTTTGGCTTCTCCTTCCCCCAATCCCCAGGTTTGGAGCAGGGATATTTCTCCATTTTGGATTCTCCTTTCCCCCAATTCCCAGGTTTGAAGCAGGGACATTTTCCCATTTTGGATTCTCCTTTCCCCCCAGTCCCCAAGGATGGAGCAGGGACATTTCCCCATTTTGGATTCTCCATTCCCTATAATCCCCAGGTTTGGAGCAGGGACATTTCCCCATTTTGGATTCTCCTTTCCTCACAACCCCAGGTTTGGAGCAGGGACATTTCCCCATTTTGGATTTTCCCTTTCCCCCAATCCCCAGGTTTGGAGCAGGGACATTTCCCCATTTTGGATTTTCCTTTCCCCCAATCCCCAGGTTTGGATCAGGGACATTTCCCCATTTTGGATTTTCCTTTCTCCCCAATCCCCAGGTTTGGATCAGGGACATTTCCCATTTTGGATTCTCCTTTCCTCACAACCCCAGGTTTGGAGCAGGGACATTTCCCCATTTTGAATTCTCTATTCCCCACAATCCCCAGGTTTGGATCAGGGACATTTCCCCATTTTGAATTCTCCATTCCCCACAATCCCCAGGTTTGGAGCAGGGACATTTCCCCATTTTGGCTTCTCCTTCCCCCAATCTCCAGGTTTGGAGCAGGGACATTTCCCCATTTTGGATTCTCCATTCCCCCCAATCCCCAGGTTTGGATCAGGGACATTTCCCCATTTTGAATTCTCTATTCCCCACAATCCCCAGGTTTGGATCAGGGACATTTCCTCATTTTGGATTCTCCATTCCCCACAATCCCCAGGTTTGGAGCAGGGACATTTCCCCATTTTGGATTCTCCATTCCCCCAATCCCCAGGTTTGGAGCAGGGACATTTCCCCATTTTGGATTTTCCTTTCCCTATAATCCCCAGGATGGAGCAGGGACATTTCCCCATTTTGGATTCTCCTTTCTCCCCAATCCCCAGGTTTGGATCAGGGACATTTCCCCATTTTGGATTTTCCTTTCCCTATAATCCCCAGGATGGAGCAGGGACATTTCCCCATTTTGGATTCTCCTTTCCCTACAATCCCCAGGTTTGGATCAGGGACATTTCCCCATTTTGGATTCTCCTTTCCCCCAATCCCCAGGTTTGGATCAGGGACATTTCCCCATTTTGGATTTTCCTTTCCCCAGTCCCCAGGTTTGGATCAGGGACATTTCCCCATTTTGGGTTTTCCTTTCCCCCAATCCCCAGGTTTGGAGCAGGGACATTTCCCCATTTTGGATTCTCCATTCCCCACAATCCCCAGGATGGAGCAGGGACATTTCCCCATTTGGATTCTCCTTTCCCCCCAATCCCCAGGTTTGGATCAGGGACATTTCCCCATTTTGGATTCTCCTTTCCCTATAATCCCCAGGATGGAGCAGGGACGTTTCCCCATTTTGGATTTTCCTTTCCCTATAATCCCCAGGATGGAGCAGGGACATTTCCCCATTTTGGATTCTCCATTCCCTATAATCCCCAGGTTTGGAGCAGGGACATTTCCCACCTTGGTTTCCCTCTTTCCCCACCCTGCAGTGCCCATTTCTCGTGGAAGCTGCATCTCCAGAGGATTCCCACCAGTGAGTCAAGTGGTCAAAGCCATTCCAGGAGTCACCTGGGCTGCTTTTGCTGGAATTCTGAGGTTATTCCTCCTCCCTCTTGCTGGGCAGGATGTGCCACGGATAAATCCAGAGAACAGAAATAATCTGCTTTAAAAGCAGCCCAGGATGGACTTGTTGCCTCTTCCTCTTTCAGTCTACACTTGCCCACAGGGACCTCCTTTCCCTCCCTCCCATGAGCTGGAATTTTCCTGTTGATCCCACTTCAGGAACCACAAAAAACCTGTCACTAACCTCAGCGAGGCCTCCCAGCACCTGAAGGAGCCAACAAGAAAGATGGAGAGAAAATAAAAGGCATGGAATGGGCAGAGTGGGCCTGTTCCTTGTTATGGAAAACCCATCAGAAAGAGGGGGAACAAACAAAGGAATTTGGGGCTCAGCCATGCAAATAAAAGCATTGTTAGCTGGGATGGGTGTTCGGGTTTCTCCCTTCTTTTGGGAGCTGCTGCAGAGGAAGCAGATTAGGGATTGCCAGCTCTGGCAAAATCCACCGCTGGCATCAGAATGACCTCAGGATGGGCTGTAAATGAGCTCACAGCCCATTTATGTGTTCAGGGGAAAAAAAAAAACACCTCAGGAGCTGCCCACAGGTGTGGGGTTAACCCCTGCCTTGCTGGGATCCAGCTCCAGCCAAACCTGGGAGCTCTGGGAGAGGGGAAAGGCCGGGATGCAGCAGCTGTGGAGGCTGAGCACAGCTGGATTTCCTCCTGTGCATCTGCAGAGCAAACACAAATCCTCCCGTGCTTGTTTGTTTTCCTGGCTGCTGGTGGCTGGGAATGAAAAAATTCCCAAAATCCCTGTGGCTGGAAAAGCCCTCCCAGCCCAGGGAGTCCCAGCTGGGCCCCATGCCCACCTTGTCCCCAGCCCAGAGCACTCAGTGCCACCTCCAGGGGACACCTGCAGGGATGGGCACTCCAAAGCTCCCTGGGCAGCCCCTGCCAGGGCCTGAGCCCCTTTCTGCCAATATCTGTCATTTCTGTTGGACAGTGTGGCTCTACCTTGAACCAACAGAAAAGTGTCACCATCACACCAAGACATGGAGGACAAGAAGAAGGAGAAGGTCAGGACATGCCCAAATTCCTCCACCTTGTACCCCTTGAACCTCATTCTAAAAAGCCCCAAAATTCTACTTTTCCACCCTGTATTAATTCAACTGCCACACTACTCAAACCCCTGTGGTTTGTAACTCCTCATCCAGAGTTGGCAGCTTTTTCCACGGGCTAAAATCGAAGCCACAGGTGGTTTTGAGTTTGTGCCAGGGTCTCTGAGCCCCCTGCCAGGGTCTGGAGCAGCCAGAGGGATGTGCTGGGCTCCGACACCTTTCCATGGGGAAATTGCTGCTGCTGTCCCAGCTGAGCCTGCCCTGGCCCAGCCTGAGGCCGTTCCCTCTCCTCCTGTCCCTGTTCCCTGGAGCAGAGCCCGACCCCCCGGCTGTCCCCTCCTGGCAGGAGCTGTGCAGAGCCACAAGGTCCCCCCTGAGCCTCCTTTTCTCCAGGCTCAGCCCCTTCCCAGCTCCCTCAGGGATTCTCCAGCCCCTTCCCAGCTCCGTTCCCTGCCCTGGACACGCTCCAGCCCCTCCAGGTCTCTCCTGCAGGACCAGAACTGGGCACAGCCCTGGAGGGGCCTCTCAGAGCCAGCCCAGAGGGACAATCCCTGCCCTGCTCCTGCTGCTGCCAGGGGGAAATTCCATCATATCCAATCCCCCTGGAATGGAAGGATTTCAAAGGTTGCTTGGCTGAGACCCCTGCTTTGATTTTCCCTTGTTCCTTTACATAAAACACATTCCCTGGTGGAAATTGAGGTTCCAGAGATGCCCAAGTCCTTCTGCCCAAACCAATTCTCTGCCCACCTTGCCCATGGCTCTTCCACTGGACCTGGACTCTTCTCATGCTCCTCACAATTCCTGTTCCCTCATCCCTGCCTCTCCATCACTTTTGCCTCTCTTTTTCTCTTCCATAAATTTCAATTATCACTTCCCACATTTGGATCATGGAAAAACCTTCCAGAATGTCCTTGTCAGCCACAGAAAGCTCTTCCATGTCTTCTCCAGTTTTCTGGAGTTTTATGGACATTTGGAATGAGAACATGGAAGCATGGGATGGGATATACAGGACATTCTGTAAATAAAATTCTGCATTTGCATTCTGCAAATTCTGCATTTCCCAAACACTTTTATTATGTGGGAAGAGCAGGAATGGAGCTTTTGTTGAGGCATCTCTGCTCTGACCCAGAACTCTGAGGTTCCTCTGCCAGGAGAGGTCCTAGACAATGTCAGATCCCAGTTGGGCACAATTTTGTGGAAGTACTGATACAGTGGGAACATCTGGGATGGACAAAAGCCTGGCCAGGTCTCCCTGAAATCCAGAAATCCAAACAAACACAGCAAATCCTGAAAATATCCTAAATATCCCAAAAATATCCTAAACCCAGGCATCATTTAGAGGCAGAAGAAGAGGCTGGGTTCTGGAAAATCCAAGGAGATGGGAACAAAGTCACCTTTAACATAGAGACATTGCTGTGTGGTAAGTACATTTCTCTCTGTGTACTATGAAAAATCTGGAGAGTGAGAGAAATGTGCTTACCACATAGCAGTTCCATGGATAACTGAGATTATGGATTCTCCTTTCTCATGGATTTGTATCTGGAGGCTGATTTTGGTATGGAAGGAGAGGAGCCAGGGAATGGCTCCCACTGCCAGAGGGCAGGGCTGGGTGGGAGATTGGGAATTGGGAATTGTTCCCTGGCTGGGATGGAATTCCCAGATTCCCCTGGATCCCTGGCAGTGCCCAAGGCCAGGTTGGACACTGGGGCTGGAGCAGCCTGGGACAGTGGGAGTGGGATAGGGTGGCACTGGATGGGCTTTAAGGTCCTCCCCAACCCAAACCAGTCTGGAATTATTTGTTTTCAGCCTCCCTTTTCCTTGTTTTTTTCCCACAGCAGCCGTGAGCAGCCTGCTGCCAGCTCTGCTCTGCAGGATTTTCTCCTGAAATCCTGAAATCTTGAAATCCTGCCATCCCTGTTCTGCATCCATTTATTGTCTGCTGTCACTGTCCATAAAATCTCTGGAGCAGAGCTGATTTTTTTGCTGTTCCCACCTCGACGAGACGCAAACCTGGCGACGGAGTTTCTGAGGCAACAGGCTTTGACAGGAAGCAATGACATCCCATGGGTGACAGAAATGACAAATCCAGGCATTTCCCAGCGGGGAATGATGCAGCAGGATGAGATTCTAATTATCCTGTAAGGTCAAGAGAACCAGGGGATCGTGAATTCACTGAAGAACTGGGTTGGAAAAGGACTTAAAGCCCACCCAGTGCCACCCCTGCCATGGCAGGGACACCTCCCACTGTGCCAGGTGCTCCCAGCCCTGTCCAAGCTGGCCTGGGACATTTCCAAGGATGGAACAGCCTGGGCTAGTGGAAGGTGTCCCTGCCCATGGCAGGGGGTGGAATGAGGTGATCTTTAATCCAAACCAGCCTGGGATTGCTTCATCCACTCTCCCCTGTTTTGTTGCTCCTTTGGTTCATCCTGTGGGTGATGGACACGAAGGAACAGACTCATTCCAAGCCTGTTGCCAGGCTGGAACAGCTCCTGGAAGAGCTGCACTGCAGAGCCTGCTTGAAAAACAGGCTGAACCAAAATCTCTGCAGCACTGCTTCAATCCCTGACCCGTCAGAGCCGTGACAAACGTCCCTCTGCAGTGACAAATTCCAGGAGAGGCTGGAGCCTCGATGATCCATGCTGATTTATCCCACTGCACGCTGTCCTTGCCAGCAGTGATGAGTCTCTGCAGATGGAGAGGGAAGAAAAGGCTGGGACGGTTCCTGAGCTGGCTCCAAGGAGGAGGAGGAGGAGAAGGAGCCATTGTGTGAGTGCAGCTGGGCTCCTGTAAGGAGTGGGCAGTGGCCTCTGGCAAGGCCCCGAGTGGCTTGGCTGCTCCATGAGCTGTGGACTGTAGGGAGAGAAGCTTTGGGATTGCTGGAAATATCAGGGATGAGTGGCTGTTACCCACAGCTCCTGCTCCTCGGAGGCTGCAGCGAAGTATCCAAGGGTAATAAAGCTGTGGAGCTGCCAGGGTATTGTAAACACAGGTGAACCCAATGGGAAGAAATGACAATTTCTGACTCAATTCAGAAGGCTGAATGATTTCTTTATTATAACTGTGCTAAAATACATTAATATACTATATAAAAGGAGGATACTCAAACTACACACTGCTTTCTCTGACTCTAACACAACTCATGACCCTCTCTGAGTCCAGCCCCAGGTGGGTTGGATTAGGTTGGGTTGGGTTGGATTGGGTTGGATTGGCCATCAGCTCAAACAATCCTCACCAGAATCCAACCAAGCAACACCCCAGGGAAACAATTCTCCAAACACATTCCACGTGGGAAAACAAGGAGCAGAAACAGAAATTGTTTTCTCTTTCTTCTCTCTGTGCTCCTCTATGAAAAATCCTGAGAGGGAGAGAAACGTGCTTGCCACACCAGGGGGTGCTTTAGATGGGGTTCTGCTCAAACCCTCACTCCTTTCAAGCTGTTTTCTTGCTTTAAAACTGTTTTTAATGTGTGGTTTTAGCAGCTGTTTGTGACAGAGAGCTCTGCACAGGCACAACTTGGGAACATCAGGGTCACCTTAGAAGGGTTGTGGATTTTCCCTGGAGATACACAGAGGTTCTTTAGCAGGAATTCTGTTTATTCAAACAGAAAATGTGCCTAAGAATCATGGGATGGTTTGGGTTGGAAAGGGACCTTAAAGCTCATCCAGTGCCACCCCTGCCATGGCAGGGACACCTCCCACTGTCCCAGGCTGCTCCAGCCCCAGTGTCCAACCTGGCCTTGGGCACTGCCAGGGATCCAGGGGCAGCCCCAGCTGCTCTGGGCAGAGAAATTCTCAGATGCCACTGGAGTTATCCAGGATTATCAGATCCATTCAGGCACTGGACATCCCTAAATCACCTGGAAAACAGTGACCTGTGTACAGTTATTCACTAAAATGATCTGGAGCATGTCTGGACTTAGGAATTCCATAACCAGTGGTCCATACTGGTTCTAGTGGAGCAGCTCAGATTCACACTGGGTGAGATGGCCATGAAGATCCTATGATTTTTTAATTTTTCCCATTTAGAGACAAGATTCCAAAGAGCTGGTGCTCATCCCCTGCTCTCAGTTCACAACTAAAACCTGGTTCTGCTGCAGCCTCAACTATTTTCCTTCTTTGCTGATCTTTTTCTGTGGAAGCTGGAGGGAAGAGCCCAGCTCACAAAGCAGGAGCTTCCTGCTGCAGTGCCATGAATATTTGATGGAGATGAGCATTCCCAGAGGAACAGGGAACATTCACCTGGAAGAGCAGCTGGTTTGAGCCTCTCAGGGCCAGAAGTGAAGTGTGGCATCCCTAAAATCCTTCATTCATGGCAGCAAGATGAATTGCCATGCCCCAAATGCTTCTCTGCTTGCCTGCTCTGAAGGTAAATCCTTCCACCAGCACAGGGAACAAATCCAGGAGGGAAAGTTTGGTAGGAAAACAATGGGAGGAACTGAAATTTTCAAAAAAAAAATGAGTGGGCTTTAAGGAAGCCTCCTTTCACCCTCAATACCTGTTGGAGGGGGGAAATTCCTGTTAATGAGCAGCTCTCCTCGGGAGGATCCAACACCCAGCAGAAATATGCAGGGATAAGTGGGAACATGACTGTTCATGCAGGGAAAACAAAATGATCCTGTCCCAGGCCTTAATGACATCCCAAGAGCTTTGGAGGTGATGCAAAAATTTCCACTGGGTAAGGTTTGGATGGGATCTACAGCACATGAACATTCCAGGGAATCCAGATCCGAGGGGTGGGATCATCACTTCGTTCAATAAAGTGGTTGGGAAATGGTTTTATTTTGGGAGGGCTCTCTGTGGAAAAGATTTCATCCTTAGTGGACTGCTGAGAAGCATCACTCCCACAGACAGAACCCCAAACACAACTCTCTGCTTCTCCTGAGATGGGAAAACCACAGGATCTCCAAGGGGGAAAAAGACACTCGAGGTCATCCAGTGACCTGGATTAAAAATGGGATGGGATGAGGGGACGTGAGGAAGGTGAGAGGAGACCTAGAGGTGTGAAAGGGGATATAGGGAAGAGTGGTGAGCCAAGGAACTGAAGATCCCAGGGAGAAACACCAGAGGATTGAGGAGCTGTGAGGGGAACTTGGAAATTATTTTGAAGAGAAAGAGAAACACTGGAGAATGTTGGGAATCTGGGATACCTTCCTATGATTATCCTCTAAAAAAGGCAGGGCACTGGAGACTTTCTGGGCTTGATTTTTAGAGGAGACTCTGAATTTATTTCTCAGCACAGAACCCAGAATTTTCCCCTGTGCCAGCTGTGGCAACAATTCCATGGATTTCCTTCTGGTGGTGCCCACCCCCTTCTCTGGAATGAGGATCCCCAAGGATTTTACCAGAATTCACTCATCTGGGATCACCCCACAAATTTTCACCTTGTTGAGGCTCTACCAGCTCCCTACACTGGGATTCCTGAACCCCCATGGGACGTGGAGCAAATCCTTAAAGGAGGAAAAAAGATGTTAATGCATTTTTGGGAGGGGGTGTCTGGTTTTGCTGCTGGTTTTGCATTTCCCCTTGAAGGCAGTGCAGGTTTGTGCCTGCCCAGGGGGCGAGGCTTGAGATGAAACCTCATCCAAAACCTGCCTTTTCCAGCTCTATTGAAGAAAAAAGATAACACAGGGGAATTTTCTAGATTCCACCCGATCCATAATGAATTTGAGAATTTAATTTGCTGCAGCTGCTTTCCAACTCCTCCTAAGGCCACAACTTCACATGATTACACAACCACAGCAACTTTTATGGCTGAGTGCAAACACTACCCTGGTTTTGTTGTTCTACAGAAACAAATGTTTGGTTTAAAGATTCCCTCGGATTTTTAATCCATTTTGCTTGGGAATCTCACTCGCCACCAGGATTTTTAGAGTCTTCATTGGCTTTTGGGCCTCCTGATTGCCACATCTCCGAGGGATTTGCTGCACACTGGGGGCAAATTGTGTGTCCAGCAGGAGCAGGGCAGGGATTGTCCCTCCCGGGCTGTGCCCAGTTCTGGTCCTGCAGGAGAGACCTGGAGGGGCTGGAGCGTGTCCAGGGCAGGGAACAGAGCTGGGAAGGGGCTGGAGAGTTCCTGAGGGAGCTGGGAAGGGGCTGGAGAATTCCTGAGGGAGCTGGGAAGGGGCTGAGCCTGGAGAAAAGGAGGCTCAGGGGGTGTAGCAATAAAAGGGAGAAGCCACCAGGTCTGCAGGAGCTGTGGTTTCATCTCTGCTGTCAGGATTTGCCCTCCTGCAGCTCAGGTGGGTGTGGGCCTAAGGTTGTCACTGCTCTCACTGCTTCAGGAAACCAAAATAACAACAGGAAAACCTAATTTCACCTCAAACTAGCCAGGAGATTGTGCCACTCATGTTCAGATGTGGAATTTTGTTGAGCAAATGAGGTTTTCATCACCTTCAAGCTCAACTATTGCAAGGAATATATTCTCAAGGTGGAGTCAGCCACAAAAGGGCTCTCAGAACCCATGGCTGGTTCAGATGTGTCTCCTGAGTCCAGTTCTGGTCCTGCAGGAGAGACCTGGAGGGGCTGGAGCGTGTCCAGGGCAGGGAACAGAGCTGGGAAGGGGCTGGAGAATTCCTGAGGGAGCTGGGAAGGGGCTGGAGAATTCCTGAGGGAGCTGGGAAGGGGCTGAGCCTGGAGAAAAGGAGGCTCAGGGGGGACCTTGTGGCTCTGCACAGCTCCTGCCAGGAGGGGACAGTCGGGGGGTCGGGCTCTGCTCCAGGGAACAGGGACAGGAGGAGAGGGAACGGCCTCAGGCTGGGCCAGGGCAGGCTCAGCTGGGACAGCAGCAGCAATTTCCCCATGGAAAGGGGGCTCAGGCCCTGGCAGGGGCTGCCCAGGGAGCTTTGGAGTGCCCATCCCTGCAGGTGTCCCCTGGAGGTGGCACTGAGTGCTCTGGGCTGGGGACAAGGTGGGCATGGGGCCCAGCTGGGACTCCATGACCTTGGAAATCTTTTCCAGCCTCAGGGATTTTGGGATATTGGGAAAAAACCCAGCTTCCATCTGCTGAGCTGTGAAACACCTCCCTGGGGTCTCCAGCTGGGGTCCCTCACACCGGCCCAGCCTCAGACTGAGCTCAGCCCCCCATTCCTGCCCCTGCTGTCCCCTCCCAGCCGAGGGTTGGACACAAACCCAGCCCCTGGCTGTGCTAAGAAAAGTTCTGCACAGAGCCAGCTTTGCCCGAGGACTGTGTCAGCCAAAATCACAAGGATATTTCTATTTAAATCCCATCCAGTGTGTGCACATTGGGAATATTTTTACCCTGGTAGCATACACGCCACTACCAATAAGGGGGGATTGTTGTTATAAATTGGCTGTTAAAATCCAGCCTGGACTAAAAATTGTTGCAGAAGGTCTCAGCCTAGGAGGTATTTGTTTGTTTGGACAGGTTATTTAAGACAAGGAATGAAAATAATGAGTGGGTGTGGGCTGCTACCTTGCATTTTTTCTGTTTAAAAAGGTCTTGCGTGGTATTTTCTGGTGATTGGATCCTGACAGAATTGGGGAGGGTATTTAAAACTAAGCAGGTAAATTCTGGGATACTTTTTGAGGGGAAAAAACAATCTTCAGGATGAGAACAGCTGCCCAGCAAGTCTGGAGTGTTTCCCCACTGAGAATGCAACAGAATATTGAAGGTCTATCCACAGAGGTGGAATCAACTGGAGTGGAAATGCTCAGTTTTGCATTTCTCTGGGATTAAAGCCTTTCCACCCTTAATGTGCTGAACTTCTGGAAGGCATGAAGGGATGGAATTGTGCTCCTGGATCTTCCTCATCCATAGGTGGAAGTGATTGGCTCAGAGAAATGAGTGCCCACCTGATGAGCTTTGTAAAGTAAACACACCTAAATTCAGACATCAGCAACTGGCCTGGCATCCAGTGCTCTCCAGGAATTCCACAGAGCTCTGGCACCTCAGATATAGGGACCAAAGATTTATAAAATCCTCCTGGATGTCAGAAATCAGGCTCCTAAATCCATGCTTGGCCAAACAAACAAACAAACAAACAAACACCTGATTTGGAGCAGCAGTGGCTTGGCCCCACGTTTGGGGGCTTTGGCTGACGTGACTTGTCCGAAGCCACACAGGAAATCTGCTGCAATTCCAGGAATGGAGGCCAGACCCTGGCTCTGACCACAGGACAATTTTGTTTTCTTGGTCAGCCCTCCTGCCCACAAGGAAGCTGAGGCTGGGATCTCGCTGTGGTCACAGCCAGAGGTGCCCACTGGGAGTGGAGCTAAAGCTGTTCCTTGTTCTTGGAGTTTGGGAGTTGTGTGGAGACCCTGGGGGCTCCTCAGGACAGCCAGGATTAGGCACCCGAGCTCAAGGACACCATACCCAGGAAAAGAGAAGGGAAAAGGGTGATACCTTGGGTTTTAAGATTCTCTGTTCTGTTTGGTGTGCAGCTTTTAGCTTTATATTAAGTGTTACTGGGATCTTTTCACAGCGTGGGGAAGACAAAACAATCCCATTCCAGCTGGAGACTCAAGGACAATCTCTTCAAACTTCAGGCCTAAAGCTCAAACAACGTGAAAAGAGGACAGGCAAGCGAGCAAAGAGGATGAAACTTCATCATTTCAATCTATTAATTGGAGAGTTAATTCCAGTATGCAAATGGACTGAAACTTATAAAAATGTGAGATCTCCTGACCAAGCCCTTTTGCTCCCATCTTGGAGCCACCTGGGCAGAGCCACAACTGTGGGTCCAGTGCTGCCGGGATGTGGCCTTTGAAGGCACAATAATAAATAAAATAAAAACTTCAATAAATATCCACTTTATTCCTTTATCTCCATGTTCCATCTCCTTAAGGAATCAAGGATGGGTTGGTAGAGCTGCTGTAGGCACAGAGAGGTGGGACAAGATCTGTAATTGGCTTAACGAGCTGCACGGGCCATCATGGAATCATGGGATCATGGAATCATGGACTCATGGGATCATGGGATCATGGGATCATGGGATCATGGAATCATGGGATCATGGGATCATGGGATCTTTAACTGGGTTGGGTTGGGTTGGGTTGGGTTGGGTTGGGTTGGGTTGGGTTGGGTTGGGATGGGTTGGGTTGGGTTGGGTTGGGCTGGGCTGGGTTGGGTTGGGCTGGCTTGGCTTGGCTTGGCTTGGCTTGGCTTGGCTTGGCTTGGCTTGGCTTGGCTTGGCTTGGCTTGGCTTGGCTTGGCTTGGGAGGGTCTTTAGAGCTTATCCATGGGCAGGAACACCTTCCACTATCTCAGGTTGTTCCAACCTGGCCTTGGACACTTCCAGGGATGGAGAATCCACAAGCCCTGAGAGCCAACCTGGGCCTCACAGAATTCCTCCCCAATAATATCCCATCTCTGTTCCAGCTGGAGGCCATTCCCCCTCATCCTGTTTTTGTCCAAGAGCTCAGATTGGCTTAGACACAATTATTGTGGAGGTGAGGAGGTGCTGAGGAAACAAAAAGCACCGAGGCAGAGTTTTTATGAGGAAATGTTGAGTTTCTCCTCAGGGTCTGTGCATTTGCCTTCGTGCAGGGCCCGCCAGTGAGTTCCAAATGACATCTGATGTAATTCCTGAGTCAAAAAGACAGCAAAAGGTCTGTGTTGAGTCAGAGGACCAGAACTAAAAACTCCCTGAGCATTGAACACACACTTATTGCTAAACCAGCCCAGACAATTGCAAATTACAAAGCAGAAAATGTTTGAATGTTCATTTCCAGATTTCTCCTATCGAGGCAAACCACACATTCCTCTTTGGCAGATGTCAAATGTGAGGATTTAAAGGAAATGTTCCTGGAGTTATCCGAGTATGAGGAGCACTGAAGTGATATTCTGAATTGTTTGGGTTGATCTGTTCTAATCTGAACAGATTTTCTTCTGTCTCAAAAGGAAATACATAAACCTCTGGCCTAAGAGCAAGCACAGAGGATTTCAGGCTGTGCAATAGGAAAGGGGTGGGAACTGGGAATTGTCAGTGACAAGTGGGTTCTACTGGAAGTCCCATCTTGGATTCAACAATAGGATTGGTATCTTGATCCTTGCAGTTAAGAAATGTGGATTTCCACATCGGCCCCATCTTGCATGAATTACTGCAGATCTGACAAATCTGAGTTATTGGGCTCCTCCTGGGAGGTTTTTCAAGCCAATTGTAACAGCAGCTGATGGGAACCAGCTGCTCCAGCAGAATGAGGAACCAGATCCTTGGCATTTGATGAATTAATAAACCCAGGCACAATACAAATGTCAGCAACATCCAGCAATCCTCCAGGAGAATGGGGAGCAAAAGGAAAAGAGCAGGAATGCAGCTGCAGCAGCTGTTTGGCCAACAGGTAGGGGGGGAATTATTTCTTCATGGCAAAAGCTTGGAGAGCTTTTCCATGATTCCCAAAAAAAGGAGCTCCTTGCAGCTAGATCAGAGCAGAAGTGCAGGGCTTGAATGAATGTCTGGCTGCTCATTTGAGGGCAAGCCAGGGAAAGAGAGAGGGATTGCACATCAATTGTCCATAAGTGCAGGGTCAGAGCCTGTGGGATTGGGAATGTGGCTGCAGGGACAGAAATCCTTTCACCAGCACAGTTGCCATTCCAGAGGCAAGAGGAGGGACCTGAGTACAAATCAATGTCTGAAAAAAGGGGCAGAGGGGCTTTGGAACAACTGACCCTGATTGTGTCAGGGTTTTCCATCTGGATCAAACAGAAGTTCCCATGGAGAAGGAGCTCTGTACAGGGGGCAAGCTGTGGAACTGAATCCCAAAATCATGGAATAGTTTGGGGTGGGAGGGACCTCAAATCCCACCCAGTGCCACATGGCAGGGACACCTTCCACTGTCCCAGGCTGCTCCCAGCCCCAGTGTCCAACCTGGCCTTGGGCACTGCCAGGGATCCAGGGAATGATCAAGGCCAGCTTGGATGGGGCTGGAGCAGCCTGGGACAGTGGGAGGTGTCCCTGCCTTGGCAGTGGTGGCACTGGATGGGCTTTGAGGTCCCTCCAACCCAAACCATTCCAGGATTCTGGGATTCTGACTGAGCTGCTGCTATTTAGGGAATTAGTCTGGGGTTTGTTGGGTAATTCCCTGAAAAGGCAGCTCGGTGTTCAGTGGTGGTGGAAAAGGGAAAAGGCCAGGGAGCAATGATTAGAGAACTAAACAAAATAAAAATGCATTTTGCCTCTGTTCAAACCCATTATGTGTGACCAGGAGAAAAGAGAATGGAGGGAAATAAAGCTGAGGAGAAATGTAGAAGGGATTAATAGATTGAAAAATATGTGAATGGGAATGTAGATCCAAAAAGTCCTGAGGAATGAGGAACAGGGAAATAAAACTGGTAATAAAAGAAGCAGAAGCTCCAATCAAAGTATCAGGGAGAGCTTTTAACACAGACCAAAAGAAGATCTCTTTAATTCCAGGTGTAATTAAGTTGTGAAAGCCTTGATCCCAATATAGGGAGGAGGTCAAATGTTTCAGTGTGTTGGGAGACAGTTTGGACAAACCCAGGCAGGACAGGTTTGTCTGAGCTGATAAACTCTGGCCACAGCCTCCAGCCCAGCTGGGGAATCCCAGGGATGCAGGAGGGCTGAGCTGGGTCCTGTGTCCTTCCTCTCTTCCCATGGATGAACCACTGGGTGCTCCACTCCATGAAAAAATCCATCCTGTTGGAATTCAGCTCCCTGGAAAGAGAGATTTCAAAGGTGGTTTTCCTTCCCCGGCTCTCCCAGACCTGCTGGACTTTCTCCATAAATTAAAGATTAAAACAAACAAACAAAGCAGGAAATCCCATGACAGTTCCAGGAGCTGCAGTTGTTGGAATCTCCCCACTCCTGGTGGAATTCCTGCCTCATGCTTCCTTCTGGGAAGGGATGGAATAACGTGGATGGAAAAATGGAATAATCCCAAAAAGGAGCTGCCAGTCACAACTGACACCTCCAGCTCCTTAAGCAGGGATTCTTTCCCGAGGTTGTCCTCAGGTTGTGGATTTGGTTTTCCATGTTCTGGAGAAGAGGAGAACTCCTGGAGGCCTCCCAGTGCCTCAAGGGGGCTATAAAAAGGAGGGAGAGGGAGGTTTTATCCTGCAAATAGTGATAGGAGGCAGGGAATGGCTCCCACTGCCAGAGGGCAGGGCTGGGTGGGAGATTGGGAATTGGGAATTGTTCCCTGGCAGTGTGGGGAGACCCTGGGATGGAATTCCCAAATTCCCCTGGATCCCTGGCAGTGCCCAAGGCCAGGCTGGACACTGGGGTTGGAGCAGCTGGGACAGTGGGAGGTGTCCCTGCCATGGCAGGAGTGGGAATGGGACAATCCTTAAACTCCTTCCAATCCCAACCATTGTGGAATTTTACAATTCCATGGTTTGACTGATAATATTAGAAAATTCCTTTAAACGGAGGTTCTTCCAAGGAGCACAAAGATTTTGCACAAATTACTTTTTTAGGGAAATGTGCTTTAAATTTTTCACTGGATGTCGTGGAGTTACATCCCTTAAACTTCCTTGGAAAAACTTTTCCTCAGCGAATGGAATTGACCTGTTGTGATCCATTTGCTGGGATTTGCACTGTTACAATTCCCAGTGTGGATTCATCCAGGATATCAAACAAGAGTTAACCCTGGAGCCTGACCTCAGTTAACAACAAACATTCCATTGAAATATCCACAAGATTTTTTTTTCAACAGGAAAAAAATCCCAATGAATTCTCAGCTGGTCAAAACATGGGGAAAAAAAAAAAAAAAAAAAAAAACCAAACCAAAACTTCAACAAGGTATTGTTTGAAACTCTAAATATTCAGTTTTCATGGAGAAAGTCAATCAAGGATGTTCTAGGCAGAACTCTCCTGAGCTGGTTGGTTGCTTTACTATGGAATAGTCAAATATTCCAGGCCTTGAGCTGTTCCTAAAGTTATTTAAACAGATTAAAGTCGGATAAGGGAAGCTATTAATTTTTCAATCGTGCGATCCTATATTTATTCTTGTAATCAAATCCCGCTCCCACCCCCTCAGTTCCATGAAATAAATGTGGATTCAGACTCTGCCTCCAGTTCAAAAGAGAAATTAAATTATGGTAAGTTTGCTTTATATGGAATTGCTTCATCAGGAGGCAGAGTTCCTCTAATCATATTTAAATGAAGGCACTGGAAGCCAAACACTGGCCGGGGGTTAAAGGAATATTATGGGTGATTTAATGGAAACCCATTTATAGAGCACAAAAAGAATTTTAAATCACGTCGGGGTAAATCGAGGTGATCCCAAATGCAGCAATGAACTTCCACAGCCACTGCCATGTCTTGGAAATGAGATTATTTTAAATCATTATTGGACTGGCTGTGGAAGTGTAACAAAATGGTGAGAAAGGAGTGGGAAAAATGTGAATTTTGACTCCAGCGCGGCTGAGATTTCCATAAGGTGAATAAAAAGTGTGTTCATGGCTCCTGGGATTTTCTCTACCTTTGCTCATCGGCAGCACAGCTGGAACTGTGTGGTTGGGAGTAGAACAGCTGGGAAGGGGCTGGAGAGTTCCTGAGGGAGCTGGGAAGGGGCTGAGCTGGAGAAAAGGAGGCTCAGGGGGTGTAGCAATAAAAGGGAGAAGCCACCAGGTCTGCAGGAGCTGTGGTTTCATCTCTGCTGTCAGGATTTGCCCTCCTGCAGCTCAGGTGGGTGTGGGCCTAAGGTTGTCACTGCTCTCACTGCTTCAGGAAACCAAAATAACAACAGGAAAACCTAATTTCACCTCAAACTAGCCAGGAGATTGTGCCACTCATGTTTGGATGTGGAATTTTGTTGAGCAAATGAGGCTTTCATCACCTTCAAGCTCAACTATTGCAAGGAATATATTCTCAAGGTGGAGTCAGCCACAAAAGGGCTCTCAGAACCCATGGCTGGTTCAGATTTGTCTCCTGAGTCCAGTTCTGGTCCTGCAGGAGAGACCTGGAGGGGCTGGAGCGTGTCCAGGGCAGGGAACGGAGCTGGGAAGGGGCTGGAGAATTCCTGAGGGAGCTGGGAAGGGGCTGAGCCTGGAGAAAAGGAGGCTCAGGGGGGACCTTGTGGCTCTGCACAGCTCCTGCCAGGAGGGGACAGCCGGGGGGTCGGGCTCTGCTCCAGGGAACAGGGACAGGAGGAGAGGGAACGGCCTCAGGCTGGGCCAGGGCAGGCTCAGCTGGGACAGCAGCAGCAATTTCCCCATGGAAAGGGGGCTCAGGCCCTGGCAGGGGCTGCCCAGGGAGCTTTGGAGTGCCCATCCCTGCAGGTGTCCCCTGGAGGTGGCACTGAGTGCTCTGGGCTGGGGACAAGGTGGGCATGGGGCCCAGCTGGGACTCCATGACCTTGGAAATCTTTTCCAACCCCAGGGATTTGGAGATTCTGGGATGAAGCAGCACTTTTGCCACTGCCTGGAGATTTGTGCCTTTCTCCAGCCTCCCTGTCCCCCTCAGCAAAGGAGTGCACAGGGAAGGGCAAACTAAGAAATCACAGTGTTTAAAAAAGCCAAAATCAAGCAGCCAGGGAACAGGGAGAGAGTGCAGGAAAGGTGGGATGGGAAGAATTCTCTCCTCCTCAGCCAACACCTTCTTTTGGAAGTGTCACCTCCATGAGTCTCCTCAGACCCCTCAGCTCAGGGCTGCTGGAGCTTTCTCTGAAACCTTCCAGCCTGGCCTCAGCAGGGTCATTTCACCTCACCCCGCCACTCCCTGTGGAATATCTCGTGGCTGCACAGCCACAAATCCTAGAGAAACAATATTTAATTTTTCGAAGACAATTGCCTTGTTTTTAAGCCCAACCACTGGCTTGGCCCAGGGTATGGATTTTGTGCCTGGCAATCTCCAATTTGCACCAGATGCGAAGGAAAAATATTCCCTGCACATCCCCCAAAGTGCCCAAATTCCTTCTCCTTTGTGTTCACTTAACCTCGGCTTCCATCCCACATAACTCCCCTCACCTCAACTATGTTCTATGGAATAACATTGAATTTTGGTCAGTTCATTGTTGGCTTTGTTTGTGGTGTGTGACAGCTTTGGCTGGGGATGCTGTGGAGAAGGAATCCAAAATGAGAATCCAATCCTTTGCCTTCTACTGCAGGAATAGTTTCCATTCTGGCCCCTATTTTTCACACTCTCCTGACTTTCCAAAACACTCACCTTTGGACATGGAGTTTTCCACGGGTGCTATTTGCCTGGAGGTGGAATTTGCTTGGGTGAGTGAAAGCTGGAGCAAAGAAGTCGCTTTTACTTTATGGGAGAGTGGAAAAACCCCACTTTTGTCGCTCCAGATTGAGGGGGAAGCTGTGTAGCCACATTTCTAGGAAGGGCAGATCTGCTGAGGGATTTGACAGCACAGCCAGAGCTGCTGGGCTCATCCCTGTGTCTGCAGGGGACAATTTGTGTCTAACAGCCCAAGCAAGCAGTCACCCCAACTCATTCCTCTCATTCCTACCCCTTTTTCCCTGTGCAAGCAAAAACCCAAGAGCTGGGTTATCCCCAAGGGGTTGTAAAAGCTAAAGTTAAATTTCTAATCATTTATTGGAAATGTTTCATGAGTTTATGTGTCAGGGAGTTGTTTGTCCAGGTAAACCAGGAGAACTGAGTGGGATTAAAAGTGTTGGAATCTTCCTTTTGCTGTTGCTTTTCTTTTTCCTGCTTAAAACATCTCCCTGAGGCCTGCAGGGCCTGGAGCTGGAAAAGCAGCTGAGGAATCCTACATGGACCTGGCTTGGAGGGATAATTGTCCTGCTATGGAATCGTGGAATCCCTGACTGGTTTGGGTTGGGAGGGACCTTGAAGATCATCCCATTCCATAGGCAGGGACACCTTCCACTGTCCCAAGCTCCATCCAGGCTGGCCTGGGACATCTCCATGCTTGTCCTGCTGAGAAGACACTTTCAGGTCACCTTTATTAATGAACAATAATTAGCACCTGGCCAGGAATGAACAGCAGGAGTGGTGAGAAGTTGTGTAGCTCCCCAGGAAGTTGTCACTCCATGGGTGACATCGGACAGGGAGAAGTCCCACAGCGGGGTCTGTCATTCCAGCAGCAATTCCAGAGTGGGGGATGAACAAAGCCTGGGATCCCTGTCTGTCTGTCTGTCTGTCTGTGCTGCTGCCCTGGGGAAGGAGCAGAGCACCCCATCCCTGTCCCTGGAGGAAACTCCATGGCTGTGGCAGCTCTGCATGGATTATTCCCTGTTCCCACTGCCCAGGAACTGGGAGAGCATCTCCCCCTCTCTGGATGAGTTTTACCCCGTGGTGCTCCCCAAATTTGTCACCCACAGAAGGTTTGGCTGTACCTGGGCCTCTCAGATCACCACAGTCCCTGTCCCTCCTGGAAGTCCCCAGCTGCCACCCCTGCCAGGTGTTTGCTGTCCTGCTGTTGGAGCCACCAGCCCCACCCTGGGATTATCAGCACTGTCACCGTTATCAGCTCTGGGACCCCCCAAATCACATCTGAGATGGGAACATGGCTCAAATCCTCACTCTGCTGGAGGAGCTGAGCATCCAGCAGGGCTGACCTTGGTGGGAACTGAGCCGTGGAAAATCCTGAGTGGGAACTGAGCCATGGAATACCCTGAGTGGGAATTGAATCATGGAAAATCCTGAGTGGGAACTGAACAATGGAATATCCTGAGTGGGAATTGAACCATGGAATATCCTGAGTGGGAATTGAACCATGGAATATCCTGAGTGGGAATTTAACCGTGGAATATCCTGAATGGGAATTGAACCGTGGAATACCCTGAGTGGGAATTGAACCATGGAATACCCTGAGTGGGAATTGAACTATGGAATATCCTGAGTGGAAACTGAATCATGGAAAATCCTGAGTGGGAACTGAATGATGGAATATCCTGAGTGGGAATTGAACTATGGAATATCCTGAGTGGGAACTGAACTATGGAATATCCTGAGTGGGAACTGAACCATGGAATATCTGAGTGGGAATTGAACCATGGAATATCCTGAGTGGGAATAAACCCCCAGGGATCCCCCAGTTCCAGCCCTGCCCTGCCCAGACCCCACCAGCCCCACCCTGTCCATCCCTGGCAGCGCTGGCCAAAGGCTCCTGCAGCTCTGGCAGCCTCGGGGCTGTGCCCATTCCCTGGGCAGTGCCAGCACCTCTGGGGAAGAGCCTTTCCCTAAAATCCACCCTAAATCCCTCCAGACCCAGCTCCAGCTGCTCCCTGGGCGCTGTCAGGTCACAGGGAGCAGAGATTGGAGCTGTCCCTCCTTCTCCCCTGCCATGAAAGCTGTACCTGCAGTGACTCTCCTCTCAGTCTCCTCTCTCTGAACACCCCAAGTGGGTCATGTCCAGGGATGGGACAGGCTGGGGACGTCCTTGGGGTGGCACAGCAGGGCCAGAGGTGAGCACTGTGCCACAGGTCAGCGAGTGCAGAGCGAGGCACGCGTGGTCCAAGCCCTCTGTGGCTGAGGAGAGTAATGCTGTGGTCAGGGCCCAGCAATCAGCACTGGCCTCACACAGAGGAGCTTCTGGCAAGGACTCATTCCTGAAAGTCAGCTCCCGTTTCATTGCACATCTGGAACCGCTGGCAGCAGGCACTCCCAGAGGTCACCCACATTCCTGTGCCCAGGGAGAAGGGTCAGGGCACTGGGAGGAAGCTCTGGGGGTCATCACATGCTGGCCTGACCTTTTCCTTCTGCTGGATCAAGGCATGGCTTGGATCCCTCTGCCAGCTGCTCATGGAAGTGGCTCCAGGATAAGGGGGATTGGCTCTTCTGCTTCCCAAACTCTGGTAACAGAGGCTGCAATAAAGGGGCTCCAGGCACCCATCCCCAAAAATGGCAAAAATCAAGAGGATAAAAAAAAAAAAAAAGAGTTGAAATAGCCCCAGGGTCCTGAGTTCCCTGCTGGCCCCATGTCAAGGAGCTCTGTGATCCTGAAGGTCCTGCAGTTCCTCAGAGGGACAGCTCTGATCTCTGCTCTGGGACAGGGACAGCACCAGGGAGCAGCTGGAGCTGGGCCAGGAGGGATTTAGGGTGGGTTTTAGGGAAAGGCTCTTCCCCAGAGGTGCTGGCACTGCCCAGGGAATGGGCACGGCCCCGAGGCTGCCAGAGCTGCAGGAGCCTTTGGCCAGCGCTGCCAGGGATGCCCAGGGTGGGGCTGGTGGGGGGAAATGATCAAAGCAGGAACAGACACATCTGTAGGGCACTGTCATGTCCTGAAAGAAAAAATCCCACTGGATTTGGTAGCTGGAGACCACTCCTCCAGGAGGGATCTCAGTGCTGCTGCTCAGCACCAGCAGTGACATCTGTGTGACATCTGTGCCCCAGCTCTGCTCGTGGGCACTGCTGGAGGTACCTGTGACCTCAGCTGTGCTGGCTACACCTCATTTACTCCATGGCCTCCCTCACACAGTTCACAGAATCCCCAAATCCCTGGGGCTGGAAAAGCCCTCCCAGCCCAGGGAGTCCCAGCTGGGCCCCATGCCCACCTTGTCCCCAGCCCAGAGCACTCAGTGCCACCTCCAGGGGACACCTGCAGGGATGGGCACTCCAAAGCTCCCTGGGCAGCCCCTGCCAGGGCCTGAGCCCCCTTTCCATGGGGAAATTGCTGCTGCTGTCCCAGCTGAGCCTGCCCTGGCCCAGCCTGAGGCCATTTCCCCTTGTCCTGTCCCTGTTCCCTGGAGCAGAGCCCGACCCCCCGGCTGTCCCCTCCTGGCAGGAGCTGTGCAGAGCCACAAGGTCCCCCCTGAGCCTCCTTTTCTCCAGGCTCAGCCCCTTCCCAGCTCCTTCCAGGAGGGTTTTCCTGTTCCTGGGCTTCCCAAAACTCTTCCAGTTGAGGCAGAAGTCTCTCTCTCCCTATCTCAAATGGTTGCTCTTCCTCCTGGTTCTGGAGGAATCCATTCATTTTTTCCCTTCTGCCCTCCGATCTGCTTTTCCTCCAGTTTGACCAGAGACCTCCCTGTATCCCACAGCTCCTACAGCTCCAATCCATGATTTATCCCTGCAGGCAGCACTTCCAGGGATCCAGGAGCAGCCACAACTTCTTTGGGCACCCTGTGCCAGCGCTTCCCCACCCTCAAAGGGAAAAATTTCTCCTTAATTTCTAACCTAACCCTACTCAAAGGGAAAAATTTCTCCTTAATTTCTAACCTAACCCTACTCCATGTCAGCCCCTGGTTTTGGGACGTGTCAGAGCCCAGCATGAAACTAATTATGCAAATGAGGCCGGTTCCTGGTGCTGTTCCTCAGTAATGAGCAGCAGACCTTGAACCGTGACCTTTCGCCGCCGTTGGGTTTTCTCTGCTGCTCGCTTTGTTGGGTTTTGGTTTTTTTAATTTTATTTCTTTTTTTTTTTTTTTTTACGACTCCGTGCTCGCCTCACCAGACCCAAGCCGGGTGGATTGGGCACAGCTGAAGGTCAGGAACATTTTCCTGCCCGTGGAAGTGGCTGGAGCAGCGCTGGAGGGGGGGTGTATTTATGGCCATGCAGATGAGCTCGCAGTTGGACGCGGTCCTGCTGGAAGGAGCAGGGATGCAAGGATGGAAATGGAAGCGCAGCTCTTTGGGGACACGCTGTGGTGGCTCCCAAAAACGCTCCAGCCGGGCTGGAGCAGCACAATCCTGCTTTTGCTTGGCTGGGGGCAAGCAGGGAGCAGGAGCAGGTGAGGAACCCAAGGTGCCAACTCAGAGGGGTGGCAGGGACCAGGTTTTGGTGGCCAAATTCCAGCGCTGAGCAGTTTGAAAAGAGGAAAATGTTGATTCCAGTTCTGCACTCAGCTGAATTCAGAGGAAAGGCCAAGGGCATCTCAGCTGGTGTAAATCAGGAGCTGGGATTGCCTCTGGAGTGACCCCAGGGGTGTGTGAGGATCCCTCGGGGAGCACCGACGGAATTTGGGGAGTTCTTCCCATGCAAGGGGCTCCATCCGGCCCTGCAGCATTCCCAGCAGGCTTCTCCAGCTCCAACCTTCCTGGGGAAATCCTCTGACTGCTTCAGAAGGAGGTTCAGGGGGGACCTTGTGGCTCTGCACAGCTCCTGCCAGGAGGGGACAGCCGGGGGGTCGGGCTCTGCTCCAGGGAACAGGGACAGGAGGAGAGGGAACGGCCTCAGGCTGGGCCAGGGCAGGCTCAGCTGGGACAGCAGCAGCAATTTCCCCATGGAAAGGTGTCGGAGCCCAGCACATCCCTCTGGCTGCTCCAGACCCTGGCAGAGGGCTCAGAGACCCTGGCACAAACTCAAAACCACCTGTGGCTTCGATTTTAGCCCGTGGAAAAAGCTGCCAACTCTGTATGAGGAGTTACAAACCACAGGGGTTTGAGCAGTGTGGTAGTTGAGTTAATACAGGGTGGAAAAGTAGAATTTTGGGGCTTTTTAGAATGAGGTTCAAGGGGGTACAAGATGGAGAGATTTGGGTGTGTCCTGACCTTCTCCTTCTTCTTGTCCTCCATGTGTTGGTGTGATGGTGACACTTTTCTATTGGTTCAAGGCAGAGCCACACTGTCCAACATAAATGACAGATATTGGCAGAAAGGGAGCTCAGGCCCTGGCAGGGGCTGCCCAGGGAGCTTTGGAGTGCCCATCCCTGCAGGTGTCCCCTGGAGGTGGCACTGAGTGCTCTGGGCTGGGGACAAGGTGGGCATGGGGCCCAGCTGGGACTCCCTGGGCTGGGAGGGCTTTTCCAGCCCCAGGGATTTGGGGATTCTCCTCTGACTCCCTCTCCAACCCCTTCCCCAGCTCCGTTGCCCATTTTGGGAGTTTCAGTCCCATGGGACAAACCACCCAAATTCTCAAAGGTGTTTTGGTTCCTCAGTCCCACTGATACAAACGTGGATGACACACCATGAAATTTACACTTTGCTTTCCTGAAAGAGACTCGGCAAATCCACATTTTCCTTTGAATTTATGGAGTCTGTGGTGGTCCTATCACCAGGAAACCTGGCCTTGGGCACTGCCAGGGATCCAGGGGCAGCCACAGCTTCCCTGGGCACCTGTGCCAGGGCATCACCACCCTCATGGGGAGGAATTTCTTCCCAATGTCCCATCTAATTCCATACTCTGACAGTTTAAAATCATTATCCCTTATCAAAGGACAGGTTAAAGCACCTGGCTACACCTTAGAGAATTCCAGACAGGAATGTATCCATCATTCCAGCCAAATAATCAAAATGCCTGTAATTTATGGGGTCTTCCTATCTGACCATCTCCTCATGGCCTGTTTGGTTTATAGTTTATTTTTATAGCTTTTTTTGGTTTATAATTTTTTTTAATCTATGTATGTAAACAGCAGGAGGATCCCATTTGGACTGTTGACATGGACTTTTTGTTGACATGGATTTTTTTTACTGGAATGCTCTCTAAAGGGAAAGATAAACATTTTGCTTCTTTAATTGTCCCTCCCAGTAGGAAATGGGATGAGAGCAGTGATTCCAGCTGGAGCTGGGACCTGCATTCTCTGGGGTGCTCCAAGACAAAAGCCAAGGGACGTCCTGCTGTCCTGATTTATGGAAAAATGCGTCTCTGGATGAGATTAAATCCTCCCCTGCTTCCCTGGCAAAAGTGTCCCAGATATTTTTTTATCTAATCATGCTCCCTCTGGTTTATCAGGATGTTTAGGCAGAGCTGGAGGTCAAACAAATGGCTCTGTGTTCAGCCAGGCACAGAGACGGAGCCTATGGAGGAAGGAATGGGGACAAATCTCCTCCTCCCCACACGTCTGGGCTCCTGATAAGTGGGGACACAAGTGACACATCACTCCCCAACCCACTTTGACCACTTGTGGCTTTAATTCTGATATTCTCAGCAATATGTGGAATATTTATCAAAATTAAAACCTGGATAAAGCGCAAAAGATGACATTTTAAGGATCAGTTTTAAGAGAAACTCTGGGTTTGATGAGAGGTTGAGACCTCCTTTCTGGGATTAAATTACTCCAGGTGAGCCCTGAGCTGTGGGATCTGTCTTTGTATTTTAGTGATGCAGAATTTGATCGTTCTGGGTGTGGGTTGGCAAAATCAACCCCCAGAGATGGGGATCCCTCCTGTTCAAGGCTCTTTGTCTTCAGCCAAACCATCCAAACCATTCCACAATTTGGAATTTGAATGTTTGGAGTTGTTCTGGAGGAGGATCAGTTTGCCTGGAGGAACCTTTCCATTGGGGATCAGCACTCATGGCACAGCACTGAAATCCCAGCTCAGATGGGAATGGATCAACATGAGGAACATCCAGAGCTGAAGCTCAGCTCCTTCCACAGATGAGTGAGTGGGAGGCAGCGTTTGGATCCAGGTCTGGATTCCTTTCTGAGGGAATTGCAGTCAGGAAAGTCAGCTCTGTCTCCTCAGCAAACAAAATTCCTGAATTATTGCCCTGACGAGGTGAGTGCTGGCTTTTCCCTTGGAAGATCTTTTGGGATATTCCATATATTATGGAATATCTTATGGAATATCTTTTGAGACACACATGCAAAACCAGGAGTCTGTCCCATGAAATCTGCTGATTCCCAGCTCCCACAGGAACAACAAGCTGAAGGTCACTGGAGCAGATGAGGAGAAAATAAATAAACACCCACTTGACTCCAGACTCTTGGGTGTTTGTGGGACCAAATCCTGACTTTTAGCTGGAATCTGGTGTCTATTATCACCAATTTGCATTAGGAACCTTGTGCTGGCTTTTCCTGCCACTAGAACAGCAGCAAATTCCTGAAAATCAAGCTCCAGGATTGCCCCCCCAAGTCAGACACTGCACACAATCCCAGATTCACACACACACCAAGGTCTGCAGACACAGCGTGGAGAATCTGATTTATTTTCAAAATGAACATGAATTTTAATGAAAACGGATAAAATGAACAAGAAAATCTTTATCTTGTTCCATCCTCAAGTCAGCAAAAGGCAGCGCCAGACTCAACTCATGGTTCTTAAACGTGGCACTGAACAAAAAAAAAGCAGGATCAAAAGGCACTTCCATGATATTGGTGGGATAAATGGATAAACCAGGCTTTTGTGGCCATCACACTCAGGGTATTGGAGAAATTCCAAGGTGAATCAACACTTCCTGGCTTTCTCCTAGAGCTGTTTCTGGAGCCTTCCATGGAGACGCCAGGACGTGTTTCTGGAGAGCTGGACATGAGCAGCTCCAGCAGGGCAATTATCCGGAGAGAATCCAATTAAAAGATTACTGTTCTCCAGCCAGGAGTGTTCTAGAGATGCAGAGAATGATCTGCTGGAATCCGTCAGGCAGCTCACCCGGAATAACCTCCTGGATCTGCTCCAGCTCCCAGGGGAGGCTCCGACTCAGGAAATCATCTCGGTGTGGAGCAGCTCCAGCTCCAAGGGAGAGGCACTTCCCAGCAGGATGCACGGAATTGTGCCGGCCCTGCCTCCCTAAATGCAGATCTGCTGCGGCAGGAAGGTTCCAGGGGATTTCAGGGAGCTGGGAGGAGGCTGCTGAAAATCTCCATGGATTTGCTGCAGGTCGTAGAATCATGGAATGAATTGGGTTAGGAGGGATCTTGAGATGATCCCATTCCCACCCCCTGTCATGGCAGGGACACCTCCCACTGTGCCAGGCTGCTCCAAGCCCAGTGTCCAACCTGGCCTTGGGCACTGCCAGGGATCCAGGGGAATCTGGGAATTCAATCCCTGCCAGGGAACAATTCCCAATTCCCAATCTCCCATCCAGCCCTGCCCTCCTTCATTATCTCTCCCCAGTGCTGTCACTCCATGCCCTCCTTGCCCATGGGAATACCCAGAGCTCTGGAGTGCAGGTTGTCTCCCAAACCCACATCCCCTCACCCTGGGAGCCCTCCCAGCAAGGGAGATGACCCTATGTGACCCAGCAAACCAGCATGAGGACTTCCCTTGGCTTCCAGAACCTTCCTGAGGGATCTGGTGCTGCATAGGGAATACTTGGAAGGCAGCCCGGCTCAGAGCAGGCTCAGTGCGGGATCCAGAGCATTCCCAGGGGTGCCAGGTCTCCTGGGTGACACCAGACCCTGACCCCGGAGCCCAGACTGGGTGCCAGGGCAGGGATGGCCTCTCCTGCCCTTCCAGAGGCGAGGATTTTCTGCTGGAAGCAGGAATGGGTTGCAAGACCCGTTTGCGCAACGGGATCGCAAACGGGCCCGAGGTCAAGGCAGGGGGAGGAAACAAGAAACGAGGAATGTTCCTGTGCTCATGCAACACATCCCAGGTTTCATGGGCAGGGATTTCTTAACTGCTGTGCTGACACCCTTGTTTGCCTTGCTTGGGTTGGAAATGATCGGCTCTCCGTGCCTTTAACCACGTGGGAAGCCCCACATAACCCCGAGCCTCCGGGTTTTGTGCGGCCTTGGGATGAGTTTTGGCCTCCGTGACCTCCTGGGATGGTTGTGTGTCAAACTGGGATTTTTCCTGCCAAAATAAACAGCAGTGGAAGTGGAATTTTCTCCGACAGCCGGGCTTGTAAGATGACACTGCTGGAGGTCGTGTGGGGTGGCTGCTCTGGTTTTTGGGGTCATTCAAACCTCCTGACCTGGCCTTTGCTTCCCCTCTGACTGTGCAGTGCCCACTGGGACCACAATGCCAGGCCTCATCACAGTCCCAGGAATGGGAATGAGCCTGTCTGGGCTGTATCAAGTAAAAAATAACCAGCACTTCTTTAATAGTCTCTTACAGGGTGCAGCAAACCCAAAATACGCAGCAGTTCTAGACTTGACTTGATATTTCTGCCAAACTCTGAGCTCAGCATGGGTTGTACCCAGTGGCCAGGTGCTCATCTCAGAATTCTGGCAGGATTTGTTCCTCCTGTTCCTGCCTGTGGCACAAACACAGCCTGGACCTCACCAGTGACACCATCCCAGAATCCCAGAATTGTTGTGGTTGGAAGGGACCTCTGGAGATCACCCAGTCCACCCCCCTGCCCAGGCAGGGTCACCCTGAGCAAGTGACACAGGGACACATCCAGGTGGGTTTGGGATGGCTCCAGAGAGGGAGAATCCATCCCTCTGGGGATGGGCAGCTGTTCCAGAGCTCCATGGAAAAATATCTTTCCTCAGGTTGAGGTGGAACTCCAATCCATTTCTCCTCCCTGACTAGTAATAGGAATAAAATAATCATTAAAAATAGAAGGGATTAAGATATGTAAACTTGTGAGTTCCTGGTTTGCAGCCTGGTCTAGGGGATGTTCCCTTCCCATGGCAGGGGGAACAAGAGGAGAATTTCGGGAAAAGCTTCCAACAGAGAAAGGCTCAGGTGTGTCCTGGATTTTTTTCAGAGCTCAGGAGGGCTGGGATTTCATCCCTCTGTGTTCTAAACAGCCTTGTTTTAAAATGTGCCTGGAAGCACAGGAGTGTTGCTAAGGAGTCAGGGAAGTGCTGGAATTCTCCTGCCTGTGGGGATCAGGCCACTTGTTTTCCTGAGGAATTATGGAAACAGGTCCTTCACTCCTCAGGAATAACTCTGTAGTTCCATGAACGTGTGGGTTACCAACAGCACACTCCATGAAAGTGGGCGTTGATGGGAACGTAGCTCCAGTTCAGGCATTCCAGGGGCTGTTCCATCCCACTTCCCTGTGGAATTCCATGGGCTTCCCTTGAGCCAGGAGAGCAGAACCAGTTTGGTTTTGATCCGTGCTGGTGGGGCTGGAACCAAAACCAGCCCAAGTATCCCTGCACCTCCATCCTGATCCACCTTGCAGTGCCATCAAACCCATTCTGAATCCATGGAATGCACCAACATCCACGGAATGCAACAACATCCATGGAATACACCAATGTCCATGGAATGCACCAACATCCATGGAATGCAACAACGTCCATGGAATACACCAACGTCCATGGAATTCATCAATGTCCATGGAATGCACCAATGTCCATGGAATGCAACAACATCCATGGAATACACCAATGTCCATGGAATACACCAATGTCCATGGAATGCACCAACGTCCATGGAATGCAACAACATCCATGGTATGCACCAATGTCCATGGAATTCATCAATGTCCATGGAATACACCACTGTCCATGGAATTCATCAATGTCCATGGAATGCACCAACATCCATGGAATGCAACAACATCCATGGAATACACCAATATCCATGGAATTCATCAATGTCCATGGAATACACCAATGTCCATGGAATGCACAGAATACACCGATGTCTATGGAATACACCAACATCCATGGAATACACCAATGTCCATGGAATACACCAATGTCCATGGAATACACCAATGTCCAGGAATAATCCAACGTTCAAGGAATACACCAATGTCCATGGAATGCACCAACATCCATGGAATACACCAATGTCCATGGAATGCAGCAATGTCCATGGAATACACCAACGTCTATGGAATACACAAATATCTGTGGAATTCATCAATGCCCATGGAATACACCAACATCCATGGAATCCACCAACATGAGGATGTACCTCCTGGTTGTGATTTCTCTTCTCAGCCCTGAAGAACCTTCTAGAAAGGCTCTGGCTGCCCTCCTGCCCTCCCCTTTTTATTCCCCTTGTCCCATCTGAAGCTCCATGAAGTCCCAGCACCTTTGCCCCAGCAGGGAAGGCCTGACAGGAGCATCCAGGTGACCTTTGCATCCTTCCTTGGTCTCCTCTGCTTCCCATGGACAGCCTGTCCTCCACATGCATTTTTGTCCTTTTCCCACCCTCCTCCTTCCTGCCTCTCCCTCCTCTTTCCCAGACAGGGCGGGGAGGTTTTAGGTGAAGAAATCCATCAAGGGGATGGACAAACATGAGGGATTAAGGAAGGACACGCAGGTGGGGCAGGCATGTGGTCACACCTCCCCAGACTAATACTCCGCTGGGACTGGACACCATGTCCTTTTACTCAAACCCTCTGGATGCATTTTCCCTCTGTGAGTCAACTTCTTTTGGAACGTTTGCACCTCTGGCACAAAGGTCCCACAGCTTAGCAGTGTGAAGGGAGAAGGGGTAAGGTGGATCAGGAGATTCAGGACTTGGATCCACCTTCCAGGGCACTGTGGTGAGGAGATGACAGGAGAAGGAATGAGAATGGATGTCGGAATCTGAGCTATTGATGATTCCAGGATTGTAGAAAGTCTCTGTCTGTCAGCCCCACTGCCAAAGAAGAAGCCATAATTGGTCTGTGCTGGTTTCAAGGTTGTTTATTCTGTTTATCTCTAACATGTTCTGCTGCCCTGCCGCAGCTCTGTCCTGCAGGGCAGCGTGTGGGGCTCTGCCCTCAGTGGGATGGTACAAACATTAAATACCACAAACTACCTGTGCTGGATTTACAATAACGTGCCAATATCTGTCACCTACGTTGGACAGTGTGTCCCCAGCCTGAACCAACAGAAAAATGCCAACACCACAGTGAAACATGGAGGGCATGAAGAAGGAGAAAAAGGACAAGACACACCCAATTTCCTCCATCTTGTCCCCTTTGGACCCCTCATCTAGAATCCTAAAATTTTACTTTTGCACCCATGCCACACTTAATTATTACTGATATCAAACACTCAGAGCTGGTAATTCATCCTGTAAGATTGAAAACTCTTTTCCATGGACAGAGATCACAGCCAGTGTCTCTGGGGGCTCTGTCCAGGGGGGTTCCTGACCCCTGCCAGGATCCCAGGGCAGCCAGAGGGAAGTCCTGGATTCCCACAACTGGAAAGCAGGAGTTCTGCTGTGGGAATTCAGCCCTGGCAGACCCTGAGCTGTCCCTGCCCACAGTAGCTGTGGCAATCAGTGGCCTCTGGCAGGGCTCTGCTCTCCTGCCAAACCCAGGGCCTGGTGCTGCAGCTGCTGCTCTGCCTCCCTCTGCCTCGGGAGGACAGGACTTGGCAGGGAAACGGGGATTCAGCAGGGCTGCCTCTCCCAGTTCCCATTCCCTGGATAGTCCAGGCTCTGGAAGGGTTGTTGTGAGAGGTGGCAGGTGGGATGGATAACTGTGACCACTGCACACCTGGGCTGCAGCTTCTGGGAACTGTTTCCCACTGCAATCCCAAATAAAACCTCAGCTCTCCTTGAGGCCAAACCACCAACCTTTGGCCATCTGGTACCATCTGCAGCCTCACGCCCCCATCTCGGGAGCCTTGTGTGGAAGGAAGGAGAACCTGGAATCACAGAATGGTTTAGGTTGGAAAAGACCTGTAAGATCATGGACTCCAGCCTGTAACAGCACCACCACATCCCAAATCACGTTCCAAAGAGCCACATCTACATGGCTTTGAAATCCCTCTTTTGGGCAGCCCCTGCCAGGGCCTGAGCCCCCTTTCCATGGGGAAATTGCTGCTGCTGTCCCAGCTGAGCCTGCCCTGGCCCAGCCTGAGGCCGTTTCCTCTCCTCCTGTCCCTGTTCCCTGGAGCAGAGCCCGACCCCCCGGCTGTCCCCTCCTGGCAGGAGCTGTGCAGAGCCACAAGGTCCCCCCTGAGCTCCTTTTCTCCAGGCTCAGCCCCTTCCCAGCTCCCTCAGGAATTCTCCAGCCCCTTCCCAGCTCCCTCAGGAACTCTCCAGCCCCTTCCCAGCTCCGTTCCCTGCCCTGGACACGCTCCAGCCCCTCCAGGTCTCTCCTGCAGGACCAGAACTGGACTCAGGAGACAAATCTGAACCAGCCATGGGTTCTGAGAGCCCTTTTGTGGCTGACTCCACCTTGAGAATATATTCCTTGCAATAGTTGAGCTTGAAGGTGATGAAAGCCTCATTTGCTCACCAAAATTCCACATCCAAACATGAGTGGCACAATCTCCTGGCTAGTTTGAGGTGAAATTAGGTTTTCCTGTTGTTATTTTGGTTTCCTGAAGCAGTGAGAGCAGTGACAACCTTAGGCCCACACCCACCTGAGCTGCAGGAGGGCAAATCCTGACAGCAGAGATGAAACCACAGCTCCTGCAGACCTGGTGGCTTCTCCCTTTTATTGCTACACCCCCTGAGCCTCCTTTTCTCCAGGCTCAGCCCCTTCCCAGCTCCCTCAGGAATTCTTCAGCCCCTTCCCAGCTCCATTCCCTGCCCTGGACACGCTCCAGCCCCTCCAGGTCTCTCTTGTGAGGGTCTAACAGTGATTCTTTAGTGAGGCTTCAGCTCCACAGGTTGTCTTTTTCTCAGCAAATGCCAGGAAAACAAAACAAAAAAAAAAAATATTTGAATGTGATGGATCAGTGGATCAGTGGATCAGGACCCACTTTTATTTCCAGGGCTGAGAGTGTGGCTGTCAAGTGTGTAAAGATCAGAGCAGAGGGCCCAGCTTGCAGCCTGGATGAGGGACACGAGGAACACGAGGGACACAAGGGACATGAGGGACATGAGGGACAGTGGGGTCTCCATGCCACCAGGGCTGCTGGCTCCAGCCACTGATGGCAGAGGAGCTCTGGATTCAGGTTTTCTACTCCATGGAAGCAGAGGGGAGCTGGGCACAGACAGCACCTTGCAGTGTGACTGTCCTTGGTGACATTTGTACTTCTCATCTACCTCAGAGCCCTGCCAGGGCCTGGAGGGGCTCCAGGAGAGCTGCAGAGGGACTGGGGACAGGGATGGAGGGACAGGAGCCAGGGAATGGCTCCCACTGCCAGAGGGCAGGGCTGGGTGGGAGATTGGGAATTGGGAATTGTTCCCTGGCAGGGTGGGCAGGGCTGGGATGGAATTTCCAGATTCCCCTGGATCCCTGGCAGTGCCCAAGGCCAGGTTGGACCTGGGGCTGGAGCAGCCTGGGACAGTGAGAGGTGTCCCTGCCATGGCAGGGGTGGCACTGGATGATCTTCAAGATCCCTTCCAACACAAACCATTGGAAAAAAATCCAAACCAACCAATTAAACAAACCAAAACCCTCAAAAACCTCAAGCCATTGCTGCTGTCACTCATTTACTTTCCCTTCCATGATGTTTTGGGCAGATGTTGCCCTCAGACCCCCACAGGCTGTTGCAGTTCAGCTGCAGCACCAATATTTTCACTACAGCTGAAAGAATGGAGAACACCCCAATATTTCAGAGGGATCAGTGTGGGCACCTCAAGTTTCTCTTCCCCTCTGAGGGACACACACCTGAATGAAATGCACCTGAAGAGCATTCCAGGTGTCACATCTGCTCTTCCCAGCCAGAAATATCCGTGTTTGCTTTTCCAGCTCGAGGCTCCGTGCTGCCAACACCCTCATTTATCCCCTGGAGCTTTTGCAACAGCACCACATAAAACCATAGCAACAAGGCTGGGCACTGCAGCTCCTCCTGCCTGGGATTTCTCCATCCCTGGGCTCAGGCAGCACAGCTTTCCTTGGCAGCACCTCCACCCCTCCCTGGCAGGAGGGTTCTGTCATGTCCTAAGTGTGATAATTTATTTGTGGGTTGTTTTGAATAAGTTAGAGATGGGATTGTTGAGCTGCTTCTGATGATGTGGTTTATTATTTTTTTTTTTTTTACATGGGTAGGAAGGGTGATATTGTTATAATATGGCTTACATTGTTATAATATGGTTTAGAAGGTTATAAGGCTTTTAGTTATAAGACTTTTTAAGGAATTATTGATTGATAAAATACAGTTCATAAGGATATATATATATATATGTTTTTACTTAATCTTCAAATATTTTGTCTTATGGACATATTACAGTGTATGTTTTTTTAGTTAATCATGTTATGACACAAACTTATAGTATTGTATCTTAATCTCTTTGTTTACTTTTATAACTACTTTTATTTAGTTCAGAAAGTTCCCACTCATGGTATTCCATGGTTCAGTTCCCACTCAGGATATTCCATAGTTCAGTTCCCACTCAGGATATTCCATGGTTCAGTTCCCACTCAGGATATTCCATAGTTCAATTCCCACTCAGGATATTCCATGGTTCAGTTCCCACTCAGGTTATTCCATGGTTCAATTCCCACTCAAGATATTCCATGGTTCAGTTCCCACTCAGGATTTTCCATGGTTCAATTCCCACTCAGGATATTCCATGGTTCAGTTCCCACTCAGGATTTTCCATGGTTCAGTCCCACCAAGGTCAGCCCTGCTGGATGCTCAGTTCTTTCCTCAGAACTAAAAATATTTAAAATGTAATTATTTTATACAAAGTATTGCTGTAAAAGATAAAGACTATAAATAATAATACCCCAAAAAAATTTTGCAAACACTTTTACATTTTATAAACTTCCTGATTTTGCTGATTTCTTGGAATACAGTTTCTTTATTCCTTGAGGAGGAAATTCAAGATATATTTTAATATTTCAAATCCTCGTGTCACCCTAATTTATAAAATATCATTTAATTTTCTTAAAATCATTACAGATATCAGTGATACCAATCATAAACCACTGGGTTAATGACATAAATGGATGCATAAATTATTTTTTAATGAAATTTTTATCCTTTTTTTAAGGAAACCACACTTGTGTCTGCTCCTGCTCCTGTTTAATCCTTCCCACCCTGTCTGTCCTTGGGCACCTCGCTGCTCTCCACACCCAACAAACCCTGAGCTAAGTGACCTTCAGGGGGACACTGGGTCTGGCCTTTTGCACCTCAATCCCACCACGCTCCCCCTCCTTGGATGTCCCAACGTGGTCTCATTTCCCTGAGCAAACTCCTCAGCACTCCATTCTCCTTTTTTTATTTTTTTAACTCTTTTTGTGTGGTTTTCTGGGAGTTTTTTGTCTTTTCCTGCTCCAGCTCATGCGTGAGGTGCCCACAGAGCAGAGCTCTGAGGATTTACATCTGCAGCAGGGATATGGAAATGGTGCTCACCTGATCCTGAGGGGAGAAAAAGAAGGAAAAGGAAAAGGAGAAAAGGAAAAGGAAAAGGAAAAGGAAAAGGAAAAGGAAAAGGAAAAGGAAAAGGAAAAGGAAAAGGAAAAGGAAAAGGAAAAGGAAAAGGAAAAGGAAAAGGAAAAAAGAGGATTGGAAAAGGGGGAAGGGAAGGGAAGGGAAGGGAAGGGAAGGGAAGGGAAGGGAAGGGAAGGGAAGGGAAGGGAAGGGAAGGGAAGGGAAGGGAAGGGAAGGGAAGGGAAGGGAAGGGAAGGGAAGGAAGGGAAGGGAAGGGAAGGGAAGGGAAGGGAAGGGAAGGGAAGGGAAGGGAAGGGAAGGGAAGGGAAGGGAAGGGAAGGGAAGGGAAGGGAAGGGAAGGGAAGGGAAGGGAAGGGAAGGGAAGGGAAGGGAAGGGAAGGGAAGGGAAGGGAAGGGAAGGGAAGGGAAGGGAAGGGAAGGAAGGAAAGGAAAGGAAAGGAAAGGAAAGGAAAGGAAAGGAAAGGAAAGGAAAGGAAAGGAAAGGAAAGGAAAGGAAAGGAAAGGAAAGGAAAGGAAAGGAAAGGAAAGGAAAGGAAAGGAAAGGAAAGGAAAGGAAAGGAAAGGAAAGGAAAGGAAAGGAAAGGAAAGGAAACTTTGGATGTTGAGCAGCCTGACTGCTCAGTGCTCACCTCTTGTGCCCAGATCAGCAAAGGAAATGATTGTTCTTATCTCTGCTGGCGCTACTGGTTTATTCATAGAAACATGGAAGGATTCAGGTTGGGAGGGACCTTAAAGATCATCCCATCCCACTGTCCCAGGTTGTTCCAAGCCCCATCCTGGCCTTGGGCACTGCCAGGGATCCAGGGGCAGCCCCAGCTGCTCTGGGCACCTGTGCCAGGGCCTGCCCACCCTCACAGCCAAGAATTCCTCTCTAACAATTCTTAACAATATTATTATTATTTTACAGAGCTCGTCTTTACTCTTCTGGCTCACCAGAAATGGAGCTGCAGCCCTGCTTTTCCCCAGGAAAGCTCTTTTCCAATATCTAAACTTGCAGCAATCAGCTCAAAGGCTCAATCCCAGATCCGACAGGATGACTGATGCAAGCTGTCAGCCAATATTTGACTTTCCAGGTGAGATTAGATTCAGCTTTTAATTTAATATAAACATAAGGCGTGCAGTGCAAGGCACTTATTGCACAGGCAACTGCTCCCAGCCTTGTGCAGGCTCCTTAAAACATTCCTGCTCTTTTGGGGAGTTTCATCCCATTATCCAGTGGAGTTGGAAAATCCTGAGTGTTCTGAATCTCCTCAGGGAAGGACACAGCAAAGGTAAGATGCTGTTACAAGTCTATTTCCTCTCGAAAAATGCAAATTTTTGAGGCAAATCAAGGAAAAAGCAGGTTTTACAGACAGTGAAGGCAGTTTGCATTTACATTTTCTCATTTAGTTCCATTAATTGCCTTTATCACTTATATTTGAGCATGTGTGAGGGTTTAACTGCAAAGGGATCCACCTGCATGTGCACCTGAATCCATGTGTGCATACAAGGCTGAATTCCTGAATTCCTGAACTGGAAGTTATCCCAAATTTTTTATTAGCAATGAAAATTCACTGCCTCTTCCCCTTGCATGCAGCCAGCTCCTCGTTCTTGAGGATTGGACTGGAAACAAAGGGATTTTGGGGGAATTCTCCCACAGGTTTTAGGGCTTGGTTGGCCTGGAGAGCTGAAGGAATTGCCCACATTAAAGTGGGGCAGACTGGGTGGGAATGGGATCCTGTGGGAATGGGAATTGGATCTGTGTGGGAATGGGATCTGTGTGGGAATGGGATCTGTGTGGGAATGGGAATAGGATCTGTGTGGGAATGGGATCTGGTGGGAATGGGAATGGGGTCTGTGTGGGAATGGGATCTGTGTGGGAATGGGATTTGTGTGGGAATGGGAATGGGATCTGTGTGGGAATGGGATCCTGTGGGAATGGGAATTGGATCTGTGTGGGAATGGGATCTGTGTGGGAATGGGATCTGTGTGGGAATGGGAATAGGATCTGTGTGGGAATGGGATCTGTGTGGGAATGGGATTGGGTGGGAATGGGATCTGTGTGGGAATGGGATCCTGTGGGAATTGGATCTGTGTGGGAATGGGATTGTGTGGGAATGGGATCTGTGTGGGAATGGGAATAGGATCTGGTGGGAATGGGATCTTGTGGGAATGGGAATGGGAATGGGATCTGTGTGGGAATGGGATCTGTGTGGGAATGGGATCTGTGTGGGAATGGGAATGGGATCTGTGTGGGAATGGGAATGGGATCCTGTGGGAATGGGATCTGTGTGGGAATGGGAATGGGATCTGGGTGGGAATGGGATCTGTGTGGGAATGGGAATGGGATCTGTGTGGGAATGGGATCTGTGTGGGAATGGGAATGGGATCTGTGTGGCAATGGGAATGGGATCTGTGTGGCAATGGGATCTGTGTGGGAATGGGATCTGTGTGGGAATGGGAATGGGATCTGTGTGGGAATGGGATCTGGTGGGAATGGGAATGGGATCTGTGTGGGAATGGGATTGGGTGGGAATGGGATCTGTGTGGGAATGGGATCTGTGTGGGAATGGGATCCTGTGGGAATTGGATCTGTGTGGGAATGGGATTGTGTGGGAATGGGATTAAGTGGGAATAGGATCTGGTGGGAATAGGAAGGGGATCGTGTGGGAATGGGATCTGGTAGGAATGGGATGGTGTGGGAATGTGATCTGTGTGGGAATGGGATCGTGAGGAATGGAATTGTGTGGGAATAGGATCTGGTGGGAATGGGATCTGTGTGGGAACAGGATCTGTGTGGGAATGGGATCTGGTGGGAATGAGTGAGTTTTGGGTGGGAATGGGATTTGGTGGAAATGGGATCGGGTGGGAATAGGAATGGTGTGGGAATGGGATCTGGTAGGAATGGGATTATGTGGGAAAGTGACCTGTGTGGGAATGGGAATGGGATCGTGTAGGAATGGAACTCTGTGGGAATAGGATCTGGGGGGAATGGGATCTGTGTGGGAACGGGATCTGGTGGGAATGAGTGAGTTTTGGGTGGGAATGGGATTTGGTGGAAATGGGATCAGGTGGGAATGGGATCTGGTGGGAATGGGATCAGGTAGGAATGGGATTTTGTGGGAATGGGATCCTGTGGGAATGGGATCCTGTGGGAATGGGATCCTGTGGGAATGGGATCTGTGTGAGAAGGAATGCTGGAGGGGGGTTTTCCTCCTGTGGGACACACACCTGGTTCATGGGGTCTGAGCAGCACTGGGGTCTGAATTTTGGGATAAATGGGATCAAACACAGCTTTGCAGTACCAGGCAGTGTCTCCTCCCCTTTGGGGACTGTCCCAAATGGTCCACAGCCACAGGGAATGGCTTCACACTGATAGAAGGAAGGCTTATTTTGGATATTAGGAAGGAATTGTTCCCTGTGATGGAAATGAGGGGCTGGGATGGAATTCCCAGATTCCCCTGCATCCCTGGCAGTGCCCAAGGCCAGGTTGGACACTGGGGCTGGAGCAGCCTGGGACAGTGGGAGGTGTCCCTGCCTTGGCAAGGGTCTCAGTGGATGATCTTTAAGGTCCCTTCAGCCCAAATTATTCTACTCAGGATTCTGAGTAGAACCTTCTTGGGTCTCTGAACATACTGAACCTCCCAGAGATGGGGATTCTCAGCTGAGCTAAAGCTGCACCTTCAAGATAATTGACATAACACTGACAAAATACTCCAAACCAACTCTTTTAATACAGACATCTGATTAAAAAATAATATTTTATTGTCTTTAGCAGCATAATTAGCAAGGATGACCAAGCTGCAAAACTTCACTTGGGCAGTAGAAGATATTTTCAAGGAAACCTTCCTCAATTACATGAACAGCTGGAGGAGGAACATGACGGAAGCAGCGAATAAACTGCAGGCTGAGGTGGCTGCTGAAAACTTTGACTACGTCATCCTGTACCTGATGGTGATGATTGGGATGTTCTCCTTCATCATCGTGGCCATCCTGGTGAGCACTGTGAAATCCAAGAGGAGGGAGCACTCCAACGATCCCTATCACCAGTACATCGTGGAGGACTGGGGGGAGAAGTACAAAAGTCAGGTTCTGAACCCAGAAGATCTCAAGTGTGTGATCCATGAGAACCTGGGGGCGAGGGATAAAACAAGCCCGGAGTCACCCTGACTTTCTGGGAACGCCAGCAGTGAGGGATTCACGGAGTCACACAGAGGGAACTCGCTGGAAGTGCAAAGAGCTGTGCAAGTGTTGATTAAATTTACACACAGGTCAATGGATAATGGAGTCCTGAGGAAATCAATGTGATGGTTCCCGTGAGGATTTTGGGAAAGCCCAGGAAAAATCTGTGATTGTGCTTCCCTTTGATAGTCTGTCCTTTGGGAAAATAAAGCCAAGACAAGGATAACTTGATTATCTGAGCATTTTTTAAATCCACAAGCAGATCTGGATGTTCCCACATCTGAATAACTGTGAGTTAGTGGTCAAAAGTGCCAAATTAGATCCAAACTGTGTGACTTAAATTCATAATGTCCAGTGAAGTGTGCAATGTCCACGGATTGACTGAAGAAGCAGTTAGGGAATGAATCACAGGAGGGACCTGATACCTGCCCACACTCACTCCCAACTCCTTTTTAGCAACCTGATTCCTATTTTTGCTCGTGTTAAATAATAAACTACAAAGGGCTTCTTTTCTTTGGGAGCCTTTGGCTTGTCTTGGACACAGGTCTTGAGATCTGAGCTGATCCCATCACGCTCCAGATGTGCTGGAGGTGCAAAAGAAGCACAACCAGCAGCAGGCTGAGGGAAGGGATTGTCTTCTACTCTGCTCCTGTGAGACCTCAGCTCAACTCCAGAAGAAGGTGGAGCTGCTGGAGAGACCAGAGGAGGTCACGGAGCTGTTTCACAGAGCATCTCTGCTCTGAGCCAGGATGGGAGAGCTGGGAATGTTCACCTGGAGAGGAGAAGCTCCAGGCAGAGCTCAGAGCCCTGCCAGGGCCTGAAGGGGCTCCAGGAGAGCCTTTGTATTGATAAGACAAAGAAACATGGCCTTAAGTTGAAGGAGGGCAGGTTTATGTCAGATGTTAGGAAGAAATTCATTAGTGTGAGGGTGGTGAGGCCTGGCAGAGGATGCCCAGAGAAGATGTGGACTCCTCATTCCTGGAAATGTTTAAGGCCAGGTTGGACACCTCCCACTGTCCCAGGCTGTTCCAGCCCCAGTGTCCAGCCTGGCCTGGGACACTGCCAGGGATCCAGGGGCACCCACAGCTGTGCCCACCCTCACAGGGAGGAAATTTCTCCTAATATCTGATCTAAACCTGTAATTTTTCAGTGTGAAGCCATTCCCCGTGTGCTGTCCCCAATATCCCCAAAATCCCAATCCCTCTCCTGATGCCCAGCTGGGCACGGGGTATCTGCCACCTCGCCGCGGTCCTAGCGGATGCTGTTTTAGGGCAGAAATGATAATTTTGGGTTCGGAAAGTTGAACCCCCTCAGCTCCGCCCCGGCCGCTGCCGCTGCCGGGAGCTCCTGAGGCGGCGCCGCCCCGCCCGCCATGGCCGCGCGGAGGTAGGAGCGGCCCGGGCCTTTCCTTCCTTATTTCCTTCCTTATTTCCTTCCTTCCTTCCTTATTCCGTCTTTCCTTCCCTCCTTTCTTCCCCTCACGGCCTCATGGGCTCCGGCGGACCCGCATCGCCGCCGGCCCCGAGCGCTCCGCTCCCCGCTGCCCGGCCCTGCCCTGCCTGTCTGTCCTGCCCTCTTCTGTCCTTCCCTGTCCTGTCTGTCTGTCCTTCTCTGCCCTGCCCTGTCCTGCCCTGCCCCTTCTCTGCCCCCTCTTCTTGCTCTCCAGGCCTCGTCCTTTCTCTCCACCCCCCCTTCCCTCTCTCCAGTCCCGCTTTCCTCCATCTCTCCCCCCTCTTTGCTCTCCAGTCCCCCCACCGTTGTTCGCCAGCCCTTTACTTGATATGCGCCTTTCCCTCCATGTTCGCCAGCTCCCTTTCGTAGTTCTTCATCACCTTCCTTCCTATCCAGGCCCTCTATTCGTGCTCTCCACTCCCCTCCTTTCCCTTCAACCCCCAACTCCTTATTCTCCTCTTACTCTCCAGCACCTATTTCTCGTTCTCCACAACCCATTTCTTGTTTTCCAGTACCCCATCCTTTCCCTTCAGCCTCTACTCCTTATTCTCCTCTTACTCTCCAGGACCGATTTCTTGTTTTCCAGTCCCCATTTCTTGTTCTCCACTCCTTTCCCTTCAGTCCCCCCTCCTTATTCTCCTCTTACTTTCCAGTCCCCATTTCTTGTTCTCCAGCACCCATTTCTTGTTCTCCAGTACCCCTCCTTTCTCTTCAGCTCCCCCTCCTTATTCTCCCCTTACTCTCCAGCACCCATTTCTTGTTCTCCAGTCCCCATTTCTTGTTCTCCAGTCCCTATTTCTTGTTCTTCACTCCCCTCCTTTTCCTTCAGCCCCCCCTTCCTTATTCTCCTCTTACTCTCCAGTCCCCATTTCTTGTTCTCTGGTACCCATTTCTTGTTCTCCAGTACCCCATTCTTTCCCTTCAGCCCCCAACTCCTTACTCTCCTCTTACTCTCCAGCACCCATTTCTCGTTCTCCAGTACCCATTTCTTGTTCTCCAGCACCCTATCCTTTCCCTTCAGCCTCCACTCCTTATTCTCCCCTTACTCTCCAGGTCTGATGTCTTGTTTTCCAGTCCCCATTCCTTGTTCTCCAGTCCCCATTCCTTGTTCTCCAGCACCCATTTCTTGTTTTGCAGTCCCCATTTCTTGTTCTCCAGCACCCATTTCTTGTTCTCCAGTACCCCTCCTTTCCCTTCAGCTCCCCCTCCTTATTCTCCCCTTACTCTCCAGCACCCATTTCTTGTTCTCCAGTCCCCATTTCTTGTTCTCCAGTACCCATTTCTTGTTTTCCAGTCCCCATTTCTTGTTTTCCACTCCCCTCCTTTTCCTTCAGCCCCCCCTTCCTTATTCTCCTCTTACTCTCCAGCACCCATTTCTTGTTCTCCAGTACCCCATCCTTTCCCTTCAGCCTCCATTCCTTATTCTCCCCTTACTCTCCAGCACCCATTTCTTGTTCTCCAGCCCCCATTCCTTGTTTTCCAGTACTCCCTCCTTTCTCTTCAGCCCCCCCTTCTTTGCTCTCCATCCCCTTTCCTTGCTCTCCACCCCTCGCTTTTATTGCTTTCCACCCTCCTTTCTTGTTCCCCAGTCCCTTCCTTCTGCTCCAGCCCAGGACAGAGTTGGGCTGGGATCCAGGGGCAGCCACAGCTGCTCTGGGCACCCTCCCAGGGCACAATTCCTTCTCAGTATCCCATCCAGCCCTGCCCTCTGGCAGTTTAAAACCATTGCTCCTTGTCTTGGCACTCTCTGCCCATATAAAAAGTCCCTCTCACTCCTTTTTAGCACTGGAAGGGGGTCCTAAGGTCTCCCCAGAATTGTCCTTCCTCCAGGCTGGGCAATCCCAGCTCTCCCAGCCTGTTTGCAGAGCAGAGGGCCTCAAATTTTGGGATCATCTTTGTGATCCCTGGTGATGCCATGTCTGATGTGCCCCAGGCATTTCTGGGTTTGGTTTGATTTTAGTCCAGCCAATGTGAATGAAACATCCCATCTGCTCTGTTCCTGTTTTCCAGAGTTTGGAGCATGTGAGGAGCTGCCAGAGGAACCACTCATATTTTAATTTCTGCTTCATCAGGTACGAAGATCTTGATGGTTTTTTAAATTGTTTTGATGTTACTTGAGTTGATCCAAGATCAGAATCAAGTTTGGGTTGGAAAGGACCTTACAGATCATCTCGTTCCAAGCCCTGCCATGAGCAGGGACACCTTCCAGGTTGCTCAGAGCCCCGTCCAGCCTGTCCTGGGTGAGTGACACCCCTTTTCTAGCTCAGAAATATCAGATTGAAGTGCACTTGGGTAACTCAGTGCTTTCCAAGGCCTCGTGGCTGCAGTTGCTCAGCAATCCCCAAAGGAATATCTCCATCCCCATTTTGTGGGAATGATGGAGTTCCGTGGATGTTCTGTGGTGCCTTGGGCTGTCTGTGCTCTGACAGCAGACAATGAATGCCCTGAGAGCCTGGGCTGGGCTGGAGCTGCAATCCAGGGCTGGATTCAGTTCTCAATTCCCTGCTCACCACAGGCCTCCCACGTGCCTGGGCTCAGCTGTGGGGCTGTGCTGCACAAGGCAGAATCCTGGGGCTGGAATCGGGGCTAATCCCAAACTCTGGGATGTGCTGCAGCTCTCCCCGAGGGACACGACCCTGTGGGATGAGCCTGCTGTGCCTGCAGAGGATCCCAGAGGATTTGGGGTTCACAGGGAATTGCTGGCACAGCCCTGAGGTGGGATCTGGCCAGACCCTCTCCTCTTTCCCATCTGCAGGAATCTGAGCTGCTTCCCCAGACAGAATTCCCTGGGGCAGGGCTGCACACAGAGCCCAGAATCACAAAATCCCAGCATGGTTTGGGTTGGGAGGGACCTCAAAGCCAATCCAGTGCCATGGGCAGGGACACCTCCCACTGTGCCAGGCTGCTCCCAGCCCCATCCAGCCTGGCCTGGGGCAGCCACTGTGGGGTGACTGTGCTCATGAGCACCTCCCATTTGTAAAGGAATAAAACTCCAGGGTGTCAGAACTCAAAATGTCCCTCAGACATTTTTGGATGTCCCAGATCCAGGTCAGAAGCATTTGAGACCCTGGCAGGACACAGCTGTGATTTTGGGTTTGAACCATGGAATGATTTACCAACCTTGCAGGAAGAACAAGAAGTCACAAAAGTTTAGATATTAGAGTAGAAGTAGTCACAAAGTAACGGGAAGAATTTTTTAGCATTGTACAGGGGGGGTTTAGCACCTGTACAGGGGGGTTTTACTTTGCACATGGGGGTCAGAGGTTTTAAGATGGAGGAATGTAGGCCAGTCCTGTTCCTCCTCTTTCTTCTTCCTTGCCTCCATGTTCTTGGTGATGTTGGCACTTATGGATTGGTTTAGAGTAGAAAGGCACCATTTAACATAGGTAATAGGTATTGGGGAAAAACTATAAACATTTAACACGTAATGTACCATATAAAAGTTCCCTCCTGCTTTTCCACTCTTGTTCCATGGACAGGAAACCCTCCAGAGGTTAATTTGGATTCCAGCAGCTGAGCACAGAGCCCAGGGCAGTGCTGAGTGTGCTGCAGGCTTTTCATCCCAGGAGTTCAGCTCTGGAATGCTTGGTGAGCACTCAGGGCTTGCTTTACCAACCTCTATATTTATAAACTGTTAGTGTGGAGAATTAAATTAATCCATCACAGAACTGAGATATTAGAGGATTAATCAGATGTTCAGCTCCAAACAGAGCAGGTGGGCTTGGAAACCCTCAAAGAACCCCCAGGGCAGCTCCTGTGTGTCCCTCAGGCCCCAGGGGGAGCACACCCAGCTCCAGCTCCCAAAGGCAGCCGTGGTTTCCATGGGCAGCTCAGGGGGTGGAATTCCAGCCCCAGCTCCTGTTCTCTCCAAGCCCTGTCCTGCTCCTGCCCCTCAGCCCCAGAAAGGGAGAGAAGAAGAGTCAGAGAGGATGTCAGGGTGTGTGTGTGCCTCTGCCTGAGCTGTGAGCAAACCACAGCAGCTTCAGAAGACAATCTTTTAGATAACATGCAAAAAACTTCCTTGAGACCAAACAACAGAGACTGCTGAGTTTTCTTTGGAAGCACAGGTTGGAGGAGAGATTTTTCCACCACACAGAACCCCTGAACCAGGCCCAGGTTCTGACACCAGAGGGGCCCTGGCAGTGCCTGAGGATCCCTGTCAGCCTGCTGCTGTTTTATCTCTCAGGGGATGTGTGGCAGAGCCTGCTGCTCCTGTCCCTGCACACAAGGAGCAGGGAGCTCCTGGCAGGTGCCCTTGTGTGGGGCCCAGGGGCTGTGTTTGCCTGCATTTTCCTGAGGAGGGAACAATGCCTGCCTGTGGATGTGTTCCCTGCTCCTGGCTGTGCCTTATCTCCTCGGGAAAGGCGAGCACACAATTCCAGCTGTTGATTTAAGATATCCCAGCCTTGAAAAAAAGCAGTGTTGGAGCTTTTTGCTCTTGCACTGATGACCTCAGTGCTCATAAGTGGTGGTTTTTAAGTGTGAAGGGAATCCTAGAATCCTGGAATGGTTTGGATTGGAAGGGATTTTAAGGATCATTCCATTCCCATGGCAGGGATACCTCCCACTGTCCCAGGCTGCTCCAAGCCCCAGTGTCCAACCTGGCCTTGGGCACTGCCAGGGATGCAGGGGCAGCCCCAGCTGCCCAAAATCTTCCCCTTTCCCCACTTCTCCCCTCTTCCCACTTTGTTTTCCCTGCCCTGTGCTGCAGCTTCACCTGCTTTTTTCAATCCTGAGGTTTCATAAGGGCTGGGATCAGCTGGAGGCTGGAAAAGCCAAGAGATGGGATGGGGAGAAGTGCCTGGCCACGGAGGCTGGTGGGATGTGGGAACCCAGCCTGGAGGGAGCAGTGACCTTCCCACCCAGTCCCAGCTGCACAGGACACTGTGGGGACAGAACACCACATGTGTCAGCTCTGGGAAACATCCTGGCATTGCAAGAAACATGGAAAGAGGTCCCCTGGATCCCTGGCAGTGCCCAAGGCCAGGTTGGACACTGGGGCTGGAGCAGCCTGGGGCAGTGGGAGCTGTCCCTGCCATGGCAGGGGATGATCTCCAAGGGATAATCTCCAAGGTCCTTCCAACCCAGACCATTCCATGATTCCATGAAGTGAAGATACATTTTCTTGGAGATGTGACAACACTGACTCTGTTCACAGCCACCCTGACATTTTCTCAGCAGGAGGAGGAGCTGCACAATCAGGATCAGCACAGAAACAGTGGCTGAGGAACAGGAATGTGGTGGTGGCTGCCACTCCAGGGCTTTGGTACAGCTGGGTTTGGTCACTCTGGAGGGGTGGGAATGTTTCCACAGGTGTCTCAGCAGGGTGAGAGGGAAAAGGAGAGGATGCTCTGGCTGGAGAAATTAGAAAATCTACCCAGAAACTGAGCAGGACAGGAGCTGCAAGAACATTTAATTTCTGCAGGGAGCTCAGCAGCTGCTCTCTGGTGTGGTGCTGATTTATTCAGCCCAGCTTTTCACAGTGCTTGAGTGTTCCCTCCTGCTTTTCCACTCTTGTTCCATGGACAGGAAACCCTCCAGGGGTTAATTTGGATTCCAGCAGCTGAGCACAGAGCCCAGGGCAGTGCTGAGTGTGCTGCAGGCTTTTCATCCCAGGAGTTCAGCTCTGGAATGCTTGGTGACCACTCAGGGCTCCAGGGAGTGCTTGCTTTGCCAACCTCTATATTTATAAACTGTTAGTGTGGAGAATTAAATTAATCAATCACAGAACTGAGATATTAGAAGATTAATTAGATGTTCAGCTCCAGACAGAGCAGGTGGGCTTGGAAACCCTGAAAGAACCCCCAGGGCAGCTCCTGTGTGTCCCTCAGGCCCCAGGGGGAGCACACCCAGCTCCAGCTCCCAAATGCAGCTCAGGGGGTGGAATTCCAACCCCAGCTCCTGTTCTGGGCTCTCCAAGCCCTGTCCTGCTCCTGCCCCTCAGCCCCAGAAAGGCCCTGGAGGTCACTGGGGATGAGCCCTCCCAGGGGCAGGGAGGGCTAATCAGCAGCTTGCCTAATTCTCTTTGAATTTCTGTTTCTCCAGGAAGTCATTCTGCTTTATTTTCTATTCCTCCGTGAATTAATTCTGCTTTATTTTCCATTCCTCCATGAGTTCATTCTGCTTTATTTTCCATTTCTCCAAGAGTTAATACTGCTTTATTTTCCATGTCTCCAAGGGTTAATTCTGCTGTGTTTTCCATTCCTTCAAGAGTTAATTCTGCTTTATTTTCCATTTCTCCACGAATTAATTCTGCTTTGTTTTCCATTCCTTCAAGTGTTCATTCTGCTTTATTTTCCATTTCTCCAAGAGTTAATTCTGCTTTATTTTCCATTTCTCCAAGAGTTAATTCTGCTGTGTTTTCCATTTCTCCACGAGTTAATTCTGCTTTATTTTCCATTTCTCCAAGAGTTAATTCTGCTTTATTTTCCATGTCTCCAAGGGTTAATTCTGCCATGTTTTCCATTCCTTCAAGAGTTAATTCTGCTTTATTTTCCACTTCTCCGTGAGTTAATTCTGCTTTATTTTCCATTTCTCCAAGAGTTAATTCTGCTGTGTTTTCCATTCCTTCAAGAGTTAATTCTGCTTTGTTTTCCATTCCTTCAAGAGTTAATTCTGCTTTATTTTCCATTTCTCCACGAGTTAATTCTGCTTTGTTTTCCATTCCTTCAAGTGTTCATTCTGCTTTATTTTCCATTTCTCCACGAGTTAATTCTGCTTTGTTTTCCATTCCTTCAAGTGTTCATTCTGCTTTATTTTCCATTTCTCCAAGAGTTAATTCTGCTTTATTTTCCTTGTCCCCAAGATGCTCCTGCCCTGCCCTGTGCCTCCAGGAGTGTGACCCCTCAGTCCTGGGGCACCCCACAGCTGAGATGGTGGCCTTCAACTGGAAGGTGAGGCACATTCCCAGAGCAGGGATTGCTGCTCTTTCCTCTGGGCTGTGGTGGGAGGGTTCTGATGGTTCCTTCCCCAGGGGAGGATTTTTAACCCCACACTCTCAGGGACAGGGGATTTCTTGTTCTCCTTCCTTGCCAGATGTGCTTGCCCCAGGATTTGCTCATCCCTGCTCCTCCTCCTTTCCTCTTTCCAGGTTTTTCTCTGGCTGCTTTTCCCCCAGCTGCTTTTTTTACTGGAGGGGAATTTCTCCACTGTGTTTTTGGGGTTTTGGGGCCATGAAAGCCCTGTAAGGTCCTGTGTCAGGCACCACAGTGTTGGAGCAGGAGCTGCTGCAGAGAGCCCAGAGGAGGCTCCAGGATGAGCAGAGGGATGGAGCAGCTCTGCTGGGAGGAAAGGCTGGCACAGCTGGGATTGTTCCCCTGCACAGGAGAAGCTTTGGGCTGAGCTCAGGGTGGCCTTGCAGGGCCTGGAGGAGCCCCAGGAAACCTGGAGAGAGACAATTTCCAGGGCATGGAGGGACAGCACACAGGGAATGGCTTCAGAGTGAAAAATTACAGGTTTAGATGAGATAATAGGAAAAATTTCCCCACTATGAGGGTGGGCACAGCTGTGGCTGCCCCTGGATCCCTGGCAGTGCTCAAGTTTGGACATTGGGGCTGCTCCAACCTCAGTGTCCTTGCCTGTGGATCTGGATGAGCTTTGAAATCCCTTCCAATCCAGTCTATAATTAACAATTTGAGCACATTAAATCAAGCTTTCCCCCAGCCCAGCCCTGGTGTGGCAGAGCTGTGGGCTCAGAGCTGCTGCCTCTGTGCCTGTGGGGAGATTGACAGAGCCTGGTGGTGTTTTTCCAGACTCCTGCTGGTGCAGGGACACAAGGCTTGGCCTGAGTTCAGAGCTTTGATGTGTCCTGACAGCTTTGGGACATCCTGAGGGAACAGGGGGAATTCCAAGTTCACAATTATGACAGAAACGTGGAATATCCTGGTGGGAAGGGACCCACAGGGATCAGCCAGTCCAAGGCCTGGCCCAAGACCCCCCAACAACCCCACCCCATCCTTGGGGAGCCTGCTCAGTGCCCACCACCCATTTCCATTGGATTTTCCTCTCCAAGTTCATGTTTTTATAGCATTGAATCACTCTGTGCAATTCCAGGCATTCAAAACTGGCACAGCAATCCTTGGATTTTTTACTTTTCTCACAGTTTAAAGGCATTTATCTACACCTTCCATCTCTGAGCAGGTTCCTTACAAAGTTGCTAGGAATTAAGATTTCCTGGAGTGTTTTTGGGGATCCCACCTGAGAGCTGATCCCCAGGGATCCATCACTTGTGAGAATTGCTCAGCAGCATTTCCACTTTCACAATTTCCCTCAGATACTCAGCTCTTCCCTTTTTCCAGCTCCAGATGGTGCAAATACTGCTGGAAAATGAGAAAAGGAGTTCAGGACTTGAGGGAAGGAGATTTTTTCTTTGCCTTTGTTGCTCTGCCTGGTTTAATTCCCCACAGAAATAAAAACCATGGAGGGAGAGGAGCGTTATTATTGGAATGGAAGATGCAGAACATCCCTATAAATTCACCTTTAATTGTCCCAGTGTTCCAGAAGTGCCTGAACAGATTCTCTGGCATTCCAGGCTCTGGAGTACTTCCCACTGCTGATGTACATTTTGGCAGCTAAAACATTGATCCTTTGCTTGGCCTTTGCTGGAGTCAAAATGTACCAGAGCAAGAAAATCGAGGAGAAGCTGAAGAGGGAACGTGAAGAGAAGCTGAAGGCAGAGAAGAAGGATGAGTGAAGAGTGCCTCAGGTGTGGAATTGATCCTAATCCCTGAGTCTGGACAATGGCATTGTTAATCCCAGTGGGATTGATTGGGGATGTGCAATTAGACTTGAGCTCTTGGAATATTTGGGATTTGCTCCAGTTCTTTGTGGGATTTGAATGAACCACTGTCCTGTCTGAGGGTGTTTGAGCACAATATTCCCTCTCTGGTTTTATCTGCCTGGGATTTTGGGCCTGATGCACAAAGAGGGGGAGAAATTGGGAATAACTGCAGGGAAGCAGCCAGGCAGGATGCTGCAATCAGAGCTCTGGGCCTGAAGTCACAGAATAGAGAGAGAAAATAATCTGCCTTTCTAGATGAGTGAAATTATTGACAGCTTGGGGGTGCTTTAGCTGGAAAGGGCAAATTCCACTCCTGGAATTCCCAAAGGGACAGGTTATGCTATGAAACATCAACCACTGAGAAAAATGCACCTTTTTCTGCTTGAAAGAGCAAAATGAACATTGCAAAATTCCCTAAATTTGGGATTTTCATTCTGAAATTCCCGAGCTCCTCCCCTCTGTTTCCAAAGTTGAAGCAATCCCTGCATTGTTGGAGCAAGTCCATGAGCAGAACGAGTCCTGCCTGGTGCTTGGATTCTATTCCCTGCCTTTCTTGTCATTTTTGGAGCAGTTTGCTTCACTTCTCCCTGTTCTGCAGCAAAATGGGAATTCTATTCCTGCCTGTCCTTTGGAAGCTCAGTGGGAGTTTGATGTCATGTTGCTCTTTATTGAAATAAAATCTTATTTCCTTTTCTGAGGTCATCCCCTCTCATCTAAAGACACTTCCCAGTTCTTAAAATCTTTCCTAGATTTTATTTCCACCTTGCCACTGTTTTATTCCCTTTATTCCCAAGGATTAGGAATTGTGCCTAGAAACGAGGCCCTGGGAATAACCATGGCAATGAAGTTTTTTTCTATTTACACACAAAAAACCAACAACAACAACATCAAAAAATACCCAACAACAACAAAACCAAAGGGGTTTTTCAGTCTTCTGCCTCCAGCAGATTCAGGACTTGGCTTTGGGGCAGATTTTGGCCAATTCCCTGGGAAAGGAAAAGTTGGGCAGGGCTTGGAGCAGCCTGGGATAGTGGGAGATGTTCCTGCCCATGGCAGGGGTGGATGGGATGAGCTTTGAGATGCCTCTAACCCAAAGCAGTCTGGGATTCTGGGATTCAGTGTTATCCCAGGGAATTCTGTTTGCCAAACCCCACAGCTCCAGGGATTTCTGCCCCAGGATCATCACACAAAACCTCAGTGCCCAGCAGGTGACACCACCCTTGGAGTTAAAACCTCTCTGATTCCACAGAAATTCCCTTCCCAGCCCCCAGAGCTGCCCAGCAGAGACCCTGTCCTTCCTAAAATCTGGGATGAAGAGGGAGGAATTCCCCCCTGGAGCTGGGAACAGCTCCAAAGGTGCCCCTGTGCTCTCCCTCTTGTGCCTGCTGTTCTCACTGCCCTGTCCCCTCCCTGCAGGTTCCTGACACTTGGATTCCCCTCCCAGGAGGATGAAGCCTTCCTGGAAAAGAAGGATGGGTAACCTCAGGGTGACACTTAAATTATCTCTGGTTTTGTATGTGCAGCAAAGCAGCTGAGCCTCTATTTATGTAATGAAATAAATGTCTTTGTTTAAAAAAATAAACTTGGGTTTATTTTTTATTTATCCTTTATTTATCAAAGGACTGGAGCTGCAGGGAAAGATCAGCTGCCAGGAGGTGGCTGGGATGGAAGAGGAGAACACTCTGGAGGGAAAAATTGAGGAGAAAAATGCTCTGGATTCATCCTGGGAGGCTCCAAAGCTCGTGGAGAGGCAGAAGGGAGTGAAGAGGGCTCAGTGCAGCTTTGCAGCTTCTTCCTGCCAGGTCAGGCTGTGGGGTCTGCATGGAACCAGGTGGGCAATCCCAGGAGAGCAGCTTTTCCAGGCACTCCTGGGCTCCATGGGATCACAGAAGGAGTTTCATGGCAGGAGCTTTATCCTGAGAAATCTCCTTGGTTCCCTGTTTTCTGCTCAGCCTGGGGGCAGCTGTGCCTGCCTGTGCAGTGGAGAACTTGGGATGGAATCCTGGAATGGTTTGGGTCTAAAATCACCTTGTTCTACCCCTGCCATGGCAGGGACACCTCCCACTGTGCCAGGCAGTGTCCAACCTGGCCTTGGGCACTGCCAGGGGTCCAGGGGAATCTGGGAATTCCATCCCAGCCCTGCCCACCCTGCCAGGGAACAATTCCCAATTCCCAATCTCCCACCCAGCCCTGCCCTCTGGCACTGGGAGCCATTCCCTGGCTCCTGTCCCTCCATCCCTGTCCCCAGTCCCTCTGCAGCTCTCCTGGAGCCCCTCCAGGCCCTGGCAGGGCTCTGAGCTCTCCCTGGAGCTTCTCCTCTCCAGGTTGAACATTCCCAGCTCTCCCAGCCTGGCTCCAGAGCAGATTTTGGTTCATCAGCAGAGAAACAGAGAAGCACAGCAATAAAAGCTCAGGTGTGGCAGTGCCCCAGGCACCTTCACATCCCCATTTCCATTCCAAAGCACTTCCTAAACCCTTCTGCGAGTTAAGGAGAGGCAGAATTTTTCCAGTGGACTGGGGAGAGGCGGGAAGAGGAGGCTGGAGATCCCCTGGAGGAGCCCTGAGCCCACTCTCAGCTGAGCAGGGAGCACAGGGGGTGCTCAGGGAGCTCCCTGGAGCTGCAGGGATGTTGAAATCTCCCTTTCCCTGCTGTCTCCTTGGAGCCTGGAGAACAGCAGCAGTGCACAAAGCCATTCCCAGCACAGAGAAATGTCTGCTCTGCAATATCCTGCTGGATCCTGGAGAAATCTGCTCCAGCAGCCTTAGGCCTGCCAGGCACAGGAATTCCCAGAGAATCCAGCATCTCCCCTCTGTTCCCAGTGCTCACCTGTGCGTGCCAAGGTGAGCTGGGGGGGAATTAAATTGGATTTCTGTGGTGCCAGTGAGGGCAGCCTGGTGCCCACCCTCCCTGCAGGAATCCCAGGAATTCTGGTGGAGCCACTCCCCCAGACCTCCCCAGGGAATTGGCAGCTCTGCTGACACCACTGGCTTGGCTCTGTGCACTCACTGGTTATTTTTGGATATTAGCCCCAGTCTGGAGTTTTTAGGCTCTCCAGAGTAGATTTTCTAGGAAAGAAAAATAATAACGATGAATTTTTTTTTTTAAGCTTTTCAACTACTTTAAAGTTTTGTGGGCAGAACCAAAGGGACACAATCTCCCTTTAAAACTCCATTTACCACCAAAGCCACTGGGCACCATTTAGCACCCAAAGCAATCAAGTCTGGCTTAAAATCATCCCTGCCAAAGATGTGCAAGAAGGGAATTCATGCTCGATTTTTGCCCCTGAATATGGGGGAAGGAGCTGCGAGGAGTCTCCTCAGAAATGCTGCAATTACCACCTTCCTGCCTCTGCAGCCAAATCAGAAAAATCTCTGCAGGTAAAAGACTTCAAATCTGCTCCAGCCTGATTTTTAGAATCTCAGAGTGGTTTGGGGTGGAAAGGATCTTAAGGATCACCCAGTGCCACCCCTGCCATGGCAGGGACACCTCCCACTGTCCCAGGCAGTGTCCAACCTGGCCTGGGGCACTGCCAGGGATCCAGGGGAATCTGGGAATTCCATCCCAGCCCCTGCCCACCCTCCCAGCCAGGAATTTTCTCCCATTATCCCATCCATCCCTGCCTTCCTCCTGCTTGAGGCCATTCCTAAATTTCAGCGGATCATCAGAGCTCAGAAACCCCCAGAGCCTGGGATGGGGATATCAAATAATTTCCAGGATAAGAGAAGGAATTCCCTGTCCAGTCCTGTCCCTTGCCAAAGGGAAGCGTGGCTGTTCCTGCTGTTCACGGGGAGTTGGAGCTGTGCTCTCACAGCTCCCAGGTGATTTCACCCTTGGGAATCCCTCGTGGCACCACTGGAACAGGAAAAATCTGCTGACACTGGGGGGAGACAGCAGCTCAGCTTTGCTGCAGTTTCTCCTTCAGAAACCACCTGAGGGCCTGGAATTCTGAAAGAATCCCAAAATCCCAGGAAATTCTGGGGCTGGCAAAGCCCTCCCAGCCCAGGGAGTCCCAGCTGTGCCCATGCCCACCTTGTCCCCAGCCCAGAGCACTCAGTGCCACCTCCAGGAATTCCTTGGTCACAGAAAGGTTTTGTGGTTAAAAACACATTTAAAAGAGGAAAAGAGAATTCACTTCAGTTCCATTCCTGAGGAAGAGGAGGCAGCAAGGATAGAGCCATGGAGTGCTTGGTGTATCCCAGAATCATCAAGGTGGGAAGAGCCCTTCAGGATCATCCAGTGCCACCATCACCCCAAAGCCTGTCCCCAAGGGCCACTTCAACACCAGAGGATCTGCACAGGAACCTCTTGGAAGTATTCCCATCCCAAAAATGAGCGAAGTCACTGTGGTGCCTGCAGAACACAGGGTCTCTCCTTCTCCCCAGTTCCATGAAATTCCTCTTTCCCAAAGCAGGGTTCAGGCTGTACCTCCCTTGCACAGGTCTGTGTTCCTGATATTGTCATTTTGTCACCAGCGCCCCGTGTTGAAGACACAAAATAAAAGGCTTAACATTAAAAACTGGCTTCTAAACTTCCAATGTTTGCACTTTTAGGGTTCCTTTTATTCCCGTGAAGGCTGTGTGGGTTTAAACAAAAGCTGCAGTCCTTGAGTGATCAGGAAAGGAGCTGTTAAGGGATTTTAAGGAAAACAAACAAAACTCTCCCAGGTTCTGAGGTGACTCAAATGGCTGCTGGAATAGGGAGCTCAGGGCTCTGGGCGTGCTGAGGTCCTTAAAATGAAAAAATAAATCTTCAACAGGACAGTTTTGTCATCAGACTTCAGCTGAAATAAGCTCATCTTAATTTTAGTACCACTGGAAGCTTTTAGTGTGAGACTTCTGCCAGAACCAGCCCAGGCTGGGGCTGGAGGGAGGCAGAGCTCCCTGAGCAGCATCCCAAGGGATCCAACATCCAAACAGGGATCCCAACGTTTCCTCCCCTGCTCTTCCTCTTGGCAACCAGCAATTCCAGCTCTGCAATGCTCTGTGTGGGGGAGAATCCCTCACAATTCCCTGGGATCCCAGCTCCAGTCTTGGCTTCCAAGGATGCAGCCACTCATTGCATCCTATAATCACAGCACATGTGACATAGTTCATTAGTTAATGTTTATTAACTATTATTAACCTCAGCCTCCAAGGCTGATGGGGAGGTGATGGACCACACATGAGGGAGCTGGAATATCCTGAGTGGGAAGGACCCACAGGGATCATCCAGTCCTACCCCAGGCCCTGCCCAGACCCTCCAGCAATCCCAGTTTTTTCTGGGAATGCTGGCCCAACACTCCTGGAGCTCTATCCAGCACTGCTGAGCCAAGGAGATTGAGGACTTTGCTTTTTCCTCTTCCATTCATCCCCACACCTGACTTGGACAGGTTTTTAGACAAGGCAGGATGGCAGGAGCAGCTCCTTGCTGGAATTCCTGACGGGTTTTTGGGGAACAGATGCCAGAGGGAACCACCTCAAGCTCATCCACACACACAGAGATCCCTTCCTGCAAAGCTCTGCCTGGGAGCTGAATGGGAATGTGAAAAAGAAATATTAAAAAAAAAGCAAAGAGGTGGATTTATCCCAAATCACATCTGAGATGTGAACATGGCTCAAATCCTCACTCTGCTGGAGGAGCTGAGCATCCAGCAGGGCTGACCTTGGTGGGACTGAGCCATGGAAAATCCTGAGTGGGAACTGAACCATGGAATATCCTGAGTGGGAATTGAACCATGGAAAATCCTGAGTGGGAATTGAACCATGGAAAATCCTGAGTGGGAATTGAACCATGAAATATCCTGAGTGGGAATTGAACCATGGAATATCCTGAGTGGGAACTGAACCATGGAATATCTGAGTGGGAACTGAACCATGGAATATCTGAGTGGGAATTGAACTATGGAATATCTGAGTGGGAATTGAACTATGGAATATCCTGAGTGGGAATTGAACTATGGAATATCCTGAGTGGGAATAAACCCCCAGGGATCCCCCAGTGCCACCCTGCCCTGCCCAGACCCCACCAGCCCCACCCTGTCCATCCCTGGCAGCGCTGGCCAAAGGCTCCTGCAGCTCTGGCAGCCTCGGGGCCGTGCCCATTCCCTGGGCAGTGCCAGCACCTCTGGGGAAGAGCCTTTCCCTAAAATCCACCCTAAATCCCTCCTGGCCCAGCCCCAGCTGCTCCCTGGTGCTGTGCCTGTCCCATGATTTGGAGGCCTTTTCCCACCGAACAGCTTCTGTGACCCTTCTGAACAGCAGAGGATTGTTATTAATGATGATCTCCCCCAGACATTTCCCTTCAGAGGAGTCTCAGTGCACTTGATCCCTTTTTCTCCCAATATTCTGTTGTTTCCCTGCATCATCTGCAAGAAACAAACTTTGCACTTTGGATGCCTTGTCCTGTCCAGGCTGGGTTTTCTTTCTAACTGAGGAAACCCTTTGGAATTGCTGCTTTCTTGTGGAACAGTTCTTCCATCTTTTGGGGTCTCTGACTGCTGAGTGGGTCAACCCTTGGGGATTTTGGTTTCCTGAGAGATCCCGAGGCTTCATTTAGTGTTGGGTCACCTCTTGTGACGCTTTGGGTTTGTCTGAGCCCATCTTTTCCCACAGGATCCCAGAACAGCTGATCTGCTGCAGCCTTGGCTGTGCCCACAGGGATCCTGACAGGAGCCCCAAAATATCCAGATCTGCCAAAAACCTGTCTGAATATTCCAGTAACTCCAGGGCTGAAGGTCAGAGAGCACAGCAGGGTGCACTGTCCTCAATTCCTGCTGGAGCTGCCCTGGCCCAGCCCCAGCTGCTCCCTGGTGCTGTCCCTTGGAGCTGCAGTCCCTGAGGGTCTCCTCAGGTTCCTCCAGCTGCACATTCCAAGTGCCCTCAGCTGCTCCTCCTGTGACCTTTCCCCATCCTTTTGGACACTCTCTAAGAGCTTTGGCTCTTACATTGCATCTCCACATTCAAACAGCCCAATGTCCCACCTGTGAGGGTGTGGGGACAGCTCAGGGAAAATTTCCACAACCTTTTCCCCCTGGCTTTGATCCAAGGACCTTTTTTTGGCTGTGAGTGACCAGGGACTGGGAGGTGACGATGCTGTCGAGGCAGGACGGGAATGAGAAGACTGATTCAGAAGGCTGCTGAGAATAAAACTCCAGTTTATTCAAAATACACTGCTCTTTTATACAGAGATTCGTGAGGACCAACTCCATTTGACCTGAAGTGAAAACAACTCACAGCATTGGTGCAGAGTGCTTGACACAGAGTGATAGAACTTAACTATAAACAATGTGAACAACAAGCGAGATAAAGAATTATTTACATTCTTCTCCAACTCTTTCCCAGGCTTCTGCCTGGCTAGAAACTCTTTGTTTTTATCTTTGACTGAATCTGAGACCCACAAGTTGGCTGTCATGGTTTGACACTGGCACAATGCCAGTGCCCCCATGAAAATGCAATCTCTCAACTGAATGCTGTGAAATGCGATCAAGAACACAGCAAAGCAGGCCCAAACCTAATAACAAGAAAAAACTTTATTAAACTACTACCACTATGCTAATATAAAAGAGGTCAATGTCCAAATTGACCTCTTCCTTCCGGAAAAAATATTTTTCCGTGTCAAACCACGACAGTGGCACAAACCAAGTCACTCCCCAGGTTGGCTTTGCCTTTGAAGCTGCTTTGTCTTGGCTGCTGGAGCAATTCCAACATGTTTGGGCTCAGCTGGACCTTGCCTGGATCACTTTGGGCTAATCCCAGCTGATCACAGGAATTCCTGGCAGCTGCCCCAGGTTACCCCATGGCAGTGAGCTCCTCGAGTTCTCCTGCAGAGGGAGGCTTTGTTGGGGCACAAATGAGTGATTAGGCTTTTATCCACGTGGATTTCCATCGGGCAGTCATTCCTGCTGGATCAGAGGGAGCTCCTGGAACTGCCCACGTGTCCCAGCATCCCTGCAAGGCTGTCCCAGCCTGTCCCAAGGCTGGGATGTGGCTGTCACATGAAGCAGGATGGATGTGGCTGCTTCCTGTTGATGCCATGGAGCACAGATGGGTGACTCTCCTTTTGGATTATCCTTTTTTTTTTTTTTTTTTTCCCCTGGACTTCCTCCTGCTGCTTGGCTGTGCTCCCCAGTGCCTCAGCTTCCAACGGTGTGGCCCTTCCACAGTCCTCCAGCTCTTTTTATCTCCTCTGACTCATTTCTCTGGCCTAAATTTGGGCTCATTTCCCAGCCTGGTGCTCCTTGTTGATGTGGGGGGGCTGAGAGACAAACACCAACAAATGGCAGCTCCTGACAGTGGAGTTGGAGGCAAAGAAATGAGTCTGGGCCTTGTGTTTGGGCTCTGAACCAGCTCTGTTATTCTGCTTTTCTCACACAGATGATCATTAGTGTGTTCCCTCTTCCTCCCATGCCTCCTCCTCTCCCAGCTGGGCCCTGCAGGAAGAAATTCCAAGGAATAACTTCACAGGGACAGAGCATGAGCTTTGAGTGATGTCTCCTGGCTCTCCATTCCTTCTCCCACTCCTCAGTGCGCTCCAGCTCTCCTGCTCACTCAGAAAAGCTTTTATCCCAAAATCCCAAATCATCCAGCTTGGGAGAGACCTCCAGGATCATCCAGTCCCACCATAATCACCCCTAAATTAATCCCCAAATGCTTTTGGCCCCAGGTTGCAGAAAGCTGTCAGGACTGAGGACTTGAAAATGGGGAAAATGTTCCCATTTAAAATGTTCCCATCTAAAAATGTGTTGGGTCACCCATTACAGACGTGCTCCAAGAGCTGGAGGAAAAATAAATGTTTGTGGGTTTTTTTTCCCCAGGAAGATGAGGCTTAGAAAAACCTCAGGAGTCATTAGTCAGTGAGACATGATGGAAATTCAAGTGATTTGCATTCCAGCTCGAGCAGAGGGACATCTGTGACATCTCCCCCAACATCTGCCTCTGCTGCTTGTCCCTATGCAAAGATCCTTTAATTAGTTTTTCCCACATTTTAGAGAAAATCTCCACACACACAAAGATTCCTGAGCTTGGCTTTGCTCCCCTGCAATGCTCAAGTGCCTTGGGACAATGTTCTTGTCCCCCCAGGAGCTCCTGCTGGCAAACCAAATAAAACAATGAGGATTTCAAACCCTGCTGAGGAGCTGGGATGTTTTTTCAAGGGCTCTTGACTAAGGTGCTGCTGTTGGGTAACATCCTCCCATTAAGTTGAGTCAGATGTTCAAGGAATTGCTTGTCATCCCAAATTACCAGTTGAGTCACAGCTGCATGAGCCACAATATTTTTCTTCCCCATGAAGGGTTACGGGGTTTTGTGGAAAACATGAGCTGTAATTATCCTGCACAGCAGCAAAGGGGGACTGGAGGAAAGGCAAGGACTCCTCTTGGAGGGGTTTCTGTAAAATCCCAAAGTTCCTGGGATTTCAGACTCAGCTCTTTTTCCTGCCCACAGGTTTCCATGATGTTAAAAGGGATTGGGGAGAAAAGTTTCGCCAGGCCTCAACCTCCCAGAGGGAAATGGGAAGGGATTTGACAAAGATTTCCCAGGAAAAGGAGACTGTTCTGTTTTTCCCTTTATTTTTGGGGAATCTGGCAGCAAGCTCTTCCTCTTTCCTAGTGCTTGTTTCCATGAAATCTTTCATGGGGGCTTCCCCCTCTCCTTCCATGGGGATCCAAAGCAGGAAGGACAATTCCTGTGGCACAAATTGCTTCCTTGGGATAATTCCTAGTGCTAAATGGATGAGGAGCAGGGGACTGGAGTTGTCCAGCCTGGAGGAGAGAAGGTTCTGGGGAGATTTTAGAGCTTTCCCAGGGCCTGAAGGGGCTCCAGGAGAGCTGGAGAGGGACAAGGATGGAGGGACAGGAGCCAGGGAATGGCTCCCACTGCCAGAGGGCAGGGCTGGGTGGGAGATTGGGAATTGGGAATTGTTCCCTGGCAGGGTGGGCAGGGATGGGATTCCCAAAAAGCTGTGGCTGCCCCTGGATCCCTGTGAGTGCCCAGGCTGGACACTGGGGCTGGAGCAGCCTGGGACACTGGGAGTGGGATGGAACAAGATGAGTTTTAAGGTCCTTCCAACCCAAAGCATTCCATAATTTTGTGACCCTCTGGTCCTGTTCCTGCTCCCTGGGCTCTGCCGTGGGAGGGAGGTCAGGACACACCTTTGTGGCAGCATTTCTGAGAGAGAGAGGCCATGATTTATGTCTGATAAATGTCTGATTTATGTCTGGAATGAGATTTGAGCTACTCCAGTCTAGGCCTCAGATCGGGCCTTGTGAGGCCTTCCAGCCTGTGACGCAGTGAGAAATTAAGAGTTTTTGGCACAGTTAGAAATTAAGAGTTTGTGGCACAGTTAGAAATTAAGAGTTTGTGGCACAGTTAGAAATTAAGAGTTTGTGGCACAGTGAGAAATTAAGAGTTTGTGGCACAGTTAGAAATTAAGAGTTTGTGGCACAGTTGGAAATTCTATTAAGGTGTGATGTGAAGCACTGGGCTGTCTGGGTGTGAAGTAGTATAGGTTTATAATGAGAAGTTTAGTCCACCTTAAGACAAAGACAAACAATGTTAGCTTGCCAATGAGAGTGCCTTTGTAAACTGTAAACTATATAGAAGTGTGTGTAAAGTGCCATCTTCTCACTAATAAATGGAGAACGTTTAATTAACCATATTGGTTTGACGTGTGTTTGTCCTGTCCAGCTTTCCTGTTTTATGAGGAACCTGGTTTCACACTTTTCCACGGAACAAGGTGGGCACAGTGCCCAGAACCCACCCACTGCTGGCACCGAACCCAGGGAGGCAGCAGGGCCACGACTCTGAGCCCTTCAGGTCCGGGCTTGTATCCTTCCTGTGAACCCAGAGGTAAAAAATCCATATTTTATGGTTGGTTTTTCACCAATGTTACAATGAATATTATATGTATAACGTTAAAAAGTTATACCATATTAATTCTCTCAAGTAGTATATTAAATATAGTTTTAAGTTACAACATAATGTTAAAATAGAAACTCTACTGTGTAAAGAGTTTGGTTTTTTTTAAGAATGAGATACTCACTTCAAAGAATAAATCTTCCAAAAATAAAGACTGTACAGTTTTCTTATCAGTAGAAACTAATTTCTTCAGGCCTTACTCAAACTCAAAAACACCACAGAGATTAAAGGAAACAGTTGACATGCAACAGACAGAGTTTTTGTTTTAAATAGAATGTATACATAACCATAAAAAAAATATATGAATATACAACAAGCTATTGCTTTTAAAGTTATTCCTTTGTTCACAAGGTATGCTTTAAGTGGCTTAGTCTGAGAGCACCCAGACGTCCGTAAGTCTTTACTTTTTATTGTCTTGTAATTGTCCTAACTCTAAATTTCATTACTCTAATTGTATCACTATTTTTATAATCATTATAATATTATTAAACTTTTAAAAATTTGAAAAACCAAGTGGCTGGCTGTCGGAATCTGAGGTATTGATGATTCTGAGATTGTAGAAAGTCTCTGTCTGTCAGCCCCGCTGCCAAAGCAGAAGCCATAATTGGTCTGTGCTGTTTCAAGGTTGTTTATTCTGTTTATCTCTACCATGTTCTGCTGCCCTGCCGCAGCTCTGTCCTGCAGGGCAGCGTGTGGGGCTCTGCCCTCAGTGGGATGGTACAAACATTAAATACCACAAACTACCTGTGCTGGATTTACAATAACGTGCCAATATCTGTCACCTACGTTGGACAGTGTGTCCCCAGCCTGAACCAACAGAAAAATGCCAACACCACAGTGAAACATGGAGGGCATGAAGAAGGAGAAAAAGGACAAGGCACACCCAATTTCCTCCATCTTGTCCCCTTTGGACCCCTAATCTAGAATCCTAAAATTTTACTTTTGCACCTGTGTCACACTAATTATTACTGATATCAAACACTCAGAGCTGGTAATTGATCCTGTAAGATTGAAAACTCTTTTCCATGGGCAGAGATCACAGCCAGTGTCTCTGGGGGCTCTGTCCAGGGGGGTTCCTGACCCCTGCCAGGGTCCCAGACCTGCCAGGGCAGCCAGAGGGAAGCTCTGGATTCCCACAGTGGGTTAAACCAAACCAAACCCAAACCAAACCAAACCAAACCACCCTGGTGAGGGGCAGGCAATGACCACTGCTGGCACAGGGACAGATCCTGGCTGGAGCTGGGCCAGGAGGGATTTAGGTTGGATTTTAGGGAAAGGTTCTTCCCCCAAAAGGGTGCTGGCACTGCCCAGGGAATGGGCACTGCCCCGAGGCTGCCAGAGCTGCAGGAGCCTTTGGGCAGCGCTGCCAGGGATGGACAGGGTGGGGTTGGTGGGGTCTGACACTGGGGGATGCCTGTGAGTTTATTCCCACTCAGGATATTTGTGATTAATATTAATTTCCACTCAGGATATTAATGGTTAATATTTATTCCCACTCAGGATATTCGTGATTAATATTTATTCCCACTCAGGATATTCCTGATTCTGTGATCTGGAAATCCCAGTCTCTGATTCTCCTCTGCCCCAGCCCTACAGCAGCCACACAAACCAACCCAAGCACCACATTTACCACCTCCCCCTGGACAAAGTCCCTGTTAATGGAGCAATTAGGGTGGCAATTATCGCTTACATCCCAATTACCCACTTCAGGGGTCATTATGTCATTACCTTCCCAGTCACCACATTTGGGATTCGAGCTAAAAATCACCACAACAACATTTATTTCACACACATTTTCACATTTATTTGAAAATGCCAACTAAAACATCATGAAATTCAGAACATAATGAAATACACAGTGACAGTAGGTTCGGGGTATTTTTACTGCTGTATAATATTACAGCTAAAATTAAGTTTGAAATTTAATATTTTATTTTTATCTAAATTAAATGTTTTGGTTTTTTGTTTTGTTTTTTTTCCAAAACCAACTCTCCACAGGGAATTTGGTTCTCTCACAGATTTACACAAAGTGACAAAGATTAGGATTCTTTTCCTAACCAACACCATCCCAAATTTAAATAATCTCTTTTCCTTCCTGCTGACTGATGAATTCCTGAGCATGAGCTGAAGTCCCACACCAAAGTTGTATTTCTGGTGTCAAAAATACTTTCCAAAAGTGGGTAATTTTAGCTCTGCTGGAACCAAGAGAGAAAAACTTGCCCAAATCAAAGATGGCCTCAGGATGGAAACAGAAAAAGGAGGGAAATTGAGAAAATAAAGCAAGACAATAATTAAATTAAGAGCCTTCTGCTCCTCAGAGCAGAGTCAGTACAAGAGCTGGTGGTGCTCAGCCAGGGAGAGACTTTGTGCAAACTGATGGAGTTTGGGCCTGAGCTTTAGGAATTCTCAGCCAAGGCTGAGTTTGTCCCACTCCCCTCATGGCTTCTGGTATTTTCGGGGTGGAAATAGGAACATTCCTCAGCTGGACTCTGCAGGATTGGGATTTCCTTAGGAGTTGGAGCTTTTATCAGCGTGGCTGAAATGGTGCAGGCATGGCTGCATCTCCCCGGGGTGGGGAGGGAAAAGCCAGGAGGGAAAACTCCAAGGGGCTGGGACAGAATGGTTGGGAAGGGACAAAGCCACCAACAGATCCTGAGTGGTCAGAGTTGGATTTTCCCCTCTCTTTTTGGGGTGTGGAGCCCCCAGAGCAGAGGGAAGGACCCACCTCAGCTGGAGCTGGTGAAGGATTAAGCAGGAACGGGCTCATTGCCAAGGGAATATCAGAGCTCTGTCACCCCTCAGCAGGGAAGCTGCTTTTGGAAGCTCAGTTTCTCCTTCCCTATGGAATTCAGCTTCCAGCCTGGCACTTCCTTGCAGCAGCCACTGGTGCAGGAGGTGAAATCCCTGCCCAAAATCTGGAGGCGATGATGGAAGCTGAAACCATGGGATGAGGCACCTCCAAAACCTTGGTCTCAGCAGGGAATGAGGCACCTCTGAAATCTGGATCTCAGCATGGAATGAGGCACCTCTGAAAGGGCCTCAGCATAGATGAGGCATCTCCAAAATCTGCATCTCACCATGGAATGAGGCGTCTCCAAAATCTGCATCTCACCATGGAATGAGGCATCTCCAAAATCTGCATCTCACCATGGAATGAGGCGTCTCCAAAATCTGCATCTCACCATGGAATGAGGCAGCTCCAAAATCTGGGTCTCACCATGGAATGAGGCATCTCCAAAATCTGCATCTCACCATGGAATGAGGCGTCTCCAAAATCTGCATCTCACCATGGAATGAGGCAGCTCCAAAATCTGGGTCTCACCATGGAATGAAGCCATCCAAAAGGGTCTCAGCATGGAATGAGGCACCTCCAAAACCCAGATCTCAGCATGGAATGAAGCACCTCCAAAACCTGGATCTCAGCATGGAACAAGGCATCTCCAAAACCTGGATCTCACTATGGAATGAGGCACCTCCAAAACCTGGGTCTCAGCATGGAATGAGGCACCACCAAAACCCAAATCTCAGTATGGAATGAGGCATCTCCAAAATCTGGATCTCAGCATGGAACAAGGCACCTCCAAAACCTGTGTCTCACCATGGAATGAGACACCTCCAAAACCCAAATCTCAGTATGGAATGAGGCACCACTGAAATCTGGATCTGAGCATGGAATTAGGCATCTCCAAAATCTGGATCTCAGTATGGAACGAGGCACCTCCAAAACCTGGGTCTCAGTATGGAATGAGGCACCACCAAAACCAGGATCTCACTATGGAATGAGGCACCACTGAAATCTGGATCTGAGCATGGAAAGAGGCATCTCCAAAACCCAGATCACAGCATGGAATGAGGCACTTCCAAAACCTGGGTCTCAGTATGGAATGAGGCATCTCCAAAACCTGGATCTCCCCATAGAATGAGGCACCACCAACTCTGCTTCCTGATGCTGTTGCATGGAAGAACAGAGAAGCTGGGTGTGCAAAGCAGGAATTCTCAGAGCTGTTGGAAGTCAGGCTGGAATCTCCTCTCGGTGCCGGCACAGCAGAAATTAGATCCAATTTTGGATGGTGACACCTTTTTTCTTCTGTGAAACAGCCCCACTGGGGAGAAGGAGCAAACCTGGAAGCTGCAAATGTTAAACATCTCCAATTTTCCAGCTGAGCAGCAGCAGTGGGAACGTGGCTGCTGGGAGTTGGAGTTGTGGACACCTCAGGGAAGCCAAAGGAACAGGATCCAAAACCAAATCCAATCCCCTGCTGGAGCCAGTGGCTGGGAATATGCACCTGTCCAAAAAAGGAGATGTCTGCTGGAAAGCTGAACCTCTGGAATTCCAAGGACAAGTGTGGAAAGCCAAGAGAGTGGTTTGGATTTCAGCTTGGATATCAGCTGGGAGTAGCAACTTGGAACAGTTCTGAGGAGATCAGGCTCTGAAAACTCCCTTTAAGGACGTGGCCCACATGGAATAAATCAATTCCAGGCGGTTGGATTGGCCCAAACAGTGGCAAAATCCCATAATAGCAACACTTTATCATGGCAGAACAGGACACAGGAAAAGCAGGGAGAGAAAAACATCACAGTAGCAAAATGTGACGTTCCAGACAGTAAAAACCTGTGGGAGGAGAATTAGGAAATAACACTCCCTATAAAATTGTTGGGATTTTTTTTCCTGTCAGTAACAACGAGCAAACACACAAAGGAACATAAAGGAGGCCGAGAGGAACCCCCAGCACTCAGACTCACAATTTTATAGGATTTCACAGGATTTTTACTCCTATAACCAAATGCCTCAAGGTTCTCACAGTATCTGCCCCACCGGTCTCCAACCATTTGGATTTGCAGACTCCAGAGCTTTTACCAATGAATTCTTGGACCAAGTGCAGCAAGCTGGAACCCCCTGCCATCATTTGCCTCTCCCCACCTCCCATCCTGGATTCCAGGACTGCAGGACACAATTAAGCACCCCTGAGCCCCGTGGGGACTGCAGAAGACACCCCAAAACTGCAACACCCCCCTCGGTTCATGTTTCCACCCTGGGGGAGCAGCAGCAGCTCTGTGGGATTCCCTGAGGAGAGGGGTGGCACTAAACCCTGACGGAATTGTTTGGGATTGTTGGCACGGCAGTGTCACATCCCCAGGGGCTCCAGCTGAGAATTGTCAGCCCTGAGGCTGCCCAGTGGGGCTCTGGGAGGGACATCAGGAGCATGGGATGGGTTGGGTTGGATTGGAAGGACCTTAAAGATGATCCCGTCCCACCCCTGCCATGGCAGGGACACCTCCCACTGTCCCAGTGTCCAACCTGGCCTTGGGCACTGCCAGGGATCCAGGGGAATCTGGGAATTCCATCCCAGCCCTGCCCACCCTGCCAGGGAACAATTCCCAATTCCCAATCTCCCACCCAGCCCTGCCCTCTGGCAGTGGGAGCCATCCCTGTGTCCTGTCTCCAAACCCTTGGGAATGGGATGATCCTGGCCCTCCTCATTTTCCTGGTTTAGGGCAGCCAAGTGTGGAAGAACTGCTGAGAAATGCACGACCACTGTCCAAAACCTGCTGCAGGCCAAACAAGTCCAAGTGCAGCAGGTGCCTCCAGATCCTTGGAATAAGCTTCATTCCTTGTGGAATGGCTGGACAGGGATCTCTGACCTTTCCCAGCTGGAGGCTGGACACGGAGGCTGCTCCTGCTGGCACAGTCACAGCCAGGGCTCACTGGCAGCTCCGAGCTCCCAAATAAATTAGGGAATAAAGAATACCAGGCACAGACACATTGTCCCACATTGTCCTGGCCCTGCTGGAGGCAACAGCAAAAGAAGGGTGATCCCTTCTCCTGAGAGCCAAGCCAGGAAAACACGATAGGAACAGCCACAGAAGAGCAGCCAAGAGGGAATTCATCTCCAGCCCCTCATCCAAAGGCCTGCAGCTGGAATAAATAACACAAATTTCCCTCTAGTGCCTTCACAGCTGCACATGGGAAGCTCCACAAGGAGGAGAATGATCCCTGGGTAGGCTGAACAGAAGGAAAATAATAAAAAAAATAATTTTCACACATCCCTGAGGACCGAGTTTGTGCTCAGCCCCTCAGTCCCGGGGTGGCTTGTGCCGTCCTGCCGCTGCAGGTCCAGGAAGGCAGCGCTGTTGATGATGACAAAGGTGTCCTTGGTGTCCGTGGTGTCCTTGGTGTCCTTGGTGTCCCTGCTGTGGCTCTGGGGCAGCTCCAGCTGGCCCCGGGGCGGGCTCAGCTTCCCCGAGTACAGGTAGTCCACGTAGTTCTCGGGCTTGCTGGAGACGATGTTGCTGAGCATCATGACAAAGAGGAGGAAGCCGAAGAAGCCGACGATGATGAGGATGTAGAAGGAGGCCATGATCTCCTCCTGCAGCTCCAGGGCGGGGTTGCTGTAGTTGTTGAACCGAAGGGTCTTCTTCTGTTCCATGTGCAGCAAATTGGTCAGCACCGAGCTGCTGTTGGTGTGGTTGCTCAAAGCCATCGCAGCTTCCATTCCAGAGGCCAAATCTAAATAAAACAAAGCAAAAAAGAACAGATTAGCTGAGCTCAGGGTCTTACACCATTCCTTATCCTCTGCTCTGGAATTCCTGCATTTGGAAAGTTCACTGAGCTCAGCTGAGCTGCAGCTCTGGTCTCTGCTCCCTGGGCAGGGACAGATCCTGGCTGGAGCTGGCCCAGGAGGGATTTAGGGTGGATTTTAGGGAAAGGTTCTTCCCCAGAGGTGCTGGCACTGCCCAGGGAATGGGCACGGCCCTGAGGCTGCCAGAGCTGCAGGAGCCTTTGGCCAGCGCTGCCAGGGATGGACAGGGTGGGGCTGGTGGGGTCTGGGCAGGGCAGGGCTGCACTGGGGGATCCTTGGGGGTTTATTCCCACTCAGGTATTCCATGGTTCAGTTCCCACTCAGGATATTCCATGGTTCAATTCCCACTCAGGATTTTCCATGGTTCAATCCCCACTCAGATATTCCATGGTTCAATTCCCACTCAGGATATTCCATGGTTCAATTCCCACTCAGGATATTCCATGGTTCAATTCCACTCAGATATTCCATGGTTCAATTCCCACTCAGGGTATCCCATGTCTCCTTTCCCCAGCTGCACATCTGCCAGGCACAGCTCCACAGTGAAGGCAGTGGCAAGTTTGGGCAGGAATTTAGGGAATGCAAAGATTCCTCCAGGCTGCTTCTGCCCTGCTGCTGGGGCACCTCCAGAGTCAGAATTTGGGAATAACCCTGCCAGTTCCAGGGATTAGCAAAAAGAAAAGGAACCTCACCAAGAGGAGAGGAAATCTATACTGGGATTGTCACAGAATCATGGAATGATCTGGGTTGGGAGGGAGCTCAAAGCCCACCCAGTGCCACCCCTGCCATGGCAGGGACACCTCCCACTGTCCCAGGCTGCTCCAGCCCCAGTGTCCAACCTGGCCTTGGGCACTGCCAGGGATCCAGGGGCAGCCACAGCTGCTCTGGGCAAACCATTGCCTCTAAGCAAACCACAAAATCCTGCCATTCTGAAAAAAATCTAATGAAGAAAAGAATTTTTGCTCCATCTCCCAATCCCACACCCCAAAATAAACTTTTGGCAGCAACAACTTCCCAGTTTTGACAGAAATCCATGGATCATTTTTAGCTTTCTGCAATGCCTTCTTTGAGAAGAATGGGACAATCTTAGAAAAGCTTTGTGCCAATCTGCCCACGAGGGCTGTAAATCAAATGCAAGAGTTTCATCCCAAACATGCAATTTTTGAGAATTTCAGGTCATTCCCTCTCCTGGTGCTGAGGCCCTGGCACAGGGTGCCCAAGGCCAGGTTGGACACTGGGGATGGAGCAGCCTGGGACAGTGGGAGGTGTCCCTGCCATGGCACTGGATGGGCTCTGAAGTCTCTCCCAACAGAACCATTCCACCATTTCTTGTCCCAATTTTCCTTGATTTTCATCCTGTTTTATTCATCAAGGCTCTTTAAAAATGAAGGAACAACCCCACCTCTTGCAGCCCGAGCTTGGGTGCTTTCCATCACCTGAGGGGTTGACCCTGCCTGCAATTTCCTACAAGAACCTATTTAAAAAGTGAGTTTAAAAGTTTTTAAAGCGAGTTAAAAAGTTTTTAGAGCGAGTTTGAGCATTTTTAGAGTGAGTTTGAGCGTTTCTAAAGTGACTTTAAAACAGTGCGTTCTCATTTAAAACTTAAAATTCATGTAATTCACGTGAATAAGAGAATTAAAATTTTTAAAAAGTGAAAAAATAAGGAGACTAAAGAGTAGATCTTCCTGCCAGTATTTCCTGAGGTATTTGGATAATGAGAGAGCACCTGACCCCTAGGTCAGGCCAGCTGGCATCCCTGCCTGGCACCTTCCTTCCCTTGGAAATTGTGGATGCTCCGAGGATGTTCAGCACTCCTGACTCAGGGAATTCACACAATAATGAGATTGGAAGAGCCTCTAAGATCATCGAGTCCAACCCCTGCCCTAACACCTCGACAATAGCACCAAGTGTCACGTCCAGTCTTTTTTTAAACACATCAAAGATGGTGATTCTGTCACCTCCCTGGGAAGACAATTCCAGTGTTTTATTATTCTCTCAGTGAATTTTTTTCTGGGGGTGTGGGAGCAGTGACTCAGGTGTGGTTTGGAGCTGAAGGGGAATTTTTTGTCTCTATAGGAAAACAGAAAGTCAAATTCCCTTCCACATTCCAATGGATTATAAAATCCATGGATTATTAAACACCTCCCTCGGCCCTAGCCCAATCTGGCTTCTTAAAATTCATGAATAATTTAAAAAGGGCTTTAAAGATTATTTTGGTCTACCCATGGGCAGGGACACCTTCCACCACCCCAGGCTGCTGCAGGGGCACTGCCAAGGATCCAGGGGCAGCTTTTTGGGAATTCCATCCCAGCCCCTGCCCACCCTGCCAGGGAACAATTCCCAAAATATTCCCAAAATATTCCCAAAATCCCATCCAGCCCTTCCCTCTGGCAGTGGGAGCTGTTCCCTGTGTCCTGTCCCCACACGCTCCTGGCAATGTTCTCTGCCAGGGACTCAATCCAAGATCCCGAGTGAAAATTCCCCTCTCAGAGGGCACAGCACAATAAATGGGATTTATTCCTCGGCTCAACCCCACGTGAAGATTTCAGGCTGGAAATTTGCCTGAAAATCCATTGTTTTCCCCGTAAGATTTTCTCAGTTGTTGCCCCAAGCTCAGCTCTCCTTGCCCTGCCCATCCTGACTGTTCTGCTCCATGGGATTTATGGGCAATACCAAAATTTTGGGATAAATCCCCAGTCCTTCCTCCTCCTGATAGAATTCCCTGCAATCCTACCTCAAAAAAAACCACCACCAACCCCTCTCTGTGCCCACCCCAAAACCATCCCATCCCCAAAAATTCTATTTATTTGATGTCATATAAAGCTGAGACTGAGCTTTGGGTGCTCCTGGTTTTTATGGATGTTGCTCACCACTGCCTGGGACAGTGGGGATTTAAAATTGAATATAAAACCCAGAGATCTGACTTTTCAGGTGCTCAGACTTTGCTTTCTAAGGAAAAGAGTGTCTTCTGCTCAGTGAGATGTTGGACAGGCACTTCAAATCTCAATATTAAAAATAAAGTTAATACAAAAAAAAAAGTCAATGTAAAAAAAAAAAGCCAATATATTAAAAATATTAAATATCTAAAATATTAAATATCTTAAATCCATAATTTAAAAAATGCAGTATATAAAAAATCAACATCTTAAAAAATCCCAATAAAAAAAAAAATTCCCACTATAAAAAACCCAATACATTTAAAAAATCTCAATATATTAAAAAAAAACCTCAATATATTAAAAAAATCTTAATGTATTTTAAAAATCTCAATATATTAAAAAAAATCTCAATATATTAAAAAAAAACCTCAATATATTAAATATTTTTAAATTTAATATATTTTTTAATTTAATAAAATTAAAAATTTAATAAATTTTTTAATTTAAATATATTTTTTAATATATTTTTAAAAATCTCAATATATTAAAAAACCTCAATATATTCAAAAATCTCAATATACATTAAAAGTAAATACTAAAAACAACATATCTATTTTCAAAATCAATAAATAACATATAAATAATAATATTTTTTTTTTTAATAGGGTAGAATCTGCCTTTAGACACCACCAAGGAGTTCTTTGCCCATGTGCAGCTCCCAGGCAGTGCTGGAGGAACTGGGAATCCCAAAATCCAGCCTGGGAAAAGCCTCCAGGAGCAGCAGGTCCAAGCCCTGAGCCCCAGGTGCCACGGGAAGGGCCTGGGGTGAGTTTTTGGTCACCATGAGGCGCTGGGATGTCCCATGCTGTGATTTCCCCACTGTTGTGGCAATTAAAAGGATGAGAAATCACATTTCTCTTTCTTCTTTCTTTCTCTTTCCTTATTTTCTTTCTCTCTCCTTATTTTTCTTTCTCTCCTTCTTCTTTCTTTCCCTCTTTCTTTTCTTCTTTCTTTCTCTCTCTTCCCTCTTTCTCTCTTTCTTTCTTTTCTTCTCTCTCTCTTTCCTTATTTTCTTTCTCTTTCCTTATTTTTTCTTTCTTTCCTTTCTCTCTCTCTTTCCTTATTTTCTTTCTTTTTCTTCTTTCTTTCTCTTTCCCTCTTCTTCTTTCTTTCTCTCTTTCTCTCTCTTTCTTTCTTTCCTTCTTTCTCTTTTTCCTTCTTTCCTTCTTTCTCTTCCTCTCTCTCTTTCTTCTTTCTTTCCTCTGTCTTTCCTTATTTTCTTTTTCTTTCTCTCTTTCTTTCTCTTTCCTTATTTTTTCTTTCTTTCCTTTCTCTCTCTTTCCTTATTTTCTTTCTCTCTTTCTTTCTCTTTCCTTATTTTTTCTTTCTTTCCTTTCTCTCTTTCCTTATTTTTTCTTTCTTTCCTTTCTCTCTCTTTCCTTATTTTTTCTTTCTTTCCTTTCTCTCTCTTTCCTTATTTTTTCTTTCTTTCCTTTCTCTCTCTTTCCTTATTTTTTCTTTCTTTCCTTTCTCTCTCTTTCCTTATTTTCTTTCTCCTTCTCTCTTTCTTTCTCTTTCCTTATTTTTTCTTTCTTTCTTTCCTCTCCCTTTCCTTATTTTCTTTCTCTCTTTCTTTCTTTTCTTCTTTCTTTCCCTCTTTCTTTTCTTCCTTCTCTTTCCCTCTTCTTTCTTTCTCTCTTTCTCTCTTTTCTTCTTTGTTTCTTTCTCTCTCTCCTTATTTTCTTTCCTTCTCTCTCTCCTTATTTTCTCTTTCTCTCTCTCTCTTCTCTTTTCCCTTCCCAGCTCTGGCTCAGCCCTTTCCCCTCTGCTCTGGTTTTGCCCAGCCCGAGGATCTCTGGAACTTTTTTATTTTCTGTGTGTGTGCAGAGTGAGGCCCCCCTGCCCAACTCCCACTGCGGGTGAGGCTGAGCCAGGAGGGCAAATCCTGCAATTCCAGAGAAACTGGGATGGGATTCCTGGAAGGATGCCTGGAGGATAAACCATCTCCTGCCTCAGAAAGAGACAAAAACAAATAAAATCCACCCACACCTGGAGGCTTGCAGGGATTTCTCCTCCCCCTACACAGACAAACGCATTCAAATGCAATCGAAATTCTTTAAAATACATTAAAATTTCTCCTCCTCCTACACAAACACATTAAAGCACATTAAAAATGCTTTAACATTTTTAAATATTAGAACACATTAAAATTTCTCATCCTTCTGCACAGACAAACACATTAAAATGCAAAAACAGAGCTACAAGTCTCTTTTATTATATATAGAGATATGTATATGGAATATATATACACATATATATGTATATATATCATATAAAAAGATAAATATATATACATATTATATATATATTTATATATACACAAAGACATATGTATATATATATTTTATATATATGTATATATACACAAAGACATATGTATATACATATTATATATACATTTATATATACACATATATATGTATATACATATTTTATATATATTTATATATACACAAAGACATATGTATATACATATTTTATATATATTTATATATACACAAAGACATATATGTATATACATATTTTTATATTTTTATATGATACATATTTTTATATATTTATATATATACAAAGGTATATATATTTATATACATTTTAATATATTTATATATATATACACACATATCTATGTATATACATATGATATATATAGAGAGACATGTAGATATATATGGGATATAAATACACACAAACACACACATATATATACATATTTTTAAAAAATATATATAGTATATATATGCAAACACACGTATATAATATACATTTATATATATACATGTATAGGATACATATGTGCTTGTATATATATATTTATATATATAAACACATTTATATGTATCTAAATGTATATACATAAAATATATATTATATTTATATAATATATATACACATAATATATATGGCATGTATATATACATATATATACACATATATATACACACATATATATACACATATATATACATACATATATATATATACACACACACACACACATATATATATATATATACACACATATATATATATACATATATATATACATATATATATATACATACACACAGCTAATGCCATATTTAACGAATTTCTCTAAAACATTCCCAACAACAAGAGCGCTAAACCCACCTGATTTTCGGGGTGAAAAAACCAATAAATCCAATCAACGCCCCCAAACAAAGGAAAACGCGGCGGATCCCGAAAGCAGCGCTCAGGTACCATTCACAAATGCGATTGCGGACGCTTTACCTGCCCGGTGCTCCCTCACCTGTGTCCCTCTGTCCCTGTGTCCCTGTGTCCCGTGTCCCTCTGTCCCGTGTCCCTCTGTCCAGGCGGATTTAACTGTTTAAGGGGCGGAGGGGAGGAGGAGTGGCCCGGCTGCTGTTGGGGATAATCACAGCAGGGAGCGGCCGGGCAGGCGGGGACAGGATACCCAACCTGGGAGGCTCCTGCTGCGGGGAAAAGGGACAAAAAAAAGGGGAAAAAAAGGGACAAAAAGCGATAAAAAGGGACAAAAGGTGTCCCTTGTTCCAGCACAGCGGGAGGGTGGTGTGGTGAGCACATTTCTGTCCCTCTCAGGATTTTTCATAGAGGAGCACAGAGGAAAGAAAGAGAAAACAATTTCTATTTCTGCTCCTTGTTTTCCCATGTGGAATGTGTTTGGAGAATTGTTTCCCTGGGGTGTTGCTTGGTTGGGTTCTGGTGAGGATTGTTTGAGCTGATGGCCAATCCAACCCACCTGGGGCTGGGCTCTCAGAGAGGGTCAGGAGTTGGGTTAAAGTAGGTTTGTAGTTTTAGTATCCTCCTTTTCTATAGTATATTAATGTATTTTAGCATAGTTATAATAAAGAAATCATTCAGCCTTCTGAATTGAGTCAGAAATTGTCATTTCTTCCCATTGGGCTCACCTGCATTTACAATAGTGGCAGCAGGGAGGACTCAGGGGTGTCAGCAGTGGGGAAACTGAGGCAGGAATGCTGTTCTGAGAGGCTGTTTGTTGTTGGAAAGAGAGGGGGTCGTGGGTCTGGGGGGATTTTTGGGTTTTATTGGTCATAAATCCCCAGAAATTGAGGGTGGTTTTAGTCTCAGGGCTGGTGAAGTGTCCTGGTGCTCCCTCGCTGTGCTGGGATGCACCAGAGGAATGACAGAATTGTGGAATTCCCTGAGCTGGGAAGGAGCATCAGGATCACTGAATCCCCCTCTAAGGAATTCCCTGAGCTGGGAAGGAACCATCAGGATCACAAAATCTCCATCCCAGGAATTCCCTGAGCCAGGAAGAAGCCACCAGGATCACTGAATCCAGCTCCAAGGGATTCCCAGAGTGGGAAGAAACCACCAGGATCACTGAATCCAATTCCCAGGAATTCCCAGAGCTGGGAAGGAGCCATTCCCAGGAATTGCCAGAGCTGGGAAGGAGCCATCAGGATCACAAAATCCCATACCTGGAATTCCCTGAGCCAGGAAGGAGCCATCAGGATCACTGAATCCAATTCCCAGGAATTCCCAGAGTGGGAAGAAGCCACCAGGATCACTGAATCCCCCTCTAAGGAATTCCCAGAGCTGGGAAGGAGCCATCAGGATCACTGAATCCAATTCTCAGAGCTAGGAAGGATCCATCAGGATCACTGAATCCAATTCCCAGGAATTCCCAGAGCCATGAAGGATCCATCAGGATCACTGAATCCAGCTCCAAGGGATTGCCAGAGCTGCGAAGGAGCCATCAGGATCACTGAATCCAATTCCCAGGAATTCCCAGAGCTGGAAAGGAGCCATCAGGATCACTGAATCCCCATCCCAGGAATTGCCTGAGCCGGGAAGGAGCCATCAGGATCACTGAATCCAATTCCCAGAGCTGGAAAGGAGCCATCAGGATCACTGAATCCAACTCCCAGGAATTCCCTGAGGTGGGAAGGAGCCATCAGGATCACTGAATCCCCCTCCCTTCCCTGGCCAGACCCTCAGGAGCTGCCCCAGTCCCTGGAAGAGCTGTCCCAGCTCAGGGCACACCTCCAGCCCTGCTTCACCTTCTGGAGAAAGGATGGGCAAAGAAAGTAGCCAGGAACAGGGAAGAGGATGCTGGGTGAGGCCACCTCGCTATCTGAGCTGCCATCTCCTGCCCCAAGCCCTCCCAGCCTGTTCTGCCAGCCGGGCAGGGGCAGGGGCGTTTTGCCAGCCCCAGTTCCACCCCATGCCAGCCAAATCCCCTCCAGCAGCGGCACAAAACACCGGGCAGCCCTTGCAACATCCCGCCTCTGGCTGGGATTTGGGGATTTGGAGCACAAACATCTCCTGGCCTGAGGTTCCTCGGGGCCAGCAGCACGGCTGAGGGAGGAGGAGAGCCCAGCTGGTTTTTCCTGGGAAGCAGGAGGGAGAGCCGGGTCCCTGGATGAGGCAGCAGCCTTAAATTTGTGGTCAGACACGTTCCTAAATCTGCCTCTGGGACTCAGCTCCTTTTTTTTTTTTCACACGTCCCATCTCTTCTGGAGAACTCACAGAGGTTTAAAAGTCTCAGCAGCTCCTGAGTGAGCTCCACCTTTGGCTAACAAATGCAGAAATGGGGAGAAAATCAGAAGCAGGAGCTGCTGGTTGTAGGAGAGGAGACCTGAGGGCTCCAGGGGAAACCTCCTCATTCCTGGATAACCCTGGTGCTGCCAGGCTGAGGGAGCTGTGTACAGCTAAATCCCAGATTTTGGGGCAAAATGTGGTGGTGAGGGGTTTAAACCATTCCCAAGAGCCAAACCGACAGCTCTGGTCCTCAGAGCTGCAGTGGGGACATGGAAAATCCACCTGGTTCCACAGGATCCCAAAATCACCAGGGTGGGAAGGGACCTTCAGGATCACCCAACCCCAGCCCCACCAGCATCACCCAAACCCTGTCCCCAAGGCCACATCCAGACTCCTCTGGGACAATTCCAGTGACTCCAAACCTCCCTGGGCAGCTCATCACAAGGCCTGACCACTCTGCCAGGGACAAAAATTATTTCTAATTTCTGATCTGAACTTCCCCTGGTGCCATTTGAGGCCATTTCCTCTTCTCCTTTCCCTGCCCCTCCTGGCAGGAGCTGTGCAGAGCCACAAGGTCCCCCCTGAGCCTCCTTTTCTCCAGGCTCAGCCCCTTCCCAGCTCCCTCAGGAATTCTCCAGCTCCGTTCCCTGCCCTGGATTTTCTCCAGCCTCTCCATGTCCCCTCTGAAGTGGGAGTTTCAAACTCTTCCCTGGATTTGATGGTTCTTTTGCCTTGGAAAACATCTCCAATGGAAATGCAGAAGGATAAACGTGGATAACAATCCCGTGGGAGTGCTGGCCACAAGAGGTTTGGGAGGGTTTGTTTCACTGGGAATTTTCCTGATTCTCTGGGAGAGACACAAAATCCATGAATCCAACCTGCCCTGGAGAGGAGCTTGATTGCTAATTAACGACCCGTGATTAGTGTCAGTCTCTAGCTGGTGACCTGAAAAGTGCAGGAGGACAAACTCGGACTCCTCCCCAGCCATTCCCAGGAAAAAGGTGCAGGATTCCTCCTTGTCCTCAGCAGGGCAGCACAGCGGGGATCCCAGTCCTCCAGCAGTGATCTCAGAGGTGGGGATTTTTTTGGGTTTTTTTTCTGCCAAGGTTGGGATTAAATGTGTGAGAGGGAATTTCTTGTTGGGACTCAGATGTTTATCAGTTCTTATCTCTGTCACAGCCTCACAAACCCTGAGTTCTGCAGCACTTCACTCCAACAAACTCAAAATGGAGCCCATCTCTCTCTCCCCAAGGCCTTTTAAGGATAAACTGTCCAATTAAGAAATGACACCTCAATTATTTTCACTTTTAACCCAATACCCAACCACCCGTGCCCGCAATGGGGACTTTTTTATCCAATTGCACAAAACCACCCAAACCCATGGAGAAGGAGGTGAAGGAGAAGGAGGAGGAGGAGAAGGAGAAGGAGAAGAACAAGGAGAAGAACAAGGAAGAGAAGAAGAACAAGGAAGAGAAGATGAAGAAGGAGCAGCCTCCACCCCAAAACCTCCCTCTTGCTTTATATCTATTCCTGCATTCTAAACCCTTCAACTCTGAGTTTCACACACTTCCATTCGAACTCCACACCTGTAATCTCAGTTTTATTATTGAATTTTGGAAGCTTCTCCACCCAAACCCATGGAGAAGGAGGTGAAGGAGAAGGAGCAGCCTCCACCCTAAAACCTCCACCTTGCTTTATATCTATTCCTGCATTCTAAACCCTTCAACTCTGAGTTTCCCACCCTGTGATATCACACACTTCTATTCAAACTCCACACACTTCCACGAGGAAGGTTTCTGGCACAGAGAATATTTTTCTGCTTGTTTTGAGAAGTCCTGATCCCCAGGAGAACACTCCTTTTAACCTTCATCCACAGAGAAAGCTTCCAAGACTTTGGAATGAACTGGAATCTACGAGTGTGTGAAATAGGAGGAGAGTTTACCACAGGGTGAAAAACTTGGAGTTTTGGGTTTTTAGCATGGAGGTGGGTAGGAGACAAGATGGAGAATTGTCTGATCTTCTTGTGCTTCATCTGCTCCATTTCCTGCAGTGTTGGTGGCACAGAGGGATTGGTTAGAAAGAGCCACAATGCAGATGTTACATGAACAGACAGATGATTATTGGTAGAAAGATAGAAATAAAATACCTTGTAAGAGTTAATTGGACCAAATAGCTTTAAAAGACCTTGAACCTGTGTGTCTGGTGACTTTTGGTGTCTTTCTCTTCACACACTGAGATGCAGACAGCGTACTAAACTACTGATAAGAGAAAAACTAAAAACAACCTGAAGACCAAAAAAAACCACGAAAGTCCCTTTCATCTCTCAATTCTGGAGCAGAATTTTTAGGAGTCTCCCCATCAGGGCATCCTCAGGGTGGGAGGGTTTTGCAGATTTCCTTCCATTTCAGTTTTCCTTCCATTTCAGTTTTTCTTCATCTTCCTCAGCCTCTCTGCTGATGATCCAGAGGGGCGCAGAATTTTCCCCAGATTTCCTTGGATTTCAGTGAAGTTGTAGGAAAGTCACCTTCTCTTTGTTTCATCCTCCACAAAACGCTCTGAAGCTTTAAAGCTCTTTCAGAAAGGGACAAAACTGGAAGCAAAACCTGGAGGCACAGGCGTGTCCCCTGAGCCATCCCGAGTGACCCCTGCCCAAGGATGTCCCCAACCCTTCTCCAGCCACAGGGCTCAGGGCTTTTACAGAGGAATGCCAAGAAATCAACCTGGCACTCTTCCAATGGTGGCAAATCAATGGGGAATTTCTCATCAGTTTTATGGGACACAGGCCAGGGCACAGCTGAGGATTTGGTTCCCTTATTACTGAAATTCCATTTTCTTTCAACACACAAGGCGAGGAAACAATCAAGCAAAGCTTTTGAAAGCTGTTTTGAAAATAGGAAATAGATTTGCAGAAAACAGATTTATAGATTTATAGAAAATACTGAAAGCTTAACAAAAACCCCACATAATATACATCTCTATAAAAATGTTAAGGTAAGAAATGCTAACTTAGAAATACCATAAGGCAAACACTGTTGAAAGAAAAAAATTAAACTAAAAACTAGTTTCAAAAGATAAAGTATTCAGTTTTATTTTTACAAATAAAAAACAAGCTGGGAGCAAAGTGGGGCTGGAAAATGCTCCAGGCTGGAGCTCATCTGGGCACCTTCTCCGTGCCCCCATGGATCCTCCACTTCCATAGTTTTCTTTCTTTAAAGTATTTAGTTTTATTTTTAAAAATAAAACTAAATACTTTAAAGAAAGAAAACTATGAAAGATACATTGTAGCAAGGCTCAAAAAGAGTAATTTAACATAATTAGCTTTAAAACATTTACAGCGTAATATAACAAAAGCTAATAAAGCAAAAAACACTTACAGCGTGTTGCAATTAAAAAATAGTTAACTTCTGAATGTAATAGCATAAATTATAACATGGATATTATCTCACCCTTCTCATAAAACTAAAAATGGAATAGAAGTTTTTAAAATACTTCTCAGTTACCTCATGTCTAAATAAAAAAAAAAAAAATTAGGACTATTTTTGCCCAAATATTGGCTTTTAAAGCATTAAAACCCTGGATGGGGTTGGTGGGAATTGACCTGATCTCTGTGTCCCCTCTTCCAGGAGCGAGGACACCTGGAAGCAGAGGCAGGACATGAGCAAAGCCCTTTGAAATCCCAGAAGGTTGGAATGAGGCAGGAGCGGAGGATCCACGGATGAGCTCCAGCCTGGAGCATTTCCCAGCTCCGCTTTGCTCCCAGCTTGTTTTCCAACGCTCCCAGCCCCGGGACACACAAGCTGGATCGTGTCTGACATTTCCTGTTGGGGCTGTTGGGCTGGAGGAAATGGGGCACAGGAATGTCTGGAGGTGACGCCGTGGAGGTGACACCGTGGAGGTGACACCGTGGAGGTGACACCGTGGAGGTGACACCGCTCACGTGAGGAGCGGTCATCGGTCACCGGGGACAGCGGCCGAGGGCTCGGCCACTGGTGGATCCCTCACCTGCTCACCCTGGAACTCCTCCCAAAGAATCTGGGTCGTGTCCTGGCAGGTGTTGGCTACAGGAACGAGCCCTTCCCAAGGCTGGGGTGCTGAGTGGATGAAAAATTTAACTTTATTAATTTTGAATAAAGATTTGTAGGGAATTGTGGGTCTCGTGTTCAAAGAGAGAAATTGAGAGTTTCTAGCCAGGCAGAAGCCTGGGGAAAAGTTAGGAAAGAATGTAAATAATTCTTTATCTCTCTTGTTTTTCACATTGTTTATAGTTAAGTTCTATCACTGTGTGTCAAGCAGTTTGCACCAATGCTGTGAGTTGTTTTCATTTCAGGATCAGTGGAGTTGGTCCTCACAAAGCTCTGTATAAAAGAACGGTGTATTTTGAATAAACTGGAGTTTTACTCAGCCTTCTGATCAGTCTTCTCATTCCCATCCTGCCTCGACAGCGACAGGGAATGGGTATGTTTATTTATAGTGTTGTGGACACATGTTTTGGAACTTACTGTTTTTTAATGGACATGTGTGCTTTTGAGAAGTTTTGATTCTTTTTTATTAATTTTTATATGGATAGAATTTTATAATAGGTTAATGTATATTTATTTTGTTGATTTTATATTATATTTATAGCTAGTTACATCTGTATTTAGTTTTTTGTTAGAAAGTATAGAAAGAACTTTTGGGTCACTTTGCCCTGTTTGTTTAATATTATATTTATAGCTAGTTACACCTGTATTTAGTTTTTGTTAGAAAGTATAGAAAGAAGTTTTGGGTCACTCTTCCCTGTTTGTTTAATATTATATTTATAGTTAGTTACAACTGTATTTAGTTTTTGTTAGAAAGTATAGAAAGAACTTTTGGGTCACTTTGCCCTGTTTGTTTAAGGCTAGTTACACTTGTATTTAGATTTTGTTAGAAAGTATAGAAAGAAGTTTTGGGTCACTCTGCCCTGTTTGTTTTAAGGTTTGAGGAGGTTTTTTTTTAATTTCTTATGTTTTAGCATGGAAATTTGCATTATATTTTTTTAGTTGGGGTAGTTTTTTTAGGGCTGTAGTTACTAGACTAAATTGTATATTTAGTAAGTTTAAAGTGGCACATTTTACTTAAATCTAAACGGATTTGTATTTTGTTAAATTTCTACTCTTTTTCATTCCCCCCTTTCCTTAAGATGATAAGTAAATTCTTTTATTTAATGCAAATTTTTACATTAGTAAGCTCCCTTTAGTGCTTTACTATGTACATTTGACTTACCAGGTGTAATTATAGTATCATAAGGAGTTCTTAAGCATATACAATGGAACAGCATTCCTCCTGTTCCTCCTCCTCCAAAATGTAATGAAAAAATGAAAAAAAAAAAGAATCTGTAAGCATCATCCCATTCCTGTGGGCAGGGACACCACTCCCTATCCCAGGTTGCTCCAAGCCCTGTCCAAGCTGGCCTTGGACACTTCCAGGAGGATATTTTGAGGCTGTAGAGAGTTATGTAAGAGCTGGGGGAGATTTCTCTCTCTCTCTCAGGATTTTTCATAAATTGCACACAGAGAAATGAGTTTGCCACAAGCCCAGAGATATTTTTGCATGGAAAATCCCTTCCCAGGACCCTGCTTGGGCATGGAGGAGGATCTGCCCTGTCCTCCTCCATGGTTTCAGTGGTGGCTGAGCCATCCTGGTTTCCCAGGAGATGCCAGCTTGGCCAGGGATTGGAGCACCCTGGGATGTCCCTGCCCACAGGGTTGGAAATAAATGATTGGGTTGGCAGCAGGGTTGGAAATAAATCATCTTTAATGTCCCTTCCAACCCAAAGCATTCCAGGATTCCGTGGATGGTCCCAAACCCCTCGTGGATCCCACTCCCAGGTTTCTGGTTCCCAGGCCTGGCTCTCTGTGAGCTGCTGTCTCTCCCCACACTCAGTGTGGGTGTGAGGAGAAGCTCCTCTGGATCCTCCAGGATTTCTAGAAAATGCTCCCTCAGCCTGGTCCTGCTCCTGGCACAGCTCAGGGCTCTCTGCACTCCTGAGCTGCTTTTTCCTACAGGAGCCCGAGATATTCCCACTATTCCTCCTCAGCAAGAGGAGAACTCTGGAAAACTCCTCTCACAGGAGCACATCCTGTGAAAGAAAAGAGTTTGTGTGAGCCCGAGGCTAGAAGAGATGTTATTGGGCATTGTACAATGAGGGATTTTGATAATAAAAGTCACGGGCAGTTCACTTTCTTTTTTCCTTCCTTTTTTCCCCAAGGTTTTCCAGGATTTTTTTCCCAGCATGATTGGCTCTGAATGCATTCAGCTTTCTCACCACTCCACTGGGACAAGACTCCCCAGGATTTTACTGCTTTCCTGCAATTATCAGACTCTGCCACAAAATTCCATGTTTTGGATGCTGCTGTGACCCCATGGGCAGTTGGGCATTTCTAAATCCACAGGGATTGGGAACAGCCAGATGGGACTGCCCAAAAAGTCCCAGAAATGGAATCAGGAGGTCCCAGAAAAGCATATTTGGGATCTGGGAAGAGATCTGGCCTGGGATGGGCTGTCCCCTGTTGTCCCTGACATTGGAATTCCTGGGTTCCTCTTGCCCCCCTCTCCTGAAGATTTCCAGGGAAAATGGGTTCATCTGAGCCACCTGCCCTGGGATTTACTGGGTTTCCCCAGGTGCAACTGGGACACACTGGTGTGGTCCCTGCAGGAGGTGCAGCCTCATCCTCCTCCTGGAATGGGGAATTTAATGGAAAAAAAACCCATTCAATTTATGGAATAAACCCACAAACCCATCTGATAAGCACAGCTGGTTGGGACAGCTCTTTTCTCCTTTTTGAAAATCCCACAGGCAACTCAATTCTCTGCAAATTCCTAAAAAAAAAAATCCCACATCACCAGGAGGCTGCCAGGACCTGTCCTGTCCCACAGAATGAGCCCCATCCCAGTCCCATCCCAGCCCTATCCCAACCCCTTCCCAACTCCATTCCAGCCCCATCCCAGCCCCATCCCAGTCCAATCCCAGTCCCATCCCAACTCCATCCCAGTCCCATCCCAACCCCATCCCAGCCCCATCCCAGTCCCATCCCAGTCCCATCCCAGCTCCATCCCAGTCCCTTCCCAACCCCATCCCAGCTCCATCCCAGCCCCATCCCAGCTCCATCCCAGTCCCATCCCAGTCCAATCCCAGTCCCTTCCCAACCTCATTCCAGCCCCATCCCAGCCCCTTCCCAGTCCCATCCCAACTCCATCCCAACCCCATCCCAGCCACATCCCTGCTCCATCCTAGCTCCATCCCAGTCCCTTCCCAACTCCATCCCATCTCCGTCCCAGCCCCATCCCTGCTCCATCCCAGCTCCATCCCAGTCCCATCTCAGCCCCTTCCCAGTCCCATCTCAGCCCCATCTCAGCCCCATCCCAGTCCCATCCCAACCCCATCCCAGCTCCATCCCAGCCCCATCCCATCTCCATCCCATTTCCATCCCAACCCCATCCCAGTCCCATCCCAACCCCATCCCAACCCCATCCCAGCTCCATCCCAGTCCCATTCCAGCCCCATCCCTGCTCCATCCCAGTCCCATCCCAACTCCATCCCAACCCCATCCCAGCCCCATCCCAGCTCCATCTCAACCCCATCCCAGCTCCATCCCAACCCCATCCCATCTCCATCCCAGCCCCATCCCAACCCCATCCCAATCCCATCCCAGCTCCATCCCAGCTCCATCCCAACCCCATCCCAATCCCATCCCAGCTCCATCCCAGCTCCATCCCAACCCCATCCCAGTCCCATCCCAGCTCCATCCCAGCTCCATCCCGTCTCCATCTCAGCCCCATCTCAGTCCCATCCCAGACCCATCCCATTCCCATCCCAGTCCCTTCCCAACCCCATCCCAGTCCCATTCCAGCCCCTTCCCAGCTCCATCCCAGCTCCATCCTAGCTCCACCCCATCTCCATCTCATCTCCATCTCAGCCCCATCCCATTCCCATCCCATTCCCATCCCATTCCCATCCCAGTCCCTTCCCAACCCCATCCCAGCCCCATCCCAGTCCCTTCCCAGTCCAATCCCAGTCCCTTCCCAACCTCATCCCAGCCCCATCCCAGTCCCATCCCAGCCCCATCCCAGTCCCATCCCAGTCCCATCCCAGCTCCATCCCAGTCCCATCCCAGTCCCATCCCAGCGCCATCCCAGCTCCATCCCATTCCCATCCCATTCCCATCCCAGTCCCTTCCCAACCCCATCCCACCCCCATCCCAGCCCCATCCCAGCCCCATCCAGCCCCATCCCAGCTCCCTGTCACGTGTGGGATCCACGTCAGTGCCTGGCTCAGAGCCACCTCCAGCTCCTGCCACTCCTGACTCAGCCCTGGCAGCAGAACTCTGCATATCCCCCTTGAATTATGCCTGGAGAGCAAACAGAAAAAAAAAATTAAAAAATCAAATCATGAACTCCCCATTCCTGTGGCCTGGTGCTCACGTTTTGGGCTGGGCTCCAGGGCACGACGCAGCCGTGTCACCCCCAGGCCAGCATGGAGGCAGCTGCCACTCCCATCCTGTGCTTCACATCCTGTTTCCACCACAGGCTGCACATTAAGGAGCCCTTGGCCAAGACAACATCACGTTGGGGCAGCCAAGATGTCCAGGCCATCCCTCTGGCTGCCCTGGCTGCCTCCAGACCCTGGCACGAACTCAAAAACACCTGTGGCTTCAATTTTAGCCTGTGGGAAAAGCTGCCAACTCTGTGTGAGGAGTTACAAGCCACAAGGGTTTGAGTAGTGTGGTAGCTGAACTAACACAGGGTGGAAAAGTAGAATTTTGGGGTTTTTAGAATGTAATTCAGGGGTACAAGAAGGAAGAATTTGGGTGTTGTGGGAATCCAAGGCTTCCCTCTGGCTGCCCTAGAAGGCCTGAGATGCTGGCAGGGGGTCAACAACCCCCCTATAGAGAACCCCTTAAATACCTTTTCATTACATCAGCCCTTTGCATATTCATAGGCCTTATGCACAGTAAACTTCTCCCCAAAGCAGTTTACACATTCCAAGAATTGTTTAGCTTATCTTCTTGGATGCACTTTTTTAGAGCATGTGTACACTTTGATTGTGCTTTTAGTCCTTTTTTACATTCCCCCCAGTTCTGGGCCCTGGCCCACACTGCCTCCAGAGGGTGAGTGCTGATGGCTGGCACATCTGTCCAGGTGTGCTCATCCTGTGTCCTTTGGGTGTTATCCCATCCCAGCAGGCATTTTAACACAAGCACACTGATAGCAGCTATTGCACTGAGCTTAATCACCAACAACCAACAGAAATAAAAACCATCTCTTTATAGCAAAGTTACTTTAACACCACACATATGGAATCCACTTTAATATCTGTGAAAAGCCAACATTATAATATGTATCTATAACATACCACAGCCAGCTCAGCCAAGAGGGGCAGAAGGGCCTTTTGCAGGGTCAGTTCCAGCGAGGTTTATTTCAGCAGGCTGAAGGGAAACAGGGACAAAAGATGAGCCCATGTGCTGTGCACAAGGTTTAAGCAGGGGATGGCACAAGGGGCATCGCCCTACAGGGAAGATGGGGCCACCCACCAGGGATACCACAGCCAGTGAGGGAACAGGGAAAGGAGAAACCGGGAGAATTTGGGACATTTGGGGAAGGGAACAGGGAAAGGAGAAACCAGGAGAATTTGGGACATTTGGGGAAGGGAACAGGGAAAGGAGAAACCGGGAGAATTTGGGACATTTGGGGAAGGGAACTGGGATGGATCATGGTGTTGTACAAGACTCCATGAGGAAGTCCTTTCTGTCCACACAGGTGGGGAAAATTCTGTGGTAAATTCTTCCAAGGCAATGCCCTGGGGATTTCCCTGAGGGGGAAGGATTCAGAAGATTCCACAGAAGTGACAGAGCTGGTGGGGCTGTGCCAAAGGAGAAATCCCTGGAGAAAAACTTGGGATCAATCCCTGATCCCCAGGGTTAAATCACAGAATCCCAGGCTGGCTTGGGTTGGAAGGAGCCTTAAAGCTCATCCCATTCCAGCAAAACCACGGGCAGGGACACCTCCCACTGTGCCAGGCTGCTCCAGCCCCAGTGTCCAACCTGGCCTTGGGCACTGCCAGGGATCCAGGGGCAGCCACAGCTGTGCCCACCCTCACAGGGAGGAATTTTTTCCTAATATCTGATCTAAACCTGTAATTTTTCAGTGTGAAGCCATTCCCTGTGCCCTGTCCCTCCATGCCCTGGAAATTGTCTCTCTCCAGCTTTCCTGGGGCTCCTCCAGGCCCTGCAAGGCCACCCTGAGCTCAGCCCAAAGCTTCTCCTGTGCAGGGGAACAATCCCAGCTGTGCCAGCCTTTCCTCCCAGCAGAGCTGCTCCATCCCTCTGCTCATCCTGGAGCCTCCTCTGGGCTCTCTGCAGCAGCTCCAGCTCCTCCTGGGCTGGGGCAGGGCTGGGGCAGCTCTGCAGGTGGGCTCTCACCTGTGGGGCACAATCCCAATACCAATCCATCTCCTGATGCCCAGCTGGGGCTCAGCCCAGGGCACGGGGGGCTCTGGGCTGGGGCAGGTCCAGCTTTCCCAGGACTGCTTCACCTGCTCATCCCAGCCTGGATTGATCCCAGGGGTTGTCCCAGCCCCAGTTCAGCCTCTGGCCTTGTTAAACCTCAGTAGATTCCCACGGGGCCCTTCTGGAGCTGCTCCAGGTCCCTGTGGATGGCTCCTGTCACATTCCCAGTGACCTCCCCAGCTCCTGGCCAGGTTTGTGCTGCTCCCTGCAGCTTTCACCTGCCCAGCTGAGGGCTCCAGCTGGATCCAGAGACTGGGGACCGAGTCTGGGGCAGTGATAACAACGTGTAAAACTGAAACAGGATGCCAGAGAAATATGACACGAGATAAGAGCAGTTATCAGCTGTAAAGAAAGTTCTGCTCGCTTCTGATTGCTCCTATCTTCTATTTTTATCAGTTTCCTCCTGCTTGTCTCTGAACAAGTTTCCAGGTTTAGCTGACCCAGCCAGCTGCAAATAAAGATAGCCCTGATAACTCAAATTGTCACAGGGCAACTCTGTGCAGACTCAGAGCCTTTGGCTGGTGTTGGAGTCCAGAGCATCCCTCTGGCTGCCCTGGGTGACTCCAGCCCCTGGCCAAGAGCTCAGGAACCTTGGCAGCAAATAAAAAACCCCTGTGGATTTGATTTTAGCCCATGGGCGAGGCTGCCAACCTTATCTGAGGAGTTACAAGCAAAAAGGGTTTGAATGATGTAATAAAGAAATTGACACAGGGTGGAAAAATAGAATTTTGGGATTTTTTAAAAAATGAAATCCAGGGGTACAAGATGAAGGAATCTGGGAGTGCCCTGGCTTCTTCTTCCTTCTTGTCCTCCATGTCTCGGTGTGATGGTGACACTTTTCTGTTGGTTTAGGATAGGGACACCTTGTCCAACGTAGATTTTGGGTATTGGTATGGGAACTGTAAACATGGTACACGTAATTTTGGGTATAAAATGTGGGAGCTGCCTGGGGCAGGAGGGAGACTGCCATGGCTTCTGTGCTAGCTGGGCCTTGGCAGGTCAGAAAGAAACTGTTGTAGATAAGAGAAAATAAACAACCTTGAAAACTCGCTTTGCACATTGTAGACCCTTCTTCAGTGGCCAGGCTGGGGAAAAAGGATTTTCACACTGTTGGGGTCTTGCCCCATGACCCCAACAGGCTTGGAAGGATTTTCCAGCTGGATTGTTCCATCCCAGGGGTTCCACCTCCCATCCCTGCAGCCCTGAAGATTTCTGCTGGTAAATAAAACCCCACCTGCTGCAGGTGCAAGTTCTCCATGAGGTGGGAATGAAGAGCTGGGAGTTCTGCAGGATGGGGATGCAAAGGCAGAGCTCTCCCTCAGAGCAGCACAGATTCACCTCCCCGGCTCTGGGCAGCCTGGAGATCAGCACCTGGAGTCCTTCCTGGGATATGTTCCCCTGGAATTGGCACCTGGTTGTGCCAAAGCTGAGCCTCAGCTCACAGCTCTGCGAGAGTGGATTTCTTTTTGAACTGATCCCAGGATTGGATTCGAGATTGGGATGGCCCAGGGATCCAGGGGCAGCCCCAGCTGCTCTGGGAATTCCATCCCAGCCCTGCCCACCCTGCCAGGGAACAATTCCTAATTCCCAATATTCCATCAAATCCTACTTTGAAGCCATTCCCTGGCTCCTGTCCCTCCGTCCCTGTCCCCAGTCCCTCTGCAGCTCTCCTGGAGCCCCTTCAGGCCCTGGCAGGGCTCTGAGCTCTCCCTGGAGCTTCACCTTTCCAGGTGAGCCCTCCCTCAGTGTTGCCCTGATTTTTAAAAGTATTAAGTTTTCTTTTATAGCTCTTTTGAAAGTTTTAAACTTCTCATAAAACTTCTTTAGCCTTCATGATGTTTACATATTTCTACTGGAGTTCTCACGCTCCCTGTTCATGTAAATAATGATTGTTTTGCATTCTTCTTTGTGAGAGGAGGGAATTGATGGATTTTGGTTTGAGCAGTGTGGTTGGAGAGGTGGCAATTTCACCCCCCAATCCGCTGTCACTTTTGGAATTCTATGTATTGCCAGGTCAGAAATAAAATTGGTTCTTTTTGTCTCTTGAGCTCACCAAAATTCTGTGTGCTCATTTCATGTCCAATAACGACACCCCAGCTCTCCCAGCCTGGCTCCAGAGCCCTCAGAATGAGAAGAATGTGCTCATTTCTGCTCCTTGTTTTTCCCACGTGGAATGTGTTTGGAGAATTGTTTCCCTGGGGTGATGCTTGGTTGGATTCTGGTGAGGATTGTTTGAGCCTGATGGCCAATCCAACCTACCTGGGGCTGGGCTCTCAGAACACCTCCATGCCTTCCTCTGGACCCACTGCAACATTTCCATGTTTTTTTCCAGCCCCCCTGTCATTTCATGGAGCTGGAGGTGCCCCCAGGCCCCCAGGCCAAATCCAATCCCGGAGCCAAGCCCAGCCTGGGGCTGCAGGGACGAATTCAGCGCTGACATTTGGATTTTTTGCAGCTCTGGGTGCACTGGGGCTGTGTGGGAATCCAGGGCACCCCTCTGGCTGCCCTGGCAGGTCTGGGACCCTGGCAGGGGTCAGGAACCCCCCTGGACAGAGCCCCCAGAGACACTGGCTGTGATCTCTGCCCATGGAAAAGAGTTTTCAATCTTACAGGATCAATTACCAGCTCTGAGTGTTTGATATAAGTAATAATTAAGTGTGGCACAGTGTGGGTCTCAGATTCAGTCAAAGAGAGAAACGGAGAGTTTTTAGCCAGGCAGAAGCCTGGGAAAGAGTTGGAAAAGAATGTAAATAATTCTTTATCTCTCTTGTTTTTCACATTGTTTATAGTTAAGTTCTATCATTGTGTGTCAGGCACTCTGCACCAATGCTGTGGATTGTTTTCACTTCAGGACCAACGAAGCTCTGTATAAACTGTGTATTTTGAATAAACCGGAGTTTTACTCTCACAGCCTTCTGGTCAGAGTCTTCTCCTTCCCGTCCTGCCTCGACAGTGACAGCATGGGTGCAAAAGTAAAATTTTAGAATTCTAGATTAGGGGTCCAAAGGGGACAAGATGGAGGAAATTGGGTGTGCCTTGTCCTTTTCCTCCTTCTTCATGCCCTCCATGTTTCACTGTGGTGTTGGCATTTTTCTGTTGGTTTAGGCTGGGGACACACTGTCCAACGTAGGTGACAGATATTGGCACGTTATTGTAAATCCAGCACAGGTAGTTTGTGGTATTTAATGTTTGTACCATCCCACTGAGGGCAGAGCCCCACACGCTGCCCTGCAGGACAGAGCTGCGGCAGGGCAGCAGAACATGGTAGAGATAAACAGAATAAACAACCTTGAAACCAGCACAGATTAATTACAACTTATTCTTTGGCTGCAGGGCTCAGAGACTTTCTACAATCTCGGGATCATCAATAGCACAGATTCCCACAGGGGAGATGCCAGCAGATGCCTGGCCCGGGTTAATCGGGTGAGTGGTGCCCGCTGGGGAGGATCTGCCCCTGCCCCGAGCCTGCAGAACAGTCTGGGAGGAAAAAACAACATCTGAGGCCACGAGCGCTGCTTGAAGTTCGGATTTTATTGCTTTGTACAAGCGAAAAAAACAGGGGAAAAAGAGAATTCCAGGACTGAAAGGTGCAAGCCCATGGTGGGAATCCACCACAGGCACCCAGGGGTGAGGGTGGCACAGCAGAGCTCCTCTCTTTTTTAATTTCAGTTAAATAAAAAGGCAGAGCTGCTAAAAGGAAAAAAAAAATGGGGTACAATTAATGCTGAGCATCACCCTCCTCACAAATAACCTCCCTGGAGCTATGAAAATTAAATGATCCCAAAATCCCTGAAAATACCTGAGGTGGAGGGAGAGCTGCAGGACGGATCCCTGGGGATGGCTCATTCCGAGGGTTTAATGCCATTAAATATTTTCATGAATTGAAGGTTTTAACTAATTAAAGGGTTTAATGTCATTAAACGTAATTTTTGGTGCAAGGTTAAGCCAAATCCAGGGGCCTGGCTCTGCAGATCCTCTCCCAGGGCAAGTCCTAAACAGCGAGATCCCAAAAGAGCAGCACCCAAGCTGAGAAATCAACATTTTTCCAGAGCTGGGCTTGGGTTTTCATTCCTCCAGAGGAAAAAGTGGCTGGGATAATTAAATTGCTGGAGATTTTCCAAGCTGCTCTAGACACCAAAATCGTGGATCTTGTCCTCAGCTTAATGGTAGGCACAATACAAATATAATTTTTAAAAACCAACCGTGTATTTTGAGTGTCCTGAGTGCTCTGGGAACACAGACACGTCTGGAATATGACTTAGAGGGAAGTACAGTGCTAAAGAAGTGCCTGGAGAAGGGCTCTGCTGGGATTGCTGCCCTCCCCGAGCTCTCTGCCCTCGCCTTGCCTTGGGAGCAGCTGCTCTGCTCCCCTTTCCAGCCTCCCCCAATCTCTTTCAGCAGCTAAAAATGAGATTTGTGTCTGCAGAGCAGAAATAAAACCTCCACTCCTGCCCAGACTGCTGCTTCCTTCATCCCAAACCAGCTCCAAGCTGGCCAAGCTGTTATTTCAGGGAACACAATGTCCAGGGGAGATGGATTTATCCTTCTCACAGGCAGGTGGATGTTGGTGCCATGGCAGCAGAATTTGGCTGCCCTGTCCCTCAGACCCGGCCTGTGCAGGAGGGAAAGGCAGGAAAACCTTCCTGGATTTTCTGTTGGATCCTTGGATGGACACCTGGGAGCTGCTCACAGAATCAGAGCTAAGCACAGACATCACCTCTGGGTGATTAAACAGTAGAAATTATGGGATTCTTGTTCTCACAGTGGAAATTCCCTTCCCAACCAGGGGCTGGCACTCGAGGCTCGTGCAATAATTAATTGGGACTGAAATTTGGGAATGTTCCCCAAGTCCATGGCACAGACCCAGTCTTTGCACGTGGATTTTGCTGCCAGGATCAAGCCCCATCCATAGGAAGGAAATTAAATTGACTGGTCCCAGCAAGAGCAGACTGGGAGACCTGCTAGGAATCAGAATCCTGGAATCACTGAGGCTGGAAAAGCTCTCCAAGATCTTTGAGTCCAGCCCTTAACCCAGCATTAACCCAAGAGTGTGTCCCCAAGAGCCACACCCATCCCAGTCACTAAAGTTTCCCTCCAAAGTCTGTGTTCTTCCACGGAAATACTTTTCAGACAAAAAATTGGGAAGTTTTTCCTAATATTTTATCACTAAGGGCATGATTCTGAAGGAAACAGGTTAGCACAGCACTGTACAATTTATAAAATCATTATTCTAAGCTGGACAAAAATGCAAATTAAATCTTTCAGCTGCTGTTTCTTGGGAGAATTTGGTCATTCTGGAAAATGATTGTCTAAGCCATGCTTGCCAATTAACACCCCTGTCCTAGGTTTGGTTCTAATTAGGTCCTAACTAGGCTCTAATTTCACACCAGCAACACCAAGATTTGTCTTTGTGGAGAATCAGAGAACCCAGAATGGGTTGGGTTGGGTTGGGAGGGAGATCAAACTCATCCCATTCCATGGCAGGGACACCTCCCACTGTCCCAGGCTGCTCCAACCTGGCCTTGGGCACTGCCAGGGATCCAGGGGCAGCCCCAGCTGCTCTGGGCACCCTGTGCCAGGCCTGCCCACCCTGCCAGGGCAGATTTATTCCCCAAATCCCACCCAGCCCTGCTCTCTGGCAGCAAGCCCTGGCTCAGAAGGTGAAGCCGATGAGTCCGTGGTGTTCCGTGGGAATCCCAATGTTGCCTCGCTGTGATTCCCACACGGTGGCAGGTGCTGGGGCAGCACTGGGATCTCCAGTCAGCTTCACCAGCACTGCTCCTCCAGCCTGGCCAAGCCTTGTGGCCCTGCAGAAGGGCCAGCAGCTCCCACAGCAGGCACCGCTCGCATTGTCCCCGCGCCACGCGCCGTCCATCCCCCCTTTTCTCTAGGGAGATTTCTCCTCAGGGATCTTGGTGCCCGGTTGCTCCACGGCCAGCTGGTTCTCCAGGACGCAGCAGAGCTTGTGGCTCTCGATGACCTTGGCCTGGAAGTGCTCCCTGTCCTTCTGGCGCCAGGCGTCGGTGGCGATGTAGGTGTGGTAGGGGTCACGGGGCCCCTGGAGGCGCCGCGCCCGCAGGTTGCTCACCATCACCCCCAGCGTGAAGAAACCTGTCCTGGCTTGTAAGATCAGCATGTATTCTATTGCCATCTGTTGGAGGTTGGGCAGTTTTCTTATCTCTCCCAAGAACAATGTCTGCCTCCGGGGAGATATCTTCTGTTAATGGGCCATTAATGACTCACTGCATGGCTGGTAAAGTTACATCATCCCATTGTGAGATGCTCCACCCAGAGGGAGGAGCCAAGCACTCCTACCTGCATAAAATCAGCATTTTTGGGACACTGGCAGCCACATCGATGGATTCCCAGAGGAAGACCAGGCCCAACTACTACCAGACCTTCAGAGGAAACTACACCCTTCTACAGATCCCTGCTCCAGCAGCATTTCCTCTGCCGCTCCAGGAGGAGCAGCCACCATTTAACTGGACTATTACCAGCCTGACACCTCAGGGTGTCAGGTTTCTGACCCCATCACTAGTTTTGTTTGTACTAATTACATTTTATTATTATTATTATTTTTATTTAGTTTTTCTCCTAGTAAAGAACTGTTATTCCCATTCCCTTATCTTTGCCTGAGAGCCTTTTTCAAAAGTGCGGTAATTCGGAGGGAGGGGGTTTACCTTTTCCATTTCACAGGAGGCCTTTGCCTTCCTGCACAGACTCCTGTCTTCAAACCTAGACAGATTTTGGCGCCCAATGTGGGGCTCAAACCCACAACCCTGTGATTAAGAGTCCCAGCTGAGCTAGCCAGGCTCCATCCATCCCCCCTTTTCTCTAGGGAGATTTCTCCTCGGGGATCTTGGTGCCTGGCTGCTCCACGGCCAGCTGGTTCTCCAGGACGCAGCAGAGCTTGTAGCTCTCGATGACCTTGGCCTGGAAGTGCTCCCTGTCCTTCTGGCGCCAGGCGTTGGTGGCGATGTAGGTGTGGTAGGGGTCGCGGGGCCCCTGGAGGCGCCGCGCCCGCAGGTTGCTCACCATCACCCCCAGCGTGAAGAAACCTGTCCTGGCTTGCAAGATAAGCATGTATTGCCATCTGTTGGAGGCTGGGCAGTTTCCTTATCTCTCCCAAGAACAATGTCTCCCTCTGGGGAGATATCTTCTGTTAATGGGCCATTGAATAACTCACTGCATGACTGGTAAAGTTACATCAGCCCATTGTGAGATGCTCCGCCCAGAGGGAGGAGCCAAGCATTCCTCCCTGCATAAAATCAGCATTTTTGGGACACTGGCAGCCACATCGATGGATTCCCAGAGGAAGACCAGGCCCAACTACTACCAGACCTTCAGAGGAAACTACACCCTTCTCCAGATCCCCGCTCCAGCGGCATTTCCTCTGCCACTCCAGGAGGAGCAGCCACCATTTAACTGGACTATTACCAGCCTGACACCTCAGGGTGTCAGGCTTCTGACCCCATCACTAGTTTCGTTTGTACTAATTACATTTTATTATTATTATTATTTTTATTTAGTTTTTCTCCTAGCAAAGAACTGTTATTCCCATTCCCACATCTTTGCCTGAGAGCCTTTTTTAAAAGTGTGGTAATTCGGAGGGAGGGGGTTTACCTTTTCCATTTCACAGGAGGCTTTTGCCTTCCTGCACAGACTCCTGTCTTCAAACCTAGACAGATTTTGGCGCCCAACGTGGGGCTCAAACCCACGACACTGGGATTAAGAGTCCCAGCTGATCTAGCTGGGCTCCATCCATCCCCCCTTTTCCCTAGGGAGATTTCTCCTCAGGGATCTTGGTGCCCGGCTGCTCCACGGCCAGCTGGTTCTCCAGGACGCAGCAGAGCTTGTAGCTCTCGATGACCTTGGCCTGGAAGTGCTCCCTGTCCTTCTGGCGCCAGGCGTCGGTGGCGATGTAGGTGTGGTAGGGGTCGCGGGGCCCCTGGAGGCGCCGCGCCCGCAGGTTGCTCACCATCACCCCCAGCGTGAAGAAGCCAAAGAGCCCCAGCATCAGCAGCACGTAGATGATGGCCAGGCTGTCGCTGGCACTGCCCTCCTGAGCAGCAGCTGAGCTGTTGGTCCGTTCCAGGCACTCCTGGAGCAGTTTGGAGAGGAGCAGGGTCAGGGCCGTGGTGTTGGACAGCAGCAGCATTTGGATTTTCTGTCCTTGGCACTTCTTCCTTCCTTGGGCTAGAAAGGGATGCAAATCAGGGCATGTCATCAGATAAATATTGGATTAATCTCTTTTCTGACCCAGAGATGGGGTGACTTTTATAGGCACATTCTTCTCCCTCTCGGGATTTTTTCACAGAGGAGAACAGAGAAAAGAAAGAGAAAACAATTTCCGTTTCTGCTCCTTGTTTTCCCATGTGGAATGTGTTTGGAGAATTGTTTCCCTGGGGTGATTTCTTGGTTGGATTCTGGTGAGGATTGTTTGAGCTGATGGCCAATCCAACCCACCTGGGGCTGGGCTCTCAGAGAGGGTCACGGTTGTTAGTGAGTTAAATATGATAGAAAAAGTAGGTTTCTAGTTTTAGTATCTCCTTTAAATAGTATTTTAATGTATTATAGCACAGTTATAATAAAGAAATCATTCAGCCTCTGAACTGGAGTCAGACATCAGCATTTCTTCCCACCAAGTTCACCTGATTTACAATAGTAACTGAGAGGTGTTTTTAAAAACTTTTATTCCATTTGCAGTCTCATGTGAAGGGTGAGACAATACAGATGTTATAATTCACACCATCACAATCAGAAGCCAATTATTTCCTAATTACAACACACTCTGAGTGTTTCTTGGCCTAACAGCTTTATCCACACCATGCTGTCAATGCCTTAAAGCTGATTTTCTAAAATTACCCCTTGTGGGTCCCACTGCAATGCATCTTTCATAGTTCTATTTCTCCAAAGGATCCAGCCTTATTTGCCAGGCCATCCTTTGAAACTTGTATTTCTCTCTCAGCAATGTCTGTCCTATCCCATGGCATTTCTAAGTCAGCATTTCTTATCTCAAGGTTTGCACACAGGTGCACACTGCGTGATCCTTCTGTCAGGTTTGGGGAATTCCCTACAAATCCATTTCCCACTTTTCCCCCTCTCTCTTGAATGGAATAAAACATCTTTGATGAATCCACAGATAAAGATGGGATTTCCTCTGTCTCCCTTTCCTGGCTCCCCTCCTCAGTGAGGGAATTACACACATGAGCCTGGGGGTGATGCCTGAAATTTTAGATTTTATATTTTCCACATTCTGTGCTGCTTTAGTGTGTGGGTCTGGGTTTCACATTATGGGATGGTGAGCTCTGTGCACAGAGCAGGGAGACAAAACAATTCCTGCTCCAGCTGGGCACCAAGGACAAATGATCCAAATCTCAGCCCAGGAGCACAAACAGCGTGGGCTGGAGAGAGAAAAACAAGCAGGGTGGGACTGCCTGGGCTAAAGCTGGAATGGGACAATGAACTCCAAGGTGCCAATGGAGCAGAACTGATCCCAGGGAGAGCCCCCGGGAGCGCTCGTGCATTTTGGGGCCATTTTGGGTCATTTGGGGGCAGCCCTGGCTGGGCTCTGGTGCTGCCCAAGGTGGATCCATGAGGAGATCCTTCAATAAATCCCTGCTTTATTCTGTAGCTCTGCCCAGTTCTGCCCCAGCTCAGCCTTCCCAAGGCATCAGTTCAATGTGGAGAGCCTCTCTCATCTCCCAGTGCAGCCCAGCCAGGGCTGAGTCCATCCCCAGCAGCACCTTAAAGCCCCCCTGGGCTCCCAGCTGCTCGGTGGGTGTGTGGAGCTGGCTCAGATCTCACCCCCAGCTGTGTCCCAGCTCTGATCTCTGCCCTGGGACAGGGACAGCACCAGGGAGAAACTGGAGCTGGCCCAGGAGGGATTTAGGGTGGATTTTAGGGAAAGGTTCTTCCCCAGAGGTGCTGGCACTGCCCAGGGAATGGGCACGGCCCCGAGGCTGCCAGAGCTGCAGGAGCAGGAGATGGGGATGTCCAGAAGCTCCAGTAGAGCCACAGCCTCTGCTCTGCCAGGCTCACACAAGAGGCTGAAGGGCCCTTTTCCCTTTCCAATCCACCTGTAAATCACATAATGAGAGGAATCCTGCCAGCTCTGCAATCCCAAATCCTCAGCAGCCAGGCAACATCAAACCATAAAATAATTTTCGGGTTGGACGGGACCTCAAAGCTCATTTTGTCCCACCCCTGCCATGGCAGGGACACCTCCCAGTGTCCCAGGCTGCTCCAGCCCCAGTGTCCAACCTGGCCTTGGGCACTGCCAGGGATCCAGGGGCAGCCACAGCTGTGCCCACCCTCATAGTGGGGAAATTTTTCCTAATATCTGATCTAAACCTGTAATTTCTCACTCTGAAGCCATTCCCTGTGTGCTGTCCCTCCATCCCCTGGAAATTGTCTCTCTCCAGCTTTCCTGGGGCTCCTCCAGGCCCTGCAAGGCCACCCTGAGCTCAGCCCAAAGCTTCTCCTGTGCAGGGGAACAATCCCAGCTGTGCCAGCCTTTCCTCCCAGCAGAGCTGCTCCATCCCTCTGCTCATCCTGGAGCCTCCTCTGGGCTCTCTGCAGCAGCTCCAGCTCCTCCTGTGCAGGTGAACAATCCCTTTCCTCATCCATGACTGACAGCCCCTGGAAAAGGAAGACACCCATGTCCCACCTGAATGGGGCATTGTCATCCAAGGTGACCTTGGGTGGCTCTCAGGGTTTCCCAGAGCTTTAAATCCACGGCAGCAGCTCAGCAAATCCTTCTCCAGAACACTCAGCCATTGTTGTTTGGGGGTTTGGAAGAGGAAGTACCTCAGAACCAATTCTAATCCATCCAGGCTGAAAAGGAGCCCGGGGCAGGAGTGGCACCTGGGGCAGGGGCTGGTGGCAGCTCAGGGATGTTCTCCAGGAGCTCAGCACAGCCTCCAGCTGCTGGGAATGCCCCTGCAGGAACAGCAGGTACCTGGAGGCTTCCTTGGATTTGTTTGTGCCTTGTTGTGGAAGAAAAGCTGCACGAGGAGCTGCTGAAACAGCGGGACAGAGCAGGACTCTGCTCCTGTCCCCAATGCCCTCAGGAGGAGAACATTTCCCTGGAGTATTCACAGCCACAGCAGGCATGGAGAGGGTCACACACAGGACTTAATTGTTAATTAATGACTCCTTGTGCTGATTTTCACTGTGAACTCTTTATCTGAGCACTCCTGGGTTTGAGGCTGGAACACTGGGAAGTTCATCACGGGGTGGGGAATTCTGGTGGAATGGTTTGGGTTTGGAGGGATCCAAAATCCCACCCAGTGGGACCTGACAGGGACATCAGAGCCCACCCAGTGCCACCCCTGCCATGGCAGGGACACCTCCCACTGTGCCAGGCTGCTCCCAGAACCTGGATCCTGCTCCTTGAACCTGGATCCTGCTCCTTGAACCTGGATCCTGCTCCTGGATCCTGCTCCCAGAACCTGGATCCTGCTCCTTGAACCTGGATCCTGCTCCTGGATCCTGCTCCCAGAACCTGGATCCTGCTCCTTGAACCTGGATCCTGCTCCTGGATCCTGCTCCCAAGCCTGGGAGCTGCTCCCAGTGAAGGTTCCCAGCCCAGTGGGCACCTTCAGCTCCTGCCCAGCCCTCCCTGCCCTGGGTGGCCTGGGCTGGTCTCCAGCAGCTCAGCTCCAGAGGAGCAGCTGCTGCCACCAGGGTTTAAAAGGGAAAAGGGAATTTTCTGTCCTGGAACGCACCTAAAATTTGTGACATTCGGCTTTGGAGCTCAACAGGAATTTTGTTCTCGAGCATTGGGTGCTGCAGAGAGCCCAGAGGAGGCTCCAGGATGAGCAGAGGGGTGGGAATGGGAATTCCCAGAGCAGCTGGGGCTGCCCCTGGATCCCTGGCAGTGCCCAAGGCCAGGTTGGACACTGGGGCTGGAGCAGCCTGGGACAGTGGGAGGTGTCCCTGCCATGGCAGGGGTGGCACTGGGTGGGCTCTGAGGTCCCTCCCAGCCCAAACCATTCCAGGATTCCATGAAAACTGACTCTTGGCTGCCCCTATTTCTCTTCCCTGCTGAGGTTTCACTGTGATATTCATCACACAAACACAGGTGGATGTGAAGTGACAGATTTTAACAGCGTTTTCTCATCTCTCCCAAATCAGAGCTCCTCTATTTTAATTTCCACCAAGAAAACATCTCCAACCCTCTCTGCTGTTGCTGCCAAAAGTGTCAGCAGCCAGTCCCAGAAACTTATCTGTTCTGAGGAACACTCACCTTTAGAAAACACAGCTCTATCACAATTTCCTGTGGTTTGATGACACAGAAATAAAGTCTGTGCTACTCTCAGAGCAAAAATCAGTACAGCACATCACCCACCTCCCAGATTTTCTGCCTTCCGAGCCCCATTTCCTCACTCCAGCTCCTGGGAATTCTGCACCCCAGCAGCACCCAGGGCACTGCTCCTTCCTGCCCGAGCTGGGGTATCCCTGCTGCAGGGGGGGATCTGCAGCTCTGGGGGCTGCAAACACCTCCTGCAGCCCCCAGATGTGTGTGGCACATCTGGAGCCTCTCCCTGCCTGCCCAGGGCCACCCTCTGCTCACCTGGGCAGCACCAGCGCAGCTCCTGGCGTGGCTTTAAAAAGCAGCACCTGTGCAGTGGAGAACACTGAATTCTCCCCAAAATGTCACTGAATTCTCCCCAAATCCCCACTGAATTCTCCCCAAAATGTCACTGAATTCTCCCCAAATCCCCACTGAATTCTCCCCAAATCCCCACTAAATTTTCCCCAAATCTTCACTGAATTATCCCCAAACCCTCACTGAATTCTCCCCAAATCACCACTGAGTTCTCACCAAACCCTCACTGAATTTTCCCCAAATCCCCACTGAATTCTCCCCAAATCCCCACTGAATTCTCCCCAAATCCTCACTGAATTTTCCCCCAATCCTCACTGAATTTTGCCCAAATCCTCACTGAATTCTCCCCAATTCCCCATTGAATTCTCCCCAAATCCCCACTGATTTTTCCCCCAATCCTCACTGAATTTTCCCCAAATCCCCACTGAATTCTCCCCAAACCCCCACTGAATTCTCCCCAAATCCCCACTGAATTCTCCCCAAATCCCCACTGAATTTTCCCCCAATCCTCACTGAATTTTCCCCAAATCCTCACTGATTTATCCCCAAACCCCCACTGAATTCTCCCTAAATCCTCACTGAATTCTCCCTCTAAACCTCATTGAATTATGCCCAAATCCTCACTGAATTCTCCCCAAATCTCCACTGAATTTTCCCCAAATCCCCACCAAATTTTCCCCAAATCCCCACTAAATTTTCCCCAAATCCTCACTGAATTCTCCCCAAATCCCCATTGAATTCTCCTCAAACCCACACTGAATTCTCCCCAAATCCCCATTGAATTCTCCCCAATTCCCCACTGATTTCTCCCCAAACCCTCACTGAATTCTCCCCAAATCCTCACTGAATTCCCCCCAAATCCTCACTGAATTCTCCCCAAACCCCCACTAAATTTCCCCCAAATCCTCATTGAATTTTCACTAATTCCCCACTGAATTCTCCCTAAATCCCCACTGAATTCTCCCCCTAAACCCTCATTGAATTATCCCCAAATTTTGACTGACTTTTCCCCAAATCCTCACTGAATTCTCCCCAAATCCCCACCGAATTTTCCCCAAATCCTCACCGAATTCTCCCCAAATCCCCACTGAATTTTCCCCAAATCCCCACTGAATTTTCCCCAAATCCTCACTGAATTTTCCCTAATTCCCCACTGAATTCTCCCTAAATCCCCACTGAATTTTCCCCCTAAACCCTCATTGACTTATCTCCAAATCCTGACTGACTTTTCCCCAAATCCCCACTGAATTCTCCCCAAATCCCCACTGAATTCTCCCCAAACCCTCACTGAACTCTCCCCAAACCCCCACTGAATTCTCCCCAAACCCCCACTGAATTCTTCCCAAACCCTCACTGAATTCTCCCCAAATCCCCACAGAATTTTCCCCAAATCCTATCTGAATTATCCCCAAATCCTATCTGAATTCTCCCCAAAACTTCACTGAATTCTCCCCAAACCCCCCCTGAATTCTCCCCAAATCCCCACTGAATTCTCCCCAATTTCCCACTAAATTCTCCCTAAATCCCCACTGAATTCTCCCCCTAAACCCTCATTGACTTATCTCCAAATTCTGACTGACTTTTCCCCAAATCCTCACTGAATTCTCCCCAAATCCTCACTGAATTCTCCCCAAATCCTCACTGAATTCTCCCCAAATCCCCACTGAATTCTCCCCAAATTCCCACTGAATTCTCCCCAAACCCTCACTGAATTCTCCCCAAATCCCCACTGAATTCTCCCCAACCTCTCACTGAATTCTCCCCAAATCCCCACTGACTTTTCCCCAAATCCCCACTGACTTTTCCCCAAATCTCCACTGACTTTTCCCCAAATCTCCACTGAATTTTTTTCCAAATCCCCACTGAATTCTCCCCAATTCCCCACTGAATTCTCCCCAAATCCCCACTGAACTCTCCCAAACCACCCCTTTTCTCCCATCCCCAGCCAGAAATCCCCTTTTCCCGCACACATCCCGCAGCCACCCCGCTATTCCCAGCCCTGCTCCCCAAAATCCGCCCAGCCCGGTCTGTCCCGGGGGCTGCAGCCGCCCTGGGCTCCCTCCCAGCGCCAAGGAGCAAACCTGGCACGGCTGGCACAGCAAACCAACCCTGGCAGCAGAGCCCCAGCTCCTCCATCAGTTCAGCTCCGCTGAGCTCCGGGTAATTCCCATTTTTCCTCCAGCCCCGCTCCCATCCCGCGGTGCCCGGACACACCTGAGGGGCTCCGGGCGCTGCTGGGCAAGGGGAGTGTGGAGGTGCCAGCCCTGGGGGATGCTGCTGGGGTGGCTCTGGGGTGGCTTTGGCAGCTGCAGGGCCACCAGCCCGGCTGTCACTGTGCCGTGCTGCCAGCAGGGAACAGCCGGGCTGGGAGGAGGCAGCGAGGGAGGGAGCGAGGGAGGGTGGCAGAGCTGCAGGTGCCCAGGTGGGAGGTGCTGAGGGGCACCGCAGCTCCTGGTGTGGGAAATGGGCAGCCAGAGCAGCGCAGGAGAGTGGGAATCATGGAATTCCTGAGTGGGAATAAACCCACAGGGATCACCCAGTGCCAGACCCACCCTGGGCATCCCCATCTCCTGCAGCTCTGGCAGCCTCGGGGCCGTGCCCATTCCCTGGGCAGTGCCAGCACCTCTGGGGAAGAGCCTTTCCCTAAAATCCTCACTCTGCTGGAGGAGCTGAGCATCCAGCAGGGCTGGCCTTGGTGGGACTGAGCCATGGAAAATCCTGAGTGGGAATTGAGCCATGGAATATCCTGAGTGGGAATTGAACCATGGAATATCCTGAGTGGGAATTGAACCATGGAATATCCTGAGTGGGAACTGAACCATGGAATATCCTGAGTGGGAATTGAATCATGGAATAACCTGAGTGGGAGTTGAACTATGGAATATCCTGAGTGGGAATTGAACCATGGAATATCCTGAGTGGGAATAAACCCCCAGGGATCCCCCAGTGCCAGACCCCCACCAGCCCCACCCTGTCCATCCCTGGCAGCGCTGCCCAAAGGCTCCTGCAGCTCTGGCAGCCTCGGGGCCGTGCCCATTCCCTGGGCAGTGCCAGCACCTCTGGGGAAGAGCCTTTCCCTAAAATCCACACTAAATCCCTCCTGGGCCAGCAGCTCCAGCTGCTCCCTGGGTCCCACAGCCCCCGGAGCTCTGAGCTCAGGCTCCTCTGCCCCAGGAAGACTCCGGGGGTTGGGACATTCCCAGGGATGATGCCCTGACCCCCTGGCACTCCTGGAGCTCCATCCTCCGAGGATATTGCACATTTTGGGCCGTGAGGAGGAAGGGGAGGTCATTTCGGGGTTCCCCTCAAACACCTCAGTGAAGGGAGCACTGGCTCCCTGCAGCCACCACCAAAACCTTAAAATCCCCACCCCAAATCTCACCCTCTGCTTCCCACGGGAGGGAGAAGCGTCTGTGGCTCCCACTGAGCCACGGGGGCTTCAGCAGTGCCCACCTGCAAGCTACAAGGGAGAGATTGGGATGGATGCGATAATGGGATGGGATAATGGGATGGGATTGATGGGATGGGACAGGATCGATGGGATGGGATGGGATGGGATGGGATGGGATGGGATGGGATGGGATGGGATGGGATGGGATGGGATGGGATGGGATGGGACAGGATGGGATGGGATGGGATAATGGGATGGGATGGGATTGGATTCATATTCAGATTGGGATGGGATGGGAGAGATTGGGATGGATGTGATAATGGGAAGTGATAATGGGATGGGATTGATGGGATGGGACAGGATGGGATGGGATAATGGAATGGGATGGGATGGGATTGATGGGATAATGGGATGGTTGGAATTGATGGGATGGGATGGGATGGGATGGGATGGGATGGGATGGGATGGGATGGGATGGGATGGGATGGGATGGGATGGGATGGGATTGATGGGATGGGATGGGATAATAAAATGGGATGGGATTGGATTCATATTCAGATTGGGATGGGATGAGAGAGATTGAGATGGATGGAATAATGGGATGGGATTGATGGGATGGGATAATGGGATAATAAGTGTCTCCTTGCCTGACACCCTTTTCCAGCTGCTGTTTCCTGGGCAGCAGCTGGAGAGAGGAACTGAGGTGGTGATGGAGGCATTTAAACGAATGGATGAAAATATCTCAGCATTTTCCTGCTGCCCCCTTTCCCAGAGCTTTGTTGCATTTTTCCTCAGGGTGAGGATGCAGCCCCTGCTTCCCTTGCCTGAGATGCTGCTGTTAAAACAAAAACTCTGCGATGTAAGATATTTTTTAACTATCTGAAGAAAAGGGATAAGATAATCAAGAAACTCTTCACACAGAGATAACAGCACAGGAAATCCAAAGAGTTACAGCCTCCTTATGGGAAAAGACAAAACATTCTTCCACCTTCTCTCCATCTTTACGGAACCACCAGTATTAAGGGGAAGAAGTTGACAAAAATCAGAAAAATTCTTAATTTGCAAGGAATTTATGCATCATGTGTGAGATTTATGAATATGCAACAGGCTGTTGCTTTTAGGGGTTATTCCTTTGCTCACAAGGCCTGGTTTTGGCAGCTTAGTGTCCAAAAACATCTAGACATCCATAATTCTTTGCTTTTTATTGTCTCATAGTGTCCTAATCCTCATTGTCCAAATTTTTATTATTCTAATTTTATTACTAATTTTTTATAACTCTTTTATTACTAATAAACCTTTAAAATGTTAAAAACCAAGTGACTGGTGTTTAGCACAATTAGATGAAATAAATGGATTAAATCAGCAGTGGAGAAGGCTCAGGAATGGGGTTAGGGCAGCAAAGGCTCCCTGTGGGGTGGGGACTGGAACCAGGACAGATCCATGAGGAGGAGGGGGAGGAAGAGGATGAGGATGAGGAGGATTCCTCCTCGTTTTGGGATGAGAGGTGGCTGTGCCAGGGAAGGGAGCTGTGGGGACAGGCAGGGCCCAAGGAGGGCACTGGGGCCATTCCCTGTCCCCTTGTCCCAGGGCAGGGATCCTGTCAGAGCCCAGCACATCCCTCTGGCTGCTCCAGACCCTGGCAGGGGGCTCAGAGACCCTGGCACAAACTCAAAACCACCTGTGGCTTCCATTTTAGCCCTTGGGAAAAGCTGCCAACTCTGTATGAGGAGTTACAAACCACAAAGGTTTGAGCAGTGTGACATTTGAGCTCACACAGAGTGAAAAAGTAGAATTTTGGGATTTTTAGAATGGGGTTCAGGGGGTACAAGATGCAGTAATTTGGGTGTGCCCTGACCTTCTTCTCCTTCTTCTTGTCCTCCATGCTTGCTGTGATGGTGACACTTTTCTGTTGGTTTAGAATAGGGACACACTGTCCAAGGTAGATGATGGGAATTGGTAATAAATTGTAAATATACACACAAAGTTTTAAGTGTATAAGGTGGGAGCCACCCGAGGCTCAGGGCAGATGGCCACGGCCTCCTTGCTGGGCAGAGCTGGGCAGGTCAGAGGAAGAATGTTTAGATAAGAAGAAATAAACAACCTTGAAAACACAATCAGAACCATTCCAGGCTCCTTCTTTGGCTGCACGGGCTGGGAAAAAGGACTTTGACACTGCTGGGGTCTCACCAACTGACCCTGCCAGGCTCTGGTGTCCCCCAGCCTGATGTGGGGTCACCTCCCATCTGTGGGGACAGAGGGGCTCTGCTGAGCCCCGGGGACATCCCAGCTCGGGAATTCCAGCCCAGGAGGAGCTGGAGCTGCTGCAGAGAGCCCAGAGGAGGCTCCAGGATGAGCAGAGGGATGGAGCAGCTCTGCTGGGAGGAAAGGCTGGCACAGCTGGGATTGTTCCCCTGCACAGGAGAAGCTTTGGGCTGAGCTCAGGGTGGCCTTGCAGGGCCTGGAGGAGCCCCAGGAAAGCTGGAGAGAGACAATTTCCAGGGCATGGAGGGACAGGCACAGGGAATGGCTTCAGAATGAAAAATTACAGGTTTAGATCAGATATTAGGAGAAATTTCCTCCTTGTGAGGGTGGGCACAGCTGTGGCTGCCCCTGGATCCCTGGCAGTGCCCAAGGCCAGGTTGGACACCGGGGCTGGAGCAGCCTGGGACAGTGGGAGCTGTCCCTGCCATGGCAGGGGATGATCTTTAAGGTCCCTTCCAAACGTTTTAGGCCATTTCAGGATTAATTCTCTGTGATCTCAGAGTCTTTGTGGGCCCCACTCCCCTCCCAGTCCCACCAGTGTCACTTCCAGCCCAGGCAAGGCTGTGTCTCCACCAGAGCAGATCCATTGCTCCAGAAGGAAATCTGTAACTTCTGTTTGACTTTGGGGGCACCTGACATCGCCTGTGAGTGGGAGATTATTATTTAATATATTTTTAAAGAGCTCCAGCTTGTTGTAGCAATTCTCTTTGCCCTCCTGGATCTGTCAGTAGCCACAGATTTCATTTTCCCAGGTCAATGACGACCTGAGGAGTGATGGGATCCCTCAGGAAGTTTTCTCTGGAAGGTGACAAAGGACATTTCCCAGCACAGGGTCTTGCAGATCTCTTGAAACTGCATTCCTGGAAACCTTTTGGTTTTAAATCAGCCTCAGTTTTGTTTTGAGGAAAGAAATACTGAAATAAGAATGGGGAGCAGAAACCACGCTCTATTCTTTCAAGGAATTTTTCCTTTTCCTTGAAAAGCTGCTGCTGTGGCCCTTGTACAGGAATAGATGAGGTCTAACATCAATTATTTTTGCATTATTTCTGCCCAGGTCTTTATCTGGGGCATGGTAACCCCTGAAAACCAGGGGGAAGGACCAGAGTTGTACAAACCCTCACTGGCAGAGATGATCCCTTGAGCTGTCAGAGCCCAGCACATCCCGCTGGCTGCCCCAGACCCTGGCAGGGGGCTCAGAGACCCTGGCACAAACTCAAAACCACCTGTGGCTTCAATTTTAGCCCGTGGAAAAAGCTGCCAACTCTGTATGAGGAATTACAAACCACAAGGGTTTGAGCAGTGTGGCAGTTGAATTAATACAGGGTGGAAAAGTAGAATTTTTGGGGTTTTAGAATGGGGTTCAAGGGGACAAGATAGAGAGATTTGGGTGTATCCTGACCTTCTCCTTCTTCTTGCCCTCCATGTCTTGCTGTGATGGTGACACTTTTCTGTTGGTTTCAGGTACAGACACACTGTCCAACATAAATGACAGATATTGGCATGTTATTGTAAACATGGCACAGGTAGTTTTTGGTATAAAATGTGAACACCACCCTGGGGAAAGGGACAGAATGCTCTGGTGGACCTGCCAGACAGAGCTCAGCAGGTCAGACAGAGAATGTTATGGATAAGAAAAAATAAACCACCTTGAGAAGCTGATCCTGCACATTCAGACTCCTCCTTTGGATAAACGGACTGGAAAATGAGGACTTTTACAATCTTGGGGTCATCCCAACACCCTGACCCTGAGACTGAGCAAGAGGAAGGGAGAAATAATTCAGAATTCATTCAATATTTCAGAATTAATTCAGAAATAATTTGGTTTCTGGCCCCACAGCTCCTGGCAGGCCCCAGGTCCTGGCTCTGCTCTCTTTGCAAGCCCAGGGGACAGGAGGTGGCCGGGCACTTCTGCACCTCCATCCCCCACCCCAAGTGTGTCCCCCCAACAAGGAGCTCTGCTGCCAAAGGGCTTGGCCAGCCCCTTTGGGATGGCACCTCCAGCTCAGCCCAAACCCTGCAGAGAGAATTTCGGATTGAGGTTTTCCAATTTTTTGGAAATCCAATTTCGGATTGAGGTTTTCCAAGTCACCCTGCAAAGGATGGGCTCCCAGGAAAACCCTGGCCAAGAGGGGGACGTCATTCACCTGCTGCTATCCCAGAATTAATACAATTAATTAATTAATTAATTAATTACAACCCCAAAGCCCTAAAAACAAGGGGTTGGAGCACCTGGTCCTCCCACTTTGCACAATCTCTGCCAGGATCCAGAGCTTCCCAGAGCAGCAAATGGGAAAATGCAGCAAATGCACTGGAGCTGTGGGATTTCCTGCTCTCTGCAACCTGCCACCAAAATGCAGTTTAGAGTGGAAAAAACCCAAACGAGCCAGTGTTAAATTAAAAACGTGCTGACAGCTGCAGCTTTGGAAGGAGTTGGATGGGGAGGCTCCCAACCCCCAGAGCCATTTAATTCCATTAAAGGGAATTCCCGTCCTGCAGAGGAATTCTGAGCCCTCAGCTGAGGCACGGGGACTGCAGGGTTGATTTTGGTGAGGATGATTCAGATGGGTCAGCACTGATCACCACTCACAGCTTTGATGACCAGAAAGAGGGAATTTGGATTAGTGCTGACCAAAGTTGGGGTTTATTGTTCCCAGGGCTCCTGGCACTGGATCCCCAGCTCAAACAAACTTCCCAGGAGCACCCAGAATCCCAGAATGGTTTGTGTTGGAATGGACCTCAAAGATCATCTTGTCCCACCCCTTCCACTGTCCCAGGCTGCTCCAGCCCCAGTGTCCAACCTGGAGCTCCACATCCCTGGAGGTTGGTTCATCCTCCCAGCATGTCCAGCACTGGAAACCTGACCTGGTCCATCTCCTTTGACAGGGTGATCCTTCAGCAAAAATCTCCTGAACCTTTGGATTTTCCTCCACATAATCCAACCACCTCTGAGGGCATTTTGTTCCCCCATTTTTATCAGCAGATCCCAGAATCCCAAATCCCTGGGGCTGGAAAAGCCCTCCCAGCCCAGGGAGTCCCAGCTGGGCCCCATGCCCACCTTGTCCCCAGCCCAGAGCACTCAGTGCCACCTCCAGGGGACACCTGCAGGGATGGGCACTCCAAAGCTCCCTGGGCAGCCCCTGCCAGGGCCTGAGCCCCCTTTCCATGGGGAAATTCCTCCCAGCACACTGAGAAGCAGAGATGTTCCATGCTCAGAACCCAATTTTCATGGTGGCACTGTCAGAAGAATGAAAGCTCACAGATGCCCCAGTGGTGCAGGAAAAAGGATCTGTCCAAACATCCTCTCCAAGCTCCCAGGAATTTGCACCAAATCTCTGGGGAACATCAGGAGATGAGAATCCCCCATGCACAAGGAAGGACCAAAAAAAACCCCAATTCAGGAAAAGAGCCAAATCACAGGGGCAGGGGAACCTTCAGTCCTGAGAGGCAAAACTGGAAAAGGCCTTTCTGTCATCTGAGCTGGAGCTTTCTGCCCACGCTGTCCCCAGCCTTGCCTCCCTTATCAAGGAAGTTTTTCAGAGGCAGCAGCAGCTCTGAGCAATTTCTTTATCTCATTTCCTCTTCTTTACAAGTGCCTGTGTTGTGGTGTGAGGCCCAGATAAGCTTTTCTCTCCAGGCAGTGTCTTCCTGCTGGGCTGGTTTTCCCCTGAGCACACCCCAGCTGATTCCCACCCTTCCCAAACCTTGGGAATCCCAGTTCCTGCTCCAGTGATTCCCAGTGCAGGGAGAGGGTCGGGAATGCCCCTGGATGTGCAGCTACACCCCTGCAGCCTTCACTGGAGACATGGCGTGGATTTGCTCTGTCCTGAGCTGCTCATCCCTCCTTACCCCAATTTTCCATGGATTTAACCACGTTAGGAGGAGCAAATTCATGCCAAGCGTGGTGTGAGCAAAGTCAAACTTCATTCATGGTCATCAGGCAGAGCCAGAACTGTTGGAATTGCTCCCAGAATGCCTTCCTGAGCAGCAGCAGAGGAGCCAGGCCATGGAATCGGGAATGGTTTGGGTTGGGAGGGACCTTAAGGATCATCCAATTCCATGGGTAGGATTTCCACTGTCTGGCCTTGGGCACTTCCAGGGATGAGACAGCCACAGCTTCTCCTGGACCTTTCCACCATGGCAGGGGTGGCATTGGAAGGGCTGTAAGGTCCCTCTCAGGATTTCCATCCTGGGATTTCCATCCTGGGATCCTGGGGCCGCACATGGGGTTAGGGTGGGGTTCATGCAGCCTCTCTGCTCACCTGTATGGGATGAGCTGCTGCAAATCCAACCAACACTGAACCCTGTGGGAATCCAGAGCTTCCCTCTGGCTGCCCTGGCAGGTCTGGGACCCTGGCAGGGGTCAGGAACCCCCCTGGACAGAGCCCCCAAAGACACTGGCTGTGATCTCTGTCCATGGAAAAGAGTTTTCAATCTTACAGGATGAATTACCAGCTCTGAGTGTTTGATATCAGTAATAATTAAGTGTGGCACGGGTGCAAAAGTAAAATTTTAGGATTCTAGATGAGGGGTCCAAAGGGGACAAGATGGAGGAAATTGGGTGTGCCTTGTCCTTTTTCTCCTTCTTCATGCCCTCCATGTTTCACTGTGGTGTTGGCATTTTTCTGTTGGTTCAGGCTGGGGACACACTGTCCAACGTAGGTGACAGATATTGGCACGTTATTGTAAATCCAGCACAGGTAGTTTGTGGTATTTAATGTTTGTACCATCCCACTGAGGGCAGAGCCCCACACGCTGCCCTGCAGGACAGAGCTGCGGCAGGGCAGCAGAACATGTTAGAGATAAACAGAATAAACAACCTTGAAACAGCACAGACCAATTATGGCTTCTGCTTTGGCAGCGGGGCTGACAGACAGAGACTTTCTACAATCCTGGGATCATCAATAGCTCAGATTCTGACAAACTCCTTACCTGAGAGCAGCACCTGCTGAGCAGGAGAACACTGAGCCCCTTCTCCAGGCAAATCCTTCTCTTCCTTCCCAGCTCCAGGGCTGAGCCCAGCACTGCCCAAGGCTGCTCCTGCTTCAGCACAAACTCTCCCAGAGCTGAGGTGTGCCAGAGGTGGAGGAAGTGCTGCTGATGATTATAAATCGATTTTGGAGTGCTCATCTGCCCTCAGCGTCTGAGGAAGAACGGAGACAGAGCTCCCCAAAGCACCCGAGGCTGCAGCTGCCCCTGCCAACATCCTGGCACTGCTCAAAGGGAATTTTTTGAGCTTAAAATTCATCTCATCCCCCCCTGCCACAGGCTGTGCCACTGTCCCAGGCTGCTCCAAGCCCCATCGTCCAACCTGGCCTTGGACACTTCCATGAATGGGGCAGCCACAACCTTTCAAAGCTCTCTGAAATTCAGAGCTCCTTCCTTCTCCTGAGCTTTCTGCTGCACTTTGCATGACCAAGAAATGTGTTTTATGTCTGGAAAGAAAGAAAAAAAAAGGACAGCAAAGAGAGGGGCTGGGGTTTAGGGTTCTGCTGGAAATGTTGTGGATCAGCAGAGCTCCAGGGGGAACTTACAGAAAATTTCCAGTACCAGAAGGGGCTTCAGGAAAGCTGGAGAGGGTCTTTTTACAAGGAGATGGAGTGACAGGAGAAGGAATTTGATATTGGGGAGAAATTGTTCCCTGGCAGGGTGGGAAGGGGCTGGGATGGAATTCCCAGATTCCCCTGGATCCCTGGCAGTGCCCAAGGCCAGGTTGGAGCAGCCTGGCACAGTGGGAGGTGTCCCTGCCATGCAGGGGTGGCACTGGGTGGGATTTGAGGTCCTCCCAACCCATTCTGGGATTCTGTGCCCACATGGATGGACAGGACCAGGTACTGCCCCAAAAGTCCCTCCCAACCCCATTCCCCAGCCCCAAATCTCACCCAGGTCCTTCCTGCTCTGCTCCTGCCCTTCCCCTGCACTTCTCAGGCCCAGATTTATCCACACAGGGACTTTTTCCTCTCACCTCCCATATTTTCCTTACTTCAGGCATTTCTTTTCCTCCTGGGCAAACAAGTCACCCCAGTTTTTTTGAATTCCCTCCCACTCCAAACAATAGGCCAGGCACGGTGTGAAGCTGTCCCTCCTTAAGGCAGGCTGCCACACATTCCTCCTGCTTTCAGGCAGGGACTGCTGCTAAACTCAGGATTCTCATCCTTCCCTGGCCAGCAGGAAAGGCTGAATCCTCTTCTGGATCTCAGTCAGGACTGAAAAAGCCTCTGGTGTTGCCCATGTTATGTTTGTTGCCTCAGTCACAATCCAGGGATAACAGCAGCACAAGCGAGGGATGAGCTGACCTTAATCACAAGGTTTGTACAGGAGTTGGACTTCATTACTGAGATGTTTTAATGAGCTACTCTGCTTCCCTCCTTCTAAAAATTCCCAAAGCTCACCCGCCTCATGACCGAAAGGGGAACATCCTCAGAGAACAGGGGCAGGCAAAGGAAAGGCTGAGGGTGCAAATTGCTCCAGATCCACACAAAGACACTTTGGAACACCCAAATTTACCATGGGAGAGCGGCTCCTTCATGGAAATCCCAAACTGCTACAAAGCACATTGGATTTCACAGAATCCCAAATCCCTGGGGCTGGAAAAGCCCTCCCAGCCCAGGGAGTCCCAGCTGTGCCCCATGCCCACCTTGTCCCCAGCCCAGAGCACTCAGTGCCACCTCCAGGGGACACCTGCAGGGATGGGCACTCCAAAGCTCCCTGGGCAGTTCCAAGGCCTGAGCCCCCTTTCCATGGGGAAATTCCTGCTGCTGTCCAACTGGGAGTAGTTTTGGATTAGAAATTGGGATGGAATCTGGCCTGTCAAGGTGGAGAGGCCCTGGCACAGAGCAGCTGGGGCTGCCCCTGGGTTCTGGAATGTTCAGTGCCAGGTTGGACACTGGGGCTGGAGCAGCCTGGCACAGTGGGAGGTGTCCCTGCCATGGCAGGGGTGGCACTGGGTGATCCTTGAGATGATCCTTCCATCCCTTCCAGCTCAGCCATTCCATCCCTCTGCGATCACTCCCCCACGCCATCCCTAATGCCATGACTCAAGGATTTACTAATTTTAAGCCTCCTTTGTTTGTTCCACACAAGGAAATGGAAAAAGTGAATTCCTGTTGATCAACCCCTCTGCCAGATATGGCCCATTATTCCTTTTGTTTGGAAAGTTTCATTTCCAAACACCATCCATTAATCAAAGCCCTTTAATGCAGCACTTTTAACATCCAAATATTTTCCAGCAGATCTCACCAAGGGGATGTTTTTTATCCTGGTGTTATGACCAGTTCCACTCCCATCAAAAAGCTCAGCATGGCATCACCTTTAACCCAAATTATTGCCAGCCAGGGGCTATATACAAGTTATGAATGGGATGGGATTGTTGTGGTATGTGTTTTGAGCTGTTTATTTTTAGTATTAGTCTCGTTATAGGGTTATGATAATGGGAAGATGTTAGTCGTTTATATTTAGGCAATAGACTAAGAACTTAATGTTACAATTAATTTTATAAAGTTTTTGATTAGTCACACAAAGTAAAAGTATATTGACAGTAGTTTTATTTTAAAATAAATTTTAAATAAATTTTAAAATTCTAAATACAATTTTAAATTTTAAATACTATAAGCACACATATTTTTAGTTAAAATAATGCTTGCTTATTTTGAATATAATATTTGCTTGTAAGCTTTAAGATATAATGTACAGAGTTTTATTATTAAGCTTAGACTTTTTTAATATCTTATTAGATATATTTTTTTGTAATTTAGGAAGTTATTCTACCCAAGCGTTAATACACAGACTATTCTATTTGTTCTTTCTTTCTACTTCTTGTATAATTTTTTTGCTGACAAATCTTATAGCTACTGCTTAGTTCTAATTACTATTTTGTTATTTCTGAGGCCTGCCTTTTGCAATGTGCCCCAAACCCTCTGATTTTAAGGAATCCCACAGAAATGAAAAGAAAAAAGTGGGATTCTTGTCCACAGAGGAGTTTTAACCAGCTGTGAGCAGCACAGGGGTGCTCTGGGCAGTGAGGGGCACTGGGGGTGCTGAGGGGAGTTGGGGGGACACTTCAATCCTTTGCCTTGATGCTGTTGTTTGTTTGGAATTCTCCTCCACTCAGCTCTGCCCCAGCAAAGCTGAGCTTTGACATCTTCAGCGCTCCCCATCCTTCACTAAATGCAATAAAGTTTCTGATGGCAAATTAATGAAACACGTTGACAGCTGTGATTTAATTGCAGGGGATGAGGGAACCTCTTGGAAAGAGTCAAAGGGAGGTGTCCCTCAAAGTGGAGCTTTCTAGGGCAAAGCAATGGCTGGAAAACAAAACCTCCTTTGCTCTTTGAAGTTCAAAATTCACCCCTTATTTTTCCACACAACAGAAAAACATTCTGTGGGATTTTTTTCTTTTGAATCTCACCCAGAAATTCACGTTTGGTGCGAGAGGGACTTTAAATCCCATCCCATTGCACACCTGCCATGGGGCAGGGACACTCTGCCAGCTTGTCCCAGTCCCTGTCCAGCCCAGCCTGGCAGAGGTGTCCATGGTCTGGCTGCTGCTCCTCACACCAGTCAATAAACCAGGACACAACCTGCTTAAAACACCCAGAAACAAACCTGAAATAATCAAGGTATCAACACTTCTGTTTAATTAAAGCTGCAACATCCAAATTCTCCAGTGGGTTTGGATCACAGAATGGGTTGGGTTGGGTTTGGGGGGGTTGTTTTTTTAAGAACTGAGGTCAAAACCAAATTATCTGCAAACGTGACTTTTACAGGGTCAAAGAATCATCAGGGTTGGAAGAGACCTCCAGAATCCCCCAGCAGCACCCAAGGGCCACATCCAGACTCCTGAACACTCCCAGAGACTCCACCACCTCCCCGGGCAGCTCATCCCAAGGCTGACCACTCTGCCAGGGAAAAATATCCTGTAATATCCAAGCTGCACCTCTGTGACCTCCAGCAGCACCCTGAGAGCACAGACCCAGTCTCTGGTGGCCAGGCCAGGCCTCCAGCAGCCACCCCTGGCCAGGTGTGTAATTCTGGTTTTCCTTTCAAGGAATTCAAAGCAATTCTGGTTTTCCTTTCAAGGTGTGCCAAAATTTCCCTCCATGCCCCAAACAGCCACTGGCCAACAAAGCAAATGCACCCAGGGCAAAGTCAGTGCAAATAATTGGGGATTTTTCTCCAGATGAAAAGGAGGAGGATTGCTTCCTCCCCAGCTCCACCCACAGCAGAGCCAGCACAAAAGGCTTCTGTTCTGTCTCCCAAAGAAAAATCCCCTGGCATTTCACTGTGATTGATGACATGCAATAAACTGAGGCAGGAACCCGGTGAAAGTGTGGGGTTGGAACACAGAGACTCCAAACATGGATCCTACCCCCATTCCTGGGGCTGCCCATCCACAGGGACCTGGGACCAGCCCAGGAGGAGCTGGAGCTGCTGCAGAGAGCCCAGAGGAGGCTCCAGGATGAGCAGAGGGATGGAGCAGCTCTGCTGGGAGGAAAGGCTGGCACAGCTGGGATTGTTCCTCTGCACAGGAGAAGCTTTGGGCTGAGCTCAGGGTGGCCTTGCAGGGCCTGGAGGAGCCCCAGGAAACCTGGAGAGAGACAATTCCCAGGGCATGGAGGGACAGCACACAGGGAATGGCCTCAAACTGAAAAATTACAGGTTTAGATCAGATATTAGGAAAAATTTCCTCCCTGTGAGGGTGGGCACAGCTGTGGGTGCCCCTGGATCCCTGGCAGTGCCCAAGGCCAGGCTGGACACTGGGGCTGGAGCAGCCTGGGACAGTGGGAGGTGTCCCTGCCATGGCAGGGGTGGCACTGGGTGGGCTCTGAGGTCCTTCCCAACCCAAACCATTCCATCATTCCATGCCTGTCACTGGCTCAGTGCTGAGATCCTGCACTGGGACCTCTCCCCGTGGTTTCTGTCCCAGTCCCTCTGAGTGGAGCTGCATTGCTGGGGCAGGATTTGGGGGATTGGTGGTGCAGGGTTTGAAGGATTGCTGGTGCAGGATTTGAAGGATTGCTGGTGCAGGGTTTGAGGGATTGCTGGTGCAGGATTTCAGGGATTGGTGGTGCAGGATTTCAGGGATTGGTGGTGCAGGATTTCAGGGATTGGTGGTGCAGGATTTGAGGGATTGGTGGTGCAGATTTGGGGGATTGCTGGTGCAGGATTTGGGGGATTGCTGGTGCAGGATTTGGGGGATTGGTGGTGCAGGATTTGGGGAATTGCTGGTGCAGGATTTGGGGGATTGCTGGTGCAGGATTTGGGGAATTGCTGGTGCAGGATTTGGGGGATTGCTGGTGCAGGATTTGAGGGATTGCTGGTGCAGGATTTGGGGGATTGCTGGTGCAGGATTTGGGGGATTGGTGGTGCAGGATTTGGGGGATTGCTGCTGCAGGATTTGAAGGATTTGTGGTGCAGGATTTGGGGGATTGCTGGGGCAGGATTTGGGGAATTGCTGGTGCAGGATTTGAGGGATTGGTGGTGCAGGATTTGGGGGATTGCTGGGGCAGGATTTGAGGGATTGCTGGGGCAGGATTTCAGGGATTGCTGGTGCAGGATTTGGGGGATTGGTGGTGCAGGATTTGAGGGATTGCTGGTGCAGATTTGGGGGATTGGTGGTGCATTATTTGCGGGATTGCTGGTGCAGGATTTGGGGGATTGGTGGTGCAGGATTTGAAGGATTGCTGGGGCATAATTTGGGGAATTGCTGATGCAGGATTTGAGGGATTGGTGGTGCAGGATTTGAGGGATTGCTGGTGCAGGATTTGAGGGATTGGTGGTACAGGATTTGAAGGATTGCTGCTGCAGGATTTGGGGGATTGGTGGTGAAGGATTTGAAGGATTGGTGGTGCAGGATTTGGGGGATTGCTGGGGCAGGATTTGAGGGATTGCTGGTGCAGGATTTGAGGGATTGGTGGTGCAGGATTTGGGGGATTGCTGGTGCAGGATTTGAGGGATTGGTGGTGCAGGATTTGTGGGATTGGTGGTGCAGGACTTGAAGGATTGGTGGTGCAGGATTTGGGGGATTGGTGGTGCAGGATTTGGGGGATTGGTGGTGCAGGATTTGAGGGATTGGTGGTGCAGGATTTGGGGGATTGCTGGTGAAGGATTTGGGGGATTGGTGGTGCAGGATTTGGGGGATTGCTGGTGCAGGATTTGAGGGATTGGTGGTGCAGGATTTGTGGGATTGCTGGTGCAGGACTTGAAGGATTGGTGGTGCAGGATTTGGGGGATTGCTGGGACAGGATTTGGGGGATTGCTAGTGCAGGATTTGAGGGATTAGTGGTGCAGGATTTGAGGGATTGGTGGTGCAGGATTTCAAGGATTGCTGATGCAGGATTTGAAGGATTGGTGGTGCAGATTTGAAGGATTGCTGGTGCAGGATTTGAGGGATTTTCTTTTTCATTTCTCTCTGTACACCTCTATAAAAAAAATCCTGAGAGGGAGAGAAATGTGCTTACCACAGCCCACTCCATCCCTGCTCCAGCTCACTGCCCTCAGAAAGGATTTCCCAGAACTCACATCAATCCTGGCTGCCCTGGGGCATAAGAAATGGATTTCCAGTAGGATTTCATGTCCAAAGTGTTCTGGTAAAGAGCTCTGAGAGCTTTCCCTGTGCCAGGGAGCCGGGAGCTGAGCCATGGGTTGGGGTTGTGCCTGTGGCACCCCCCTGGTGCTCAGGGATTTGTCCTTCCACAGCTGAGTGTCCCTGCTCACACTGCAGCTCTTGAAGCAGATTTTTTCCTGAACCTGATGTTTGCCAAGGAAAAGCATCACTGTGAGCTTTGGTGGACAATTAATCACCGTGTTTGATTAGTCCTTCCCTCCTCCTCCTCCTCCCAACCCCCTCTGGAATCATCTCTCCCATTCCAGCGCTTCCTCAGCTGCTCTTCCTGATCTCAGGAGCTGCAAAACAAGCAGGGAACTGGAGAAGCTGCAAGGAAAGTTCTGTCCAGCCCAGGCATTTCTCAAATGTGTATTCCAGAGGCTGTGTGTGAACCTTGTGCCCTGAGAGCAGGGGGAGGGTGTGAGGAGCAGGCACAGGGATCAGAATTCCTGCTGAGGGAAGTGCAGGATCCTCCTGTGCTCACACTGTGTTTCTTGGATCAAAGAATCGCAAATTCCCGAGGCTGGCAAAGCCCTCCCAGCCCAGGGAGTCCCAGCTGGGCCCCATGCCCACCTTGTCCCCAGCCCAGAGCACTCAGTGCCACCTCCAGGGGACACCTGCAGGGATGGGCACTCCAAAGCTCCCTGGGCAGCCCCTGCCAGGGCCTGAGCCCCTTTCTGCCAATATCTGTCATTTATGTTGGACAGTGAGTCTCTACCTTGAACCAATAGAAAAGTGTCACCATCACACCAACACATGGAGGACAAGAAGGAGAAGGTCAGGACATGTCCAAATCCCTCCATCTTGTACCCCTTGAAGCGCATTCTAAAACCCCAAAATTCTACTTTTCCACCCTGTATTAATTCACCTGCCACACTACTCAAACCCCTGTGGTTTGTAACTCCTCATACAGAGTTGGCAGCTTTTTCCACGGGCTAAAATCGAACCCACAGGTGGTTTTGAGTTTGTGCCAGGGTCTCTGAGCCCCCTGCCAGGGTCTGGAGCAGCCAGAGGGATGTGCTGGGCTCCGACACCTTTCCATGGGGAAATTGCTGCTGCTGTCCCAGCTGAGCCTGCCCTGGCCCAGCCTGAGGCCGTTTCCTCGAGGAATCTTCCAGAAGGAACCCAGGGCTGCCATACCCACCAGGAAAGTCTGGAATCCTTTTGGATGAGCCCCAGCTCTTCACTCTGAAGTCTCAGAAAACACTAAAAAAAAAAAAAAAAAAAATCCCCATTCTATTAAAACCCTAATTAAAAGCCACCCTGGGCAGTTTGCTGGGTAACCTCCCTTGTGCAGGAGCGGAGCAGGGCAGGGGATGGAAACTCTGCCAGGGCTTTGATGCCAGTCCCAGCCCAGCATTCCTGCACCTCCCAGCTCCAGCAGCTCCTGCTGATTCAGGAGAGCTCCAGCAGCCCGAATTTGTGCAGCAGATTAAAAAGCAGGTGCAGCACACGTTAATCCCTCTGCCAAATTGGGCTGTGTGGGAGAGGCATCCAGCAAGAACTTTCCATGCCTTGGCAGCACGTGGAGCCATCCAAGCTCCCACGACCTTCCAGGGAAGGCACTGGCAGAGTTTTGGGGAGGGTTGTGCTGCTCAGAAGGAAATGCTGCTTTTCATGGCAGGTCCTGCATTTTCCCACTGCAATAACATCAATTAATGGATCATTAATTTACTTACAAAGGCTCAGCACGGTTCAGATCCTAGAAAAGGTCAGGAAAAGCACTTAACCTGAAAGATTAGCAGTTATGACTAAGAACACATCTATATTTAGAACTGTCTCTAGTTAAAGTAATTTTTTTTTTATTTTAGAAATGGCAAGAGAGTTTAAATTGCTGAAAAGCCCATAACTCTATTCATTAGCACACTTCACAGAGATAGCTTTTTATTAGTCTTTAATTTTAGATTGCCCATGCTGCTGTTAAAGGCACTTAAGAGAATCCCAGAATTGGGCTGGAAGGGATTTTCAGGATCAGGTCCCACATGGCAGGGACACCTTCCACTGTGCCAGGCTGCTCCCAGCCCCAATGTCCAACCTGGCCTTGGCACTGCCAGGGATCCAGGGGCAGCCCACCCTGCCAGGGAACAATTCCCAATTCCCAAAATCCCATCCAGCCCTGCCCTCTTTCAATTTAAAACCATTCCCTGTGTCCTGGCACTGTCTGCCCATGTAAAAAATAACTTTCTCTCCTTTTCAGAGCCCCCTCAGGCTCTGGGATGGGCTCTGAGCTCTTCCCATCAGCCTGACAGTGACTCCCGCAGGGAATCACTTGGATGAACTGCTCTGTAAATCCCACACCCCCTGGGGATGAGGAGCATTTCTACAGAGCCACCAGTGGCACCCAAAATTTACCTTTTCCATCTGGAACCAGGTGCTTGTCTCTGTGGGTGGCCCCAGGTGCTCCTTCAAAGAGAAGAGATTTACAAAGAGAAATGCAGAGCAGCACTTTGCAAAGGTGGGATCATAAAATCATGGAATGCCGAAGATCTTTTCCAACATCTGCTGTGGGGATGGGAGCCGGAGCTGAGTGTGGAGCTGGTTTTAGTCAGGATAAAGCCATTGTTGGATATTTAGCTCCACCTACGGGCACCTCCTCGTTGGTACCTCTGGAAATCCTTCAGATTCAGCGATTCAGTCCCGATTTAAGGCTCCAATCCCTGAGTATCCAAGGTGGGAAGAAGCTTCAGGAGCACCCAGTCCCACCCCAGCAGCATCAAGGGCCACATCCAGACTCCTCCTGGACATCCCAGTAACTCCAACCCTCCCTAGGCAGCTCTGAGCCAAACATCCCACAGATTTTAAGAGGGGCAAGAAAAAAGGATTTCCTTTCAGAAACTTTCCCAAAGGAAAATGATTAATTTGATTTACCTTCAATGGTGTCAGGAAGCTTTGATCTGTAGCACTGGGCATCCAACAGGGTGCCAAGGGGAGGTACCAGGCTCTTCTTAGTGGTGCCAAGCAATGGGATGAGGAATTCTCCTGCACAGCTCATGCCCTGGCAGTGCCCAGCCTGGGCAGGGAGCAGAGAGGCTCTGGGCTCTCCTCCAGTAAAGGGAATTTTTCTTTCCCAGTCCCAACCTGAGCCTCCCCTGGTACAATTCCAGCCCATTTCCTCTCCTCCTTTCCCTGCCCCTCTTGTCTGGGAGTTTTGGGGGGCAGTGAGGTCCCCCCTGAACCTCCTCTCTTGTCCATTCCAAACCCCTCCAGCTCCCTCAGCTGCTCCTCCCAGGATGTCTTTTCCAGCCACGCTCCAAAGAACTCCAAACAAAAGGAATTCCTGGCAGGAAAACACACACAACACTCAACATGACAAAGTCTGGAATGTGGCAGTCTCTGTTATCAGTGGAAATTTTTGTCAGGGAAGATAAAAAAACCCTGAAGATAAAACCCAGCCCTGCCAGCTCCATCCTGCCCCTGTCATTGGAGTCACCTCTGTGCTCCTGCCTCTCTGCCTGTAACCCTGAAAATTCAGCATTATTTGAAAGCTTAGTGTCAAAACGTTCTTTACCAGAGTCTTGGGGAATGTCTTCATCATTGTTTTGTCTTTCCAGATCCAATTATGAATTATTAAAGACATGAGCAAGGAATAATTCTCTGGAAGATGATTCTGAATTAAGTTGGGCAAGGCAAAATGAAAAACTCGTGTTCCCCAAGACAAGCAGAAGCAGAACCTGAGCAGGCAGGTGATGATGCCACGGGCAAAATCCCTGCTGGAATTGTTCAGAGATGGTTCCAGAATTGTTCCAATGGTTCCAGAGCTGCTGGAGCTCACTCCTTCTCCATCCCAGGCAAGCCTGGACTGAAGAACCTCCTGGCCCCCTGAGCCAGGGTCAGACAGCAAAGTTTGCTGCTGCTCTGCAAAACAAAACTGATTCAAAACCAACTTTGGGCCTTTAGGGCTCGTTGCCTTCACCTTGAAAACGAGGAGGGGCTTTAATTTGGTACAAGAAATTCCTTTTTGTCATCACAGGACTTCCATCCCTACCCACAGCAAAACCTTTGTGGTTTTTCTTAATTTCTTCTGCAACAAAAGGACTTGAAGTTATCAGGTAAAGCAATTTAAATACATTTAAATGAAGTATTAAATGCTTTAATACTTAAAGTTGTCTGGTAAAGCCATTTAAATACTTAAAAGTTTTCATTTAAATACATAATTTAAATTGATGCATTTTCGTATTCCAGGAGCTTCAAAAACCATGGGATCGTGGAATGGTTTGGGATGGAGGGACCTTAAAACTCATCTCACTCCACCTTCCACTATCCCAGGTTGCTCCAAGCCCCATCCAACCTGACCTGGACCTTCCAGGGATGGGGATTCCAGAACCTCTCTGGAAAAACCCCCAAATTATTCATTTTTAAATAGAAATATTTCGTGTATTATGGATGCTCAGGGATTATTCTGGAGCAGGAAGATGCTGATGCCTTTGTTAGGAACTTGAGGCTCAGAAGAATCAAGTTTTCACTGGAATATCCCCCACTGGGTTTTATTCATGAGCAGACTCTCCCACGTGGAGCTCATGCAATTCTCTGCAGGCTGCAAACCTTTTCAAGGCATCAATTTATGAGGCAGAACATTCTGCCCCTCTGGAAGCTGAAAATTCCCATTTTGGTGCTGAACTTAAGAGTGGTTCTCTGCAGAAAACACCAGGACATTTACAAGAAGACAACAAAATATTTTAATTTCAATCTGCCCCGTGCTATACAAGTGTATAAAATACCAACTAAGCATCCATTGGAACATTACAAAAATAACCAGAAAAAGCAAGCAGCACACTGGAGTCATGAGGACAGGAGGTGGCAGATCCAACCAGGAACACACTGAGAGCATTCCAAGATTTCCATGGCTCCCACCTCAGGCAGGGGTCAGGTATTAAAATGACAAAAAATCAGATTTATTGATGGTTTGAATTGAAAAGCTTCTGTAGGGAATACAGCAGCAGCCACCTGGCTTTCTACTGCCAAACTCATGCTTTGATTTTTCAGGGAAAAAGGACAGGACAGGAATTATTCCCCATGTCTGGAACTGAATGTGGTGGGACACGAAGTCCAGCAGTCATCTGAGAAACGTGGAAAGGTCTTGGAAAGGCTTCAAGGCAGTTGTGGCAAACCTACCAAGTTTTTCTCCACTTAATTCCTTTATTTTGGGCGTTGAGTGCAGCACGTGGGTAACCCAAAATAATCTGATTTTCCCGTGTCCAGCTCCAGCCATCCATGGGATCAGCTCTTCTCAACAGCTCCATGGAGCCAGGGCCACTCAGCCACCAGGGCCAGGCTTTGTTCCAGTTTCCAGGAATACAATCCAAGCTAGAGCAGGAAATTCAGGATATTCCTGCTCTCCAGGCCCGGATTTCTGTTCCACTCAGGAATTCCAGGCCTTCCAGAACAACCTGCTTCCCTGCACCGTGGCCTGGAATGGCTCCACTCTTTTTAAAACAAATATTATTTAAAAAACCAAGGTGTCAACCAGGATTTCAGTCAACATTTGCTTCAATCTCTTCTCAGACCAACTGTGGCAAGAGCAAACCAAGAGAGAGCCAGAGTTTGATTCCTAAAAACATGATGAGAAGTTCCACAATCCCTTTTCCAAGACCCCAAGTGGTATTTTCTGTGGATAGCAATTCCTGTCTCTTCCCAAAAAATCCCGAACCCTGCTTCAAGGTGAGGATCTCCAGTTTAAAAAACAGTATTAAAATATTTCTGCCATTTTTCTTCTTTGAAATTTGCATTTAGGAGCCTTTAAACACTGCCATAAAAAAAGCCCTAAAGCTTCTCCCACATATTCCCACTGCTTAAATCAGCATTCCTTGGCATTAAGCATTTCATCCCAGATGAGTTTGGAAGCAAAGCTCAGAAAGTTTGGATTTTTGGATATCCAAAGCCAGTAGAAAAAGGTCCAAGTGTGCACTTGGAGTAGGAATGGACAAGGAAAAGGCACTCCAGCCCTCCTCACTGCGTCCTGGGTGGAATTTTCCAATCCCAATCAAATCTTTACTCACCAAAAATGCAGATTCAAGTTTCTCCATCATTTTTTTTTTCCACTGGAAAAGTCCCCCTGCTCTGAATATGCACCATCAGCATTATCTCAGTCCTTTTTTCCCTCCTCAAATCAAAGCTCCCAAACAAATCCTATTGAAGATACAAAATAATCTGAATTTAAATAATTTAAAATCCACGTATTCCAACAACTCTCCTATTGCACGTTTTTCCACTTCTCTGCCAGGTAAAACCCTCTGCAGGAATTCCAAAGGTGAAAATTTTAAAAAGCACAACTTCCAGAGCACCAAAAGCAGGTGCTGGAGGAATTGGATCCTGCTGGAAAACGAGGGCCAATAAAACCAAATATAAATATATCATGTATGTACACATCCAGGAGGAATTCTGGGATGCTGAGATAATAAATACTTGGAAACAATTCCCAGATTTCCAGAAACTTGGGAGAAACTCTAGAAAAGAAAGCAAATTACTTGAGAAGACCAAGAAGAAACATGCACAAAACCTAGCGTAAGAAAAAGGGTTAAGCTCCCAAAATTCCCATCATCCTTCCAACCCCGTTATCCCAAGGTTTTCCAAACACCCACCACGGGTGCCACGAGGAATTTTCCCCCAGAATAAGCCCAGTTATGTCCCAAAACGTCCCCTTCTCCCATCCTTTGTTCCCAGGATGCAGGAATTCCCTCAGCACACGGCATCAACTCCACACCGAGCACGGAATTCCCTCCTCTGGAGCACACCTGGAATTCTCCTCCTGCAGCCGCCGGGAGCCGCCGTTCCGGGCGGTTTAGCGCCGCAAATCCTCGGAATTTTGGATTTCCTCTGGAAAGTCGGCCCAGCTCAGCTGAGGTGGGCGGGGGTGTAGTCGGGCCGGCGGGTCTGGATGATTTTGGGTTTGGGTTTTTTGGGCTCCTCCTCGGCCTCGCTCTCCTGGTCGCTCTCGCAGACGTGCACCACCACGCTGGGAGTGGTGGCCGTGGCCGCGTGTAGCTCGTACTTGTCCCCTGCAGGGAGAGAGAGGGAATTCCTTAGGGAATGTGACACGTGTGGGAATCCAGAGCTTCCCTCTGGCTGCCCTGGGACCCTGGCAGGGGTCAGGAACCCCCCTGGACAGAGCCCCCAGAGACACTGGCTGTGATCTCTGTCCATGGAAAAGAGTTTTCAATCCTACAGGATGAATTACCAGCTCTGAGTGTTTGATATAAGCAATAATTAAGCGTGGCACGGGTGCAAAAGTAAAATTTTGGGATTCTAGATTAGGGGTCCAAAGGGGACAAGATGGAGGAAATTGGGTGTGTCTTGTCCTTTTTCTCCTTCTTCATGCCCTCCATGTTTCACTGTGGTGTTGGCATTTTTCTGTTGGTTCAGGCTGGGGACACACTGTCCAACGTAGGTGACAGATATTGGCACGTTATTGTAAATCCAGCACAGGGAGTTTGTGGTATTTAATGTTTGTACCATCCCACTGAGGGCAGAGCCCCACACGCTGCCCTGCAGGACAGAGCTGCGGCAGGGCAGCAGAACATGTTACAGATAAACAGAATAAACAACCTTGAAACAGCACAGACCAATTATGGCTTCTGCTTTGGCAGTGGGGCTGACAGACAGAGACTTTCTACAATCCTGGAATCATCAATAGCTCAGATTCCGACAGACATGGTGGCTTTTCCATGGGGTCTTGGGTGGGGAATTCATTGGGAAGTGTCATGGGGTGGCTTTTCTCTCGGATTTTAGGTGGGGAATTCCTCAAGGAACGGCACGGGGTGGCTTTTCCATGGGGTTTTGGGTGGGGAATTCCTCAGGGAACGTCATGGGGTGGTTCTTCTGTGGGGTTTTGGGTGGAGAATTCCTCAGGGAATGTCTCGGGGTGGATTCTCCATGGGGTTTAGGTGGGGAATTCCTCAGGGAATGTCACAGGGTGGTTTTCCATGGGGTTTTGGGTGGGGAATTCCTTAGGAAATGTCATATGGTGAATTTTTAATGGGATTTTTAGGCGGAGAATTCCTTAGGAAATGGTTATTTTTTAATGGGGTTTTTAGGTGGGAAAATTCCTCATGAAATGTCATGGCGTGGCTTTTCCATGGGGTTTTTGGGTAGGGAATTCCTCAGGGAATTTCACGGGGTGGCTTTTCCATGGGGTTTTTGGGTAGGGAATTCCTTAGGGAATGTCACGGGGTGGCTTTTCCATGGGGTTTTTGGGTAGGGAATTCCTTAGGAAATGTGATATGGTGAATTTGTAATGGGATTTTTAGGTGAATTCCTTAGGAAATGGTTACTTTTTAATGGGGTTTTTAGGTGGGAAAATTCCTCAGGAAATGTCACGGGGTGGCTTTTCTGTGGTATTTTAGGTGGGGAATTCCTCAGGGAATGTCATGGGGTGGCACTTCCATGGGGTTTTTGGGTGGGGAATTCCGTAGGAAATGGGACATAGTGACTTTTTAATGGGATTTTTATGTGGAGAATTCCTTAGGAAATGTGATTTGGTGAATTTTTGGCGGGATTTTTAGGTGGAGAATTCCTTAGGAAATAGGACATGGTGAATTTTTAATGGGGTTTTTTAGGTGGAGAATTCCTCAGGGAATGGCATGGGGTGGCTCTTCCTTGGTGTTTTTGGGTAGGGAATTCCTTAGGGAATGTGATGTGGTGAATTTTTAATGGGGTTTTTAGGTGGAAAAATTCCATAGGAAATGTCACAGGGTGGCTTTTCCATGGGGTTTTTGGGTGGGGAACTCCTCAGGAAATGGGATGTGGTGAAGTTTTTATGGGGTTTTTGGTGGGGAATTCCTTAGGGAACGTGATGTGGTGAATTTTCAATGGGTTTTTTAGGTGGGAAATTAGGAAATGTGACATGGTGAATTTTTAATGGGGTTTTTAGGTGGAGAATTCCTTAGGGAATGTCATGGGGTGGCTTTTCCATGGGGTTTCTAGGTGGGGAATTCCCTAGGAAGTTTTAAATCCCAACATGCAGGAGCTCCAAGTTGTGCCCTGCCCTTTTCTCTATCCGTTACAATTCCCTGAGTTTGGAGGTGAACAGGAATTTTAAAAATCCTCCAGTAAAATTAATCTGACACAGTTTTTATTCTCTTTGATCTTATTAATGAGAATAATTATTCTTATGTAATAAGAACAATTTAATTCTCTTAAGTGTTGTTAAATGTGACCATTTTTCTCTACCCTAAAATTAACAATATGGCCCCAAACAGGTTAAATCTGAGTTGGATTTTAGGAAAAAATTAATTTGCACCACTTTTCATGGGTAAGTTGTATAAAATATGGGAAAAAAGGAACTTGAGGGATGTGATCATTAATCACTGGGGAAAGGAGAGGCAGGAATTTATCCCTCTTAAATTCCAAGGAATTTTAGGTTCTTACTGATAGTTCCTCCTACACTCAGTACAGTTTCCTCCTCCGAGGCAAACAGAAATAAAAATATATAGAAAAAAATTAAACAGAAATAAAAATAAGTAGAAGGTATAAATAGAAAGAAAAATAAAGAAAATAGAAATAGAAAAAGAAAACAGGAATAGAATTAGAAATTAATAAAAATAAATAAAAGTAGAAAGAAACTAAATATAGAAAGGGAATAGAAATAGAAATAAATAGGAATAAAAATAAATAGAAATAAAATAGAAATGGAAATAAAAATAAATAGAAATAAAAATAAACAGAAAGAAAATAGAAATAGAAATAAAAATGAAATAATAATGAAAAAATGAACAGAAATATAATAGAAATAAAAATAAATACAAAATATAAATAGAAAATATAAATAGAACTAAAATATTAATAGAAATAAAAATAAACAGAAAGAAAACAGAAATAAAAATAGAAATAAAAAATAAAAATGAAATATAAATAGAACTAAAATATAAATAGAAATATAAAAATAAAGAGAAAGAAAACAGAAATAAAAATAGAAATAAAAAATAAAAACGAAATATAAATAGAACTAAAATATAAATAGAAATATAAAAATAAAGAGAAAGAAAATAGAAATAAAAATGAAATAAAATTAAAAATAAACAGAAAATAGAAATAAAAATAAATACAAATAAAAATACAAACCAAATATAAATAGAAAATATGAATAGAATTAAAATATAAATAGAAAGAAAAATAAACAGAAAGAAAATAGAAAGAGAAATAAAAATGAAATAAAAATAAAACTAAACAGAAAGAAAAGAGAACTAAGAATCAAGACAAGCACAAATAAAGAGCAGTACAGTTTCCTGGCACGGTTTCAGCACCGCAGGAGCTGTGGGCTGTTCCCCACCCCTCACCTGGCCCCAGCCGGGCGATGGCGCACAGCAGGTCGTAGTTGATGACCGGAGTCGCATCCTCCACTTGTTTCCAGTCCACGGGGGGAGAGGCAGGAGGGGAGATCAGGAACTGCTTGTCCGGGTTTGGGGGGGCCAGGTGGGAGCTCCCGATGTGCAGCGTCTGCAGGGGAAACAGAGTCCCAAAGTGTCCCTGCGTGCCTGTGTCCCTGTGTCCCTGAATCCCTGCACGGCTGCATCCCCGAATTCCTGCATGCCTGCGTTCCTGCATCCCTGTGTCCCCGAATTCCTGCATCCCTGTGTTCCTGAATTCCTGTATCCCTGCATTCCTGCATCCCTTCATGGCTGCATCCCTGAATCCTTGTGTCCCTGTATGCCTGCATCCCTGTGTCCCTGAATCCCTGCACGGCTGCATCCCCGAATTCCTGCGTCTCTGAATTTCTGTATCCCTGCATTCCTGCATGGCTGCATCCCCGGATTCCTGCATCCCTGTGTCCCTGTGTTCCTGCATGGCTGCATCCCAGAATTCCTGCATCCCTGTGTCCCTGAATTCCTGTATCCCTGCATCCCTGAATCCTTGTGTCCCTGAATGCCTGAATCTCTGCATCCCTGAATCCCTGCATCCCTGAATCCTTGTGTTCCTTCATCCCTGTGTCCCTGGATGCCTGCATCCCTGAATGCCTCAATCTCTGCATTCCTGAATCCCTGCATCCCTAAATCTCTGCATTCCTGTATCCCTGCATGCCTGCATTCCTGCATCCCTGAATGGATGGATGCCTGCATGCCTGAATCCTTGCACCCCTGCATTCCTGAATGCCCAAATCCCTGCATCCCTGAATCCTTGCATGCCTGAATGCCTGCATTCCTGTATCCCTGAATCCCTGCATTCCTGAATGCTTGTATACTTGCATGCCTGAATCCCTGCATGCCTGCCCCTCTGAAGCCCTGCATCCCTGCCCCCTTGAATCCCTGCATTCCTGGATCCCTGAATGCCTGAATCCCACCATCCCTGAATCCCTGCATTCCTGGATCCCCGAATGCCTGAATCCCACCATCCCTGAATCCCTGCATTCCTGGATCCCTGAATGCCTGAATCCCACCATCCCTGAATCCCTGCATTCCTGGATCCCCGAATGCCTGAATCCCACCATCCCTGCCTGCCTGCATTCCTGGATCCCTGAATCCCTTAATTCCTGCATCCCTGCCCCCTGAATGCCTGAATCCCTGCATCCTTGCATCCCTACATCCCGGGGATGTCGTGCCCTGCCCGGCACTCAGGGTGGCAGCACCAGCCAGGATACAGCTCCGAGGGAAATTCCAACGGGATGTTCTTCCCTAAAAATCAAACATCTGCCCTTCCAAACCTCCAGCAGGAGGCCAGGGCCTCTAAGGCCTCATGACTAACAGTGTTGGGTGTCATCCCCAAAAGTGAGAGTGGAGGGAATTCCAGCAGGGATAAAAATAACCTGGATCATTGGGGGTGTCCAACCCTTCGGGATTCGTTTTCCCACTCCACTTTCAGAGGGAAAAGCACCTGGAAAAGCAGCCTGAGTGCACGAGCCTGAGTTTGGGCATGAGCAGAGAGCTCCAGAGCTGCTCTGGGGGAGATCCCCAAAACTGGGGTGAGCAGGGAAAGCCTGGAATGTGCAGATCCACCCTGGAATGTGCAGCTCTGAGCCTGGAATGTGCAGATCCAGAGCCTGGAATGTGCAGCTCTGAGCCTGGAATGTGCAGCTCTGAGCCTGGAATGTGCAGCTCCAGAGCCTGGAATGTGCAGCTCCAAGTCTGGAATGTGCAGCTCCAGAGCCTGGAATGTGCAGCTCCAGAGCCTGGAATGTGCAGCTCTGAGCCTGGAATGTGCAGCTCCAGAGCCTGGAATGTGCAGCTCCAAGTCTGGAATGTGCAGCTCCACACTTTGCATCCCCCAGGGAGTCCCTGGGTGCTGGCAGAGCCCACCCAGCCTCCCCCAGCCCTTTAAATCCTTGGAATGTGCTCATTCCCATCCAAGGTTATCCAAAAAATAGGAAATACCAACGGCCTCCAAACCCACGGAGCACTGAAACAACCCTGGACTCTCTAATTAATCTGACAAAAAATGACCACAAAGGAATTCTGGGGTGCTGAGATTATAAACACTCGAAACAATTCCCAGATTTCCAGAAACTTGGGAAAAACTCTCAAAAAGAAAGCAAATTACTTGAGAAGACCAAGAAGAAACATGCACAAAACCTAATGTAAGAAAAAGGGTTAAGTTTCCAAAATTCCCATCATCTTTCCAACCCCGTTATCCCAAGGTTTTCCAAACACCCATCAGCTGGAGGATTTATGAGAATCAGAACAAGGAAAGCTTTAATCCCCCCTAGGATAATCCCAACGAGTTTTTTTTTTACCTGAGCAAAATAGAGTTTGAGTTCTTTTCCAAGGAATTCTGTCTTGTCCAGCTGGATCCTGGCTTCTGCTGCAGACAAAGGGTTGCTGAAGTTTATTCTCACTCTTTTGAAGCTCTTAAAATACTGAAAGGTGAGGTCCCTGTCGTAGGGTCGGAACAGGGATTCAAATTTGGCCTGCAGAGAAAGGAGCAGAGGAGAAAATCAGCATTCAGCACTAATAAAGGGATTCATTAAAAATGAGAAGTTACTAATAAGGGCAAACGACCACTCTTGAATATTGATTCTTGTAACAGCTTCGTTTGTTTTCCTTTTTCTTTCTAAAATGAAGTTTTTTACCTTATCTCTTATTTCTCTGTATCATTAAAATAGATTATTATTATTAATAAGTGATATTATCACGTATTATATTATTATCAGAAATTAATGTTGCATAAGACACTCTTAATTTAGCTATAGAAGATATTGAAATATTTCTTAGAAAATTAAAACCCAAAAACCTTGAGAAAAAAGCCTGCCAAGCCTTTGCCCAGATGTGCACATTTCAGTGGAACCAACACAAGTTTTAATAGAGAAAAATGAAAAAATCCTGATTTTCAAGCGAAATGTGATTTTCTTCAGTGACTCAGCACAAAGAATGAAGTCCATGAGCATCTCCTGCTTTCCTGCTATTTTTAATTTCATTTATGGAAAGTGCTTCCACTCTCCCTGCAGGATTCCAGGCCAAGGAGAGACACAAGAGGAGCCTCTGGAGCTGCCAGGCCCTTCCCAAGTGTCTTATTCCAAGTTCAGCATTCAAATTGGAGGAATTTCCAGATATTTTCTCTCCCTAAAAGCTTCCTAGAAACTCAGGATAAAGCCACAATAAACATTACTCCATTGAGGGCTTTTTACTACAATACTTTGAATTAATAGGGGAAAAAAGCAGGAAAATTACATAAGAAGGCAGAAATTAATTCACAATTTCATTTTCCTCCCTGAGAAGATGCACTTTACACACACACCACAGCTGGGTATAAAATAATTTTATTTCAAAGAGATTTTCAAATCAGAGCTGTTCTGCTTCTCCAGCTTCTTCAGAATGAGCTCTGAAACAGGAGCAGGACCCTCCTCAAAATATTTGGGGTACCTCAAAATATACTTTTGGTATAGCTCAAAGCTGAGATGGAACCATAGAAAATATATCAAAAGTTGCATTTCAGAGTTCCCATACTGTATTGAAAGACAGAGACATCTGGGTTTGTTTGGTTTTTTAAAAATATTTATTTATTTATTTAAATGTGTGATTATAGAGGTCAGAAATGTCACTTTATCACTATGGCACTAAAAAAAAAAAGTTTTTTTTTCCTTAAGGTATCTTAGCAGTAACAGCTCACTATATCAGGACTGACAAATATTTTATACTCTTTTCTATTTACATTATTATTTATTTTATATTGCCAACCAGTTACATACAGATCCAAGAGGATTTCTTATAGTGTTACCAGGAAAAAAATAATCCCAGGAGAAGTATCAAATGGATTACAAATTCGTGGATGTAGCTGCCAAAATTAGAACTAAATATTGTTGATGATTCAGAAGGGATTACAAATTCATGGATGTGGCTACCAAGATTGGAATTAAATATTTGCTGATAATTCAGAATGGATTACACTAACAAAATTAGAATTAAATATTTGCTGATAATTCAGAACGGATTACAAATTCGTGGATGTAGCTACCAAAATTAGAATATTGCTGATAATTCAGAAGGGATTACAAATTTATTCATGTAGCAACCAAGATTAGAATGAAATATTTGCTGATAATTCAGAACGGATTACAAATTTATGGATGTAGCTACCAAAATTCGAATTAAATATTGCTGATAATTCAGAATGGATTACGTGACCAAAATTCGAATTAAATATTGCTGATAATTCAGAACAGATTACAAATTTATGGATGTAGCTACCAAAATTAGAATGAAATATTGCTGATAATTCAGAATGGATTACGCTTCAAAAATCAGAATTAAATATTTGCTGATAATTCAGAACAGATTACAAATTTGTGGATGTAGCGACCAAGATTTGAATTAAATATTTGCTGATAATTCAGAACAGATTAAAAATTCGTGGATGTAGCTACCAAGATTTTAATTAAATATTGCTGATAATTCAGAATGGATTACGTGACCAAAATTCTAATTAAATATTGCTGATAATTCAGAACAGATTAAAAATTTGTGGATGTACCTACCAAGATTAGAATTAAATATTTGCTGATAATTCAGAAGGGATTACAAATTTATTGATGTAGCTACCAAGATTAGAATGAAATATTGCTGATAATTCAGAATACACCACACAGCCGAAGAAGTCTGGAGAGAAAAGTTGAGATCACAGAACAATGAGGTCGGACAGATAATTTCCCCAAGCACAGAGAGATAAAAGTGAATAATTCCCAGAACTGGAATCACTCCCACCACCCTGGTGAAGGCTGCCAAGCTCCAAAGCTTTGATGGCAAACTGGAATTTCCATCCAGAGGAGCAGCAGCAGCTCCAGAAGAGCCCCAAACACACCTACCCTGGTTTCTGGCTGGGTGAAGACCTCCCCATGTGGCAGGCAGGCGATGAGCGAGCCGAAGGTGTAATGGAAATTTCGGAAATGCATTTCCCGCAGAAATCCCGGAGCTTTGGGCAGCCCTGCCTGCTGCTCCCAACCTTTATAGGGCACAGCCAGCCCAGCCCCCGGTGACAAAATCCTCCCCGAGCATCCTGACAGCGAATTCCTGAGCACAGTCCAGCATTGCTTGCAGGGAGCTGGGAACAAAATGTAAGCGGCACTGGAAAGAGGTGACGTCAGTAATTAGTCAGCTTCCCTCTGCTAATTAGCGGGAGTATGGAAAATGCAGCTGAGCTGACAGGGCAGCTGCTGCCCAGCCTCTTGCAGCATAGTTTCCACTGGCAGTAATTCCATGCAGCTCCTTCTCCACGCATGGAAAATGTTCCCGCCTGGGCACAACGCTCCGGGATGGGCTGGAGGGAAAATGCCCAATTCCCCAATTCCTGATTCTCTGGGCATGGAAAACAAATCCTCAGCTTGGTTCTTGTTCAGCCAAAATCCCCAATTCCTGATTCTCTGGGCATGGAAAACAAATCCTCAGCTCGGTTCTTGTTCAGCCCAATTCCTGATTCTCTGGGCATGGAAAACAAATCCTCAGCTCGGTTCTTGTTCAGCCCAATTCCCCAATTCCTGATTCTCTGGGCATGGAAAACAAATCCTCAGCTCGGTTCTTGTTCAGCCAAAATGCCCAATTCCCGATTCTCTGGGCATGGGAAACAAATCCTCAGCTCGGTTCTTGTTCAGCCCAATTCCCGATTCCCTGGGCATGGAAAACAAATCCTCAGCTCGGTTCTTGTTCAGCCAAAATCCCAAATTCCCGATTCTCTGGGCATGGAAAACAAATCCTCAGCTCGGCTCTTGTTCAGCCAAAATCCCAAATTCCTGATTCTCTGGGCATGGAAAACAAATCCTCAGCTCGGCTCTTGTTCAGCCAAAATCCCAAATTCCCAATTCTCTGGGCATGGAAAACAAATCCTCAGCTCGGTTCCTGTTCAGTCACAGGTTGAGATTCAGAGATTGATTTGGAGAAATGATTTTTCTGCCATCACAAGGAGGATTCTTGTTTGGGAGCTTCTTCAAAGCAGCTCTGTGGATTAATTACGGTTCTCGTTCATTAAAAACTTTCCCACCTCATCGAGCAGCGAGGCTTTTGGCAGGGGTTGGTTTGTGCTTATTTTTCCTAGCAGGAGCCTGCTCAGCAGGGTTCTACCAGAACCTGAGACAAGCAGCACGGAGCAGCTCTGCAACCTCAGTTCCTGACATTTTCTGGGACACCTGAATCCCCAACATTCCCCAAAAAGCAGCACAGAAACACAGGTTTTGTGGTCTTTTCTTGTGGATTCTTTTTTTTTTTTTTTTGAGGAGGGTGGGAGGTTTTTTTACTTTGTGTGTTTGTTGTTTTTGGTTTTTTTTTTAAATAAGTACCACTAAAAAAAGCTCATCACCATTTCAAGTGATTAATGAAGTTTAAACTGAAGCTTTCACAAGCTATTTGAAGCTCTCCCACACACATGCAGCTCCAAAATTATAACACAGTCAAGATCTTAAGTTAAGCCTTTAGTTAATTCTGTTTTAACACAGGGCTATGACAGAAGCACCAAGTTTTAGGGAATACCTGCAAACAGTGCACAGTGCTAAGTTTAAAACCTGATTTCATCAGTATTTAACTACACAAAACTTTCCACGTGAAGACTATTCCCCATTTTTAGGGGGTCTACTTCCTAAATCCCCATTTAAATTCAAACTCTCTGCTATTCTCAGGTTACCTCAGTGTAAAAGTCACCATGGCACAAAAAGAATACTTAATACAATTTCTTAGAACCTTTTCTTGGAAGTCCTCACTTAAAAATCCCAGGACCACTGAAGCTGGAGAAACACTTCAAGAGTCCCACCTGGGACTGAATCATCACCCACCTTGTCCCCAACCCTGAGTGCCACATCCAGACATTCCTGGCACACCTGCAGGGATGGGGATCCCAAACCCCCCTGGGGAGCCCTTTCCAAGGCCTGAGCAGCTTTTCTGGGAAGTGTTGGAATCTGTGGGTATTGTTGATTCTGAGATTGTAGAAAGTCTCAGTCTGTCAGCCCCACTGCCAAAGCAGAAGCCATAATTGGTCTGTGCTGTTTCAAGGTTGTTTATTCTGTTTATCTCCAACATGTTCTGCTGCCCTGCCGCAGCTCTGTCCTGCAGGGCAGCGTGTGGGGCTCTGCCCTCAGTGGGATGGTACAAACATTAAATACCACAAACTACCTGTGCTGGATTTACAATAACGTGCCAATATCTGTCACCTACGTTGGACAGTGTGTCCCCAGCCTGAACCAACAGAAAAATGCCAACACCACAGTGAAACATGGAGGGCATGAAGAAGGAGAAAAAGGACAAGACACACCCAATTTCCTCCATCTTGTCCCCTTTGGACCCCTAATCTAGAATCCTAAAATTTTACTTTTGCACCCGTGTCACACTTAATTATTACTGATATCAAACACTCAGAGCTTGTAATTCATCCTGTAAGATTGAAAACTCTTTTCCATGGACAGAGATCACAGCCAGTGTCTCTGGGGGCTCTGTCCAGGGGGGTTCCTGACCCCTGCCAGGGTCCCAGACCTGCCAGGGCAGCCAGAGGGAAGCCCTGGATTCCCACAGGAAAGAACGGGCTGAATTCCTTCAGTGAGGATGGGATGAGAGCTCTGCACTGAGCACACACAGAAATTCAGAATTCCCAGGCAGCCCTGAGAGCCCAGAAACCACAGGGAGCACATCCTAAATCCTGTCCCTGACCTGGAATTTCTGTCAGTACCCTCAAGCCTTCGGATGTGGAAGGAGCAGGTGTGACTCCACGGAGCAGAGGTCGGGATGCTCACCTGGAAGGAATGGCCGTGACTCACCTGAGCACAAACACGCTGCCCACGTGGCAGGGAACTCCAGATAAGAGAGCAGAGCAGGTTCCTGCTCTCAGCTGCACATCTCGGGTCACTGCAGCACCTCTGGGGGATATTTCTGTCCCTGGAGCTCATCAGGAGTAAAACAGAAAACATCTGAGTGCCTGTCAGAGCCCAGCACATCCCTCTGGCTGCTCCAGACCCTGGCAGGGGCTCAGAGACCCTGACATGAAATCAAAACCAACTGTGGCTTCCATTTTAGCCTATGGAAAAAGCTGCCAACTCTGGATGAGGAGTTACAAGCCACAAGAGTTTGAGCAGTGTGATATTTGAACTCACACAGGGTGGAAAAATAGAATTTGGGGTTTTTAGAATGAGGTTCAAGGGGGTACAAGATGGAGGGATTTGGGCATGTCCTGACCTTCTTCTCCTTTGTCTTGTCCTCCATGACTTGCTGTGATGGTGACACTTTTCTATTGGTTTAGAATAGGGACACGCTGTCCAACGTAGATGATGGGAATTGGTAATAAATTGTAAATATACACACAAAGTTTTGAGTATATAAGGTGGGAGCCACCCGAGGCTCAGGGCAGATGGCCACGGCCTCCTTGCTGGGCAGAGCTGGGCAGGTCAGAGAAAGAATGTTTAGATAAGAAGAATCAAGAACCTTGAAAACACAATCAGAACCATTCCAGGCTCCTTCTTTGGCTGTGGTGGGCTAAGGGAGCAAAGACTCTGTATGATTCGGGGTCACCCTGACCATAGGAACCCCCAGAGAAATCAACAACTGCCATCCTCAAGGCCACCTGCACATCACTAAGAGCCAGGGAAAATGACTTAAGCTGCCCCTGAAACAGAACTTTGTCATCTAATCCAGGACTAGAGCCTGGCTTGGAACAAACCAAGTGGGTCTGAGAAATCCCACACCTCACAAAACAATTTTTTCACAGTGTTCTCCAGATTTAAAAGAAACATTTAAGTCCTATTGATACACACAATGTTTTTAACTTGGCTTTTTAAAACCCCAAAGAAATCACTCATAGCATGCTCCACTTTGTCACTACCATCATGATTCTTTAACATGGTTGTGTACCAAATCATGGAATCACAAAAATGTTTGGGCTGGAAGGGACCTCAAAGCTCATCCAGTGCCACCCCTGCCATGGCAGGGACACCTCCCACTGTCCCAGGCTGCTCCAGCCCCAGTGTCCAACCTGGCCTTGGGCACTGCCAGGGATCCAGGGTCTCCCCACCCTGCCAAGGAGCAATTCCCAATTCCCAAAATCCCATCCAGCCCTGCCCTCCTCTAGCTCAGGCCACATCTCTCAGTGTATTAAATACACCCCTTTGAGTTATTAACACCAAACTCAAGCACTTTGTCAAAAGAAAAAGCCCCAATTCCCACTGCCCCTGGTGCAGGTAATGAAAGCTGTTCAAGGCAAGGCTTTGTGTGGAGAGCCCTGAGATGATGTGGAAACCACGAGGCAAAGTTACAAAAGCCCCACTGCAAACCCTGAGTGTTGCAATGTTCCTTCCTGGAAGGTTTGGTACCCACGTGCAAACAACCATGGCTGGAACAGGAACATTGCAACACCCCAGGAGTCCTGGATTTGATGTTCTGATATTATCAGAGGGCAGCTTTTCTGCTCCCTTATCTCCCTTTGGAGAGTTTGCTGCTTCCTGTCCTCTCTTTGAGACTCCCTGGTGAGCTGCAGACAGAACAAGGGCAAAAATCACCTGTACAGGAGGAGCTGGAGCTGCTGCAGAGAGCCCAGAGGAGGCTCCAGGATGAGCAGAGGGATGGAGCAGCTCTGCTGGGAGGAAAGGCTGGCACAGCTGGGATTGTTCCCCTGCACAGGAGAAGCTTTGGGCTGAGCTCAGGGTGGCCTTGCAGGGCCTGGAGGAGCCCCAGGAAAGCTGGAGAGAGACAATTTCCAGGGCATGGAGGGACAGGACACAGGGAATGGCTTCAAAGTGAAAAATTACAGGTTTAGATCAGATACTAGGAGAAATTTCCTTCCTGTGAGGGTGGGCACAGCTGTGGCTGCCCCTGGATCCCTGGCAGTGCCCAAGGCCAGGTTGGACACTGGGGCTGGAGCAGCCTGGGACAGTGGGAGCTGTCCCTGCCATGGCAGGGGTGGCACTGGGTGGGCTTTGGTGTCCCTTCCCACCCAGACCATTCCATGGTTCCATGGTGCTGCTGCACTTTGGGAATGAAAGCAAAGGGCTCAGAGCAGCAGGGTCAGCTCCCCTTCCTCAGCTCTCACCTTTCCCTTGGCAGCTGCAGATTCCAGGACTCACATTCTGAAAGTTGAGTTCTAAAATAGCAGAAAAGGTGCTCAATCAAAACCTAAAGTGCTCCCAAACACCAAAGAGCACCTGAGAGATCCTCCAGCACTGCCCAAGGACAGAAATGTGACAGAGACCATTTGTGGAACGTTTTGGGGGGCTGGAAGGACAATGACAGAGTGCAGTAAATATATGAAATAGTGGGAGCACAGAATGATTAAATGCCATCATTAACCCCACAATTTCACCTCCACATGCAGTGGAATAAGCAAGGCACAGAAGAGAAAGAAGTGAGCCCACAGAAACAGAAACCAGGCAAGTCACCAAAAATGCCAAAAACTACAACAGCAAAGCGAACAACCAGAGAAGGGAAATGAATGATGTGAAGTTAAATATGTTGGGAATCTCTAAGTTGATAAAATTACCCCCCAAGAGCCATAAATCAGAACAATCCAGTCCATCCTCCTCCCTGGCAGGTTTTACAGCTGCCCTTGGAGGTGCTCTTTGTGTAATCCCTGCACTCCCACTCCAGACCTGCTGCTCTTTTCCTATCAACACACAGCTTCTATTCCTGTCTCCATGTTAATTATCCTGCCACAGCCCTTCTCAGGACAGGGATAAACACCTTGAAGTAATCTACAATGAAAATCACACTGCTTTCATTTTCCTGGCACAGCCTTACTCTCATTTTACTGGCCAAAAATGAATCCACATTCCCAACCACTCCTTTGCTCCCTACAAAAAAAAATTATCCCCAAAACAAAAATCATCAATTCCCAGACTGGTTTGGCTTGGGAGAGAGCTCAAATCCCACCCAGTGCCACCCCTGCCATGGCAGGGACACCTCCCACTGTGCCAGGCTGCTCCAAGCTCAGTGTCCAGCCTGGCCTTGGGCACTGCCAGGGATCCAGGGGCAGCCACAGCTGCTCTGGGCACCTGTGCCAGGGCCTCACTGCCCTCTGAGTAAGGAATTTCTTCCTAAAATTTTGTTAACATTAACAGTGGGTGATAATTCTGCCTCCCTCCTCCTCCCTGTGTTTGTGACCGGGGTGTGCTTGGCATTGGAAACATTTACAGGGCTAAGTCAGAGGCATGAGGGGGTGTGGTGCCATGCCAGGCATGGCCAGTGCCAGGCTCCCAGTGCTCAGGCTGCTGGAGGAATCTGGGCAGAAAAGTGATCCAAAGTAGGATTGGTCTGTTTTACCTCATGAGAAATCCTGTCAGACTTGCAGAAAGGTCCAGGTTTCCTTTCAGACACCTTTCCCAGAGCAGCTGTGGCTGCCCCTGGATCCCTGGCAGTGCCCAAGGCCACGTTGGACACTGGGGCTGGAGCAGCCTGGGACAGTGGGAGGTGTCCCTGCCACGGCAGGAGGGTGAAACAAAATCATCTTTAAGGTCCCTTCCAACTTAAACCATTCTGTGATTCTGTGGCAACTTCTGCTTTGTGGTTATAAAAAGCTGTGTTTTAGTTACCTATTCCACGTTATATTTTCTGCATTCCTCAGAAAGATGGAAGTGAAATAAACCCATTCCTCCAGCAGGGAAATCATTTGCACAAACCAATTTTTTTAAAACGAGCATAGAAGACTGTGGATCACAGAATGAACTGCACAAGGAGCACGTGCAGACTTATTTACAGTAAACAAATCAGAGCACAGCAACACAAGCCCACAAAGTGGTTTTCCACATGACAGCATGCCCTGGATGGAGCCAAGGAATGCCACACTCCTTGGAAAAGGGGCAGCAGCAGCTCCTGTCCCAGCAAACACTCAGTGCTGCACAGCCCTGCAGTATTCCACCCTCTCAATGCCCAGGCAGACAGAGCCCAGTGTTTGGGCACGTTTGAGCAATTTCTAGGATGGGATTCCATGGATGGGGCACGAAGGCTGGGTGTGCTGGTGGCTGCACTGCTGGGGTACATCCCTGGAGCTTTACTGCAGCATCAGCCTCATGACACGGCTGAGGCAAATGGAAGATGGCAAAGCTCACGCACACCCAGCAGCAGCCAAAGATTTCTTTGTTGCAGAGCATTTTAAAAACTTTCTAGCACATTCCTAAAGCTCACAGACAATTATTCTAACCAATCACTAAAAGCACACGTACACCTGCTGCACACAATGCTGGCTTGACTTCATTAACTACACACAATACTCCATTATTAATTTAAAACCTTCTACTATCTTGCTAAGCTTATTTTTCTGCAGTCTTAAGGTCTGTCTCAGCCAAGCCTAAACTCAAGCTATTGTTTCATGTCCTTGCTTGCTGTACTATTGTAACTTTTCTACTTGCAGGCTTTGGGCAGCTCTGAGTTTTCTGCTCTGTTTCTGTGTTGCTTTCACAGCTTCCTGAAAATCTTCTTACCTTTACTGTGTTCCCCACAACCTGGCTGGGCTCTACCCAATTATGCTGAGTGCTCCTCTCAAAGGAGGAGTCCATGGCTCTAAACTCCAGCACTGAGCAATTCTGAGATCTTTTCAGAAAGAAAAGACTGTTAGAAATATCTATCAGAGCATTAATTCAGCACAGTTAGCACTGGCATGCTCTGTATGGTAACAGAGATATCTACTGCAAAGGATAAACTCAGCTGACAATAAAAACTGAAAACCACATGTCTGGGGTGCAGGGTCACCTCTGATTTAGGCTCACAGCTATTCCAGGAAAATCTCCTGTTCCAAACAGAAGCAGAGGAACCAGTGCCCATTTTCTAAGGTGTGAGGCAAACCCATAGGAAAGCCAATTCTGGCACACACTTTCTTCTCTCTCTCAGGATTTTTTCATAGAGCAGCACAGAGAGAAGAAAGAGAAAACAATTTCTGTTTCTGCTCCTTGTTTTCCCATGTGGAATGTGTTTGGAGAATTGTTTCCCTGGGGTGTTGCTTGGTTGGATTCTGGTGAGGATTGTTTGAGCCTGATGGCCAATCCAACCCACCTGGGGCTGGGCTCAGAGAGGGGCATGAGTTGTGAGTGAGTTAGATGTGGGAGTTAGAAAAGTAGGTTTGTAGTTTTAGTATCTCCTTTAAATAGTATATTAATGTATTATAGCATAGTTATAATAAAATAATTCACCCTTCTGGAGTCAGACATCAACATTTCTTCCCAAGTTCACCTGCATTTACAGCTGCACCTTAAGACAACAACACTCAAATACAAACTCAAGACTTGACTATACCTGAAGTTACAGAGGGATAAATGTCAATGAGTTTGTAAAAAAACCTCTGCCTATTTCTACTGTCTTTATTTCTGTTTAAACTCATTAACTGCTTTACTCTCATTCCATAATTATCTACAGATAATGTATTTATAGTAGAAAAAGCACATTATGAAACACCTTTTGCAGTAATTGGGTTGGCAGATTAGAAGGGGGAAGGAGAAAGTTCTTGCAAAGTCAATCCATGAAACATTTCCTTCACCACAGACTGAATTTGGGTCCAGATCATCAAAACAGCCTTCAAGAAGATGCTTTTTTAAAGTCTGTGAAAATTCCTGAGGAGAACCATCCAGCAATAATATAATTAATCCCTGCTATGTTGGGGTGAGAGAAAATAAACAGCTAAAGACAAAAGACAAAGCCAAAGATGACAAGAAATCACGACAAAAGTAACCAAGAACATTCCCATGGCCAGCTGCAGTTGCAGTGTTGATTTTTATTCCTATTTCTGGCCGAAAGGAGGAAAGAAGGTGACAGGGACACGAGCCCAGTGTCCAGTTCACCACAGAACCCTGCTCAGGCCACCCCAGGAAAAGCTAACTCTGGCCAGGGAAGGGCAGGAAATCCTCAAACAACTCCTCTCCTGCTTGGGAAGGCTTCTCTAAATATAGCTGGCTATATAAATCCTTCCCTCAGAGTGGAGCTTAAAAAAGGGGGAAGAGGTGGAATTTCTCCAAAGATCACCTCTATTTGTCAGGAACTAAAAAAGGACAAGGACTTTGAAAACAAAATGGGTTAATAGGGCATTTTTCATACTGGAAAAATAACTATTTACAGCAGAATTGAAGGAAGTGATTTGTTAAAACTGCTCCTGCAGCCCCCAAGACAAAAAGAGGTTTGTCCCAAGCACTGGGTAACAATGAAATAAAGGAAGCATAACTTACCACTGCAACCAGGAAAAATCAGCTCCACTCTGACCTTTTCAAGGTTATTTATTTGAATTAATAGCTCAAAGGGGAAAAAACCCATCTAGACAGCAATTAACAGATCTGTGGAGCTGCAAGATGAAATAATTCAAGTTAGAAAGAAGGGACATGTTAAAACACATCACTCCTGAAGCAAAAATGGGCTTTGGATCATTATTTCTTGAGTGGGGGACACTCTCTGCAGGGAGATCTCGCTGTTTTATGAAGTGGGAGCAGCTGTAAAGTTATTTATAAGTGAGGCCGAGCAGAGAGAGAGGTGCAGGGAACAGGGCACACGCTCCCAGTGGCATTCCTGCATTCCTGGAGCATGTCCTGCACAGCTGGAGCCCTGCACACCCCCGGGGCTGGGGCTGGCACATCTGGGCACTGAGTGCCACATCTGGGCACTGGGCAGGGACCATGGCAGGGGAACTGAGCCCAGATCCACTGAAATGCTGACAGAGCCACAGGACAACAACCCTGAGCAGCCCAAACACGCAGGGATGGGGAATTGAGCACAAACAGAAATACAGCCAGGCTGGGACAGATCCTGGGAGAGGGTGGGGGTGAAAGGGACAGCAACAAAGCTCAGGGAATCCCAGAATCCCAAACCCCTGGGGCTGGAAAAGCCCTCCCAGCCCAGGGAGTCCCAGCTGGGCCCCATGCCCACCTTGTCCCCAGCCCAGAGCACTCAGTGCCACCTCCAGGGGACACCTGCAGGGATGGGCACTCCAAAGCTCCCTGGGCAGCCCCTGCCAGGGCCTGAGCCCCTTTCTGCCAATATCTGTCATTTATGTTGGACAGTGAGTCTCTACCTTGAACCAATAGAAAAGTGTCACCATCACACCAACACATGGAGGACAACAAGAAGAAGAAGGTCAGGACACATCCAAATCCCTCCTTCTTGTACCCCCTGAACTCCATTCTAAAAAGCCCCAAAATTCTACTTTTCCACCCTGTGTTAACTCACCTATCCCACTACTCAAACCCCTGTGGTTTGTAACTCCTCATCCAGAGTTGGCAGCTTTTTCCACGGGCTAAAATGGAACCCACAGGTGGTTTTGAGTTTGTGCCAGGGTCTCTGAGCCCCCTGCCAGGGTCTGGAGCAGCCAGAGGGATGTGCTGGACTCCGACACCTTTCCATGGGGAAATTGCTGCTGCTGTCCCAGCTGAGCCTGCCCTGGCCCAGCCTGAGGCCGTTCCCTCTCCTCCTGTCCCTGTTCCCTGGAGCAGAGCCCGACCCCCCGGCTGTCCCCTCCTGGCAGGAGCTGTGCAGAGCCACAAGTGCCCCTAAAACACTTCCCTAATTCTCTTCCATGGGAAGAGGGGAAAGCTCCTCAGAAAGGATCCAGCAGTGCCACAATCCAGCCCCACAGCTGCCAGGGCTTTACCCACAGCCCATCCAGTCGAAGGCAGGGTGGCCAGAGCTGGCCCTGATCCAGGTGTTCCCACAGGAAGCACATCCTTTCCCAATTCCTGCCTTCCATAAACCAGACCCAGGACACCAAACCCCGAACCCAAACGTGGCTCATTATTGAAAATAACCCAGTGCCCATAAGCTGAGATCAGTTTTGCTCTCATGTGTAAGAGCAGTGATGGAGACACAACGTATCTTACAGGAGAGGAGCTTTAGAAGTTCCATTCTGAGCTGCTTGTGGAAGGTTGGGATCCACACTCAAAATCCAAAGGAACCACAGGAAACAGAGAGAGACAATTCCCAAGGGCTGGAGGGACAGGACACAGGGAATGGCTCCCACTGCCAGAGGACAGCTGTAGGAATGTGTTTTTTGTTGATGGAGTGACTAGATTATTTTTTGTCTCTTTAAAAAGGCAAAAAGCTTAGAAGCTTCTTTCTTCAATTTGGTAAAAAGACACTTTTTTGGGACTTTAAAACTGGAGCTACTTAACTGGACAGAGGTTAAAAGGTCTCAGGTATTTCACTAAAAAAAGAAGATAAAAGAAATAGTTGCTTTTGTAGGGTGTTTTGTTAAGAGTAAGAACTTTTTGCTCTTGGCTTATTGTTTTTCTGTAAGAGCTTTGTTATTTTGCTTTTCATTAAACTTTTTCTGTTTCTAACACAACCTCAGAAGCTGTTCTGTTAATTTTATGCTATTTGAGGTAGCTCAGCTATCTCAGGTGTGATCGGTTCTGTGAGAGCTCCTAAGATCTAACTCAAACATAAAACTATCAGAATTTTCTACCAAGGTCATTGACACAGAAACCAAGAAAGAAAGAAGGGTAAATAGCAGAAACCTGCAATTGCCTGTTCCGATAAATATGTTGTTTGTCTTTCCTGACCACACTTCTGAATTTTATAAGAATGTATAAAAAGCATGCATGCTAAATAAAACCAGGTTTGAAACCTTCTTTCAAAAATTGCTGTGTATTGTGACCGTCTCAGCTACAACATATATCCACTTTATAATGTTAGAATAAGAGCCTGATGTCAGCATCCCAGACTTTTAAATATTCCCAGAGGAAAAGAAATATTTCTTTGCCTCCCTGGCTTGATGACACACACACTGATCATCACAGCAGCACCAAAAGGCAGGTGGAAATGTTAGTTCAATGTGATTTCATCTTCACTGAAACTTTTCTGAGAAGACCAAAGAAGTCAAGATATTTTTACCTCACTTTGTACATTCCAGATAATGAAGGAGGTAAAGATAAAAGGTCAGTACAGAGGAAAAAAAAGCAAAAGGAATGAATGTGTGTCAGCCTGTCTGTATTCCCTACTCAACATCTAAATCAAGAGTCAATCAGTGCCTATTAAAGGTTCAGGTAAAACAATTAAAGTAGCCCAATTACTTCTTTGAGCAACTAAGGCTTTGCTTCCAAATCTGTTCTGAAAGTCAAAGGGGCTGGAGCGTGTCCAGGGCAGGGAACGGAGCTGGGAAGGGGCTGGAGAATTCCTGAGGGAGCTGGGAAGGGGCTGAGCCTGGAGCAAAGGAGGCTCAGGGGGGACCTTGTGGCTCTGCACAGCTCCTGCCAGGAGGGGACAGCCGGGGGGTCGGGCTCTGCTCCCAGGAAGTTTTCCCATCTTAGTTTCACCTGCACTCTCCCACTGGAAGGCCTTCAAATTCTCCAGGTTGGAGTTTCTCCAGCAGAGCTGCTCATCCCTCATGGCTGATGGAAATCAAACAGGCATCACTGTCTGTATTCACTCCCCCCAGAACAGCCAAGTGCCACCTTCACCCACAGGAGTGTATTGCTGGTCCCTGCTCTGAGGCTGCTCCTCAGATGTTCCAGCTGGATTTTGGGAATTTGGTGCAGCCTTAGAGCCAGGACAACCCACAGGTGTCACTCCATGGGCTGCTCCCCGTCCCAGCTGGGCTCCAGCTGCTCCAAGCCCTCCCAGAGCTGTCACTGTCCCTGATGAGGGAACAAGTCTGGCACTGTGCAGCAAGCAAAGCTGTGGAGAATGGGTTGGAGCAGGCAGATTTCCCTCAGGGGATCTCCAAAACCTCAGAGACAATTCTGTTTACCATTTAATCCCACACTGGTTTGGCTTGGAAGGGACCTCAAATCCCACCCAGTGTCACCCCTGCCATGGCAGGGACAGCTCCCACTGTCCCAGGCTGCTCCAGCCCCAGTGTCCAGCCTGGCCTTGGGCACTGCCAGGGATCCAGGGGCAGCCACAGCTGCTCTGGGCAACCTCCACACCCTCCCAGGAAAGGATTTTTTCCTGATTCCATCCTAAACTTTCCCTCCATCATTTTGCAGCCATCACCTCTTCTCTTGTCACCACAAACTGTTGTAAAAACCTCTTGAAGTTCCAACCTTATTTCTTCTCCTTCACTTTAAATTCTCACCTATTCCAGGGCTGTGAGTTACCAACTCAGGCCTGCTCCCATTTCACTTCCTAATTTTCTGGATCTTAAAGAAAAAGAAAGAAAATCTTTCAGAAGGTTTCCTGCATCTATTACTATTATTTCAAAAGGAGAATAAAGAAGAATCTTGGAATATCCTGAGTGGAAGGGACCCACAGGATCATTGATCCAAGCCCTGTCCTGCCCAGACCCCACCCTGGGCATCCCTGGCAGTGCTGCCCAAAGGCTCCTGCAGCTCTGGCAGCCTCAGGGCCGTGCCCATTCCCTGGGCAGAATTCCTAAATTCCTCCATTTCTCTGCAGGGCCATGCCTGGGGCTGTGTGTGCCCCCAGCAAAGGTGCCCTGCTGAGGGAGCCCCATGGAAGTGGGGTGGGCAGCACCTCTGGATGCCAGGGAGGCTCCTGGGAAGCCAATTCCTGCATTCCCACACAAACTGCAGCCACTCCACAATCACTCCGCTGAGGGATGAAAAAAAGATTCAAATAACCCCCTGATGATTTTTTAATGCAAATTCCAACTGCAGTGCCAAGAAGGAGCTGTTTTTCCTGAAGACTTACAGGATACATTTGAATAGCTTGAAATGTATGAGCTGGTGTCATTTTTGCATTAGGAGATCCAAATATATTCAAATCAAATATCCAGAGTTGTGCTCTGTCACACAAGGGCCATTTACAGATTCCATGGGCCACAGTTTTCCAGCCACCCATCTGAAAAATAAATACCTGCAGTGTGCTTCTTCCATCCTTGGAAAAATCTATGATTTACACTCCCATTTCCAAGCATTAAACACTGAATTCCTGTTCACTGAGTGGGAACACAAAAGTGGGCACTTGGAAATTCCACTACAGAGTAGCTGAGTAACCATCAGCCTCATTTAGAAAGCTTTTGAATGTGGGAAATATATTCCAAAATGTAAAGGCTTTTTCCAACATGTTTCCACTCCTGCTGGGAATACACTCAAATGATCCAGAGCAAATTAATGATTTTGCCCTCATTTGGGTACTCAAAAGGAAATAAATATTTTCAGACAGTATTTCATGGCAACTATTTTTCTATTCATCTTAAAAAAAAATAAATCATTCAATTTGGAAGAACATTCCAACACCTGTGCCATCCAGGATTTCCAACCAAACCTGCTGAGGGAAAAACAAAACCCTCTAAAGAAAATCCAGAAATCTCTCTGCTTTGTTCAAAAATTGGTATTTTGGATCTAAGGAATGTGAGCTGAGGAATTATGATGGTCATTTATCCCTAATCCACCCAAAAGAGAAGGAAAATGTCCCTTCAAGAGCCTTCTCCAAGTCATCTTGAGAGACATTTCCCCAAATCATCAGAGAGCAGCCAAATATTGGAATGTCTGGAGCCTCTCAGAAAATTCCCACCAGGAAAAAGGGTTAAAGGACAAGGGAGAAATGAAAAGTGTACTTGGCAGAGGATGCATGCTTTGGGTGTCAATAATCAAAGGCCAAAAGTGACAAAAGAATTCCAAATGGCTCTCTGAGGCATTGGAAAGTGGACACAAATTGTGGAGAAATAAAAATTCCAGTGGATGGAGAGGTGCAGTGAGAGGTCAAGCTTGGTTCTGTGGGACCTTGAATGGCTGAACTTTTAAAATGTCTTCAGGTGGTCAAACATTTCTTCAGGTGGATTTAACTGGAAGTGAGGCTTTACACTTTCCCAGGAAATTCAAGGTTTTTAAGCACCATTCCTTCACTTTGCCCTCTTCCCAAAGCAGCCCAGGAACTGAGCAGGGCAGCTCAGAGCAGCTGAACACAAAACAAAGGCAGCAGCTTCCATTTCTTAACAACAAAAATTCCACCTATTCCCCCTGGCCTGGCTGGTTTCATCCAGAATATCTCCATGCACAAGCTGTTCTCACAGGAAAAGAAACCATCACCACCAAAACCCAACAAACAATAAACCAAAAAACCCAAAAACAACCATACTTCCTCTGCAGCTCCCTAAAAATCCTGGATTCATCACCTTTGGCAGAGACAGCTCTTGGCAAAGACGTGGCCAGGATTCACACTGAAAGCTGCAATCCCTCACCCTCCCCACTTTTTTTGGTGGTATTTCTGGTTTCTTTTAGCCCTGTAACAGCAGAATAATGAACACAGATCATGTTAAAACCATGGGAAAGGAGTGGGAAAACCATGGAGGTTCCCACACTGCCAGGCACTTGCAGGGGCAAAGCAGAGACTGGAGAACTTGGCTGATAATTACACTGATAACATGAAATAATTAATTCATTAACAACCAGGAAAGAAATATTTGGCCAATTTACTGCCTGTGAGGACACCATTCACTGCCAGCTCCTCCCCAGCTCCCTTGATTATGCCAGCAGGAAAATCCAGGCAGAAAAGGGAAATTCAGAGAAAAGCCCTTTTGGCTGATATTAAATGTCATATTTATTTCAAAATAAACATTTTTAGAAAGTCGATGAGCAGCAATTTTTCACTTGCTCTTTTCATGAGAGCTTTTGCAAATGGATGTCCCATGATGTGTATAAAATCATGGAAAGCTGCCCCATTTCCTGATAGGCAAAGGGTGGCCACTGCAGCTTTCTTTGACTAATTCCTTCCACTGGGTTTTCCATAAGTGATTCACGGCTGTACTCAGCTTTCCTGGAAAACATTTCTCAAAGTCTGCAAGGTATGGAAAGCAGGATATTCTCCTGGGCTGGCTTCTAACTGGGAATCTTTGTGCCTCTCTCTCTCTCTCTCTAGAGACAAACAGCAGTTTTAATAACTTTCTTCTATCGACTCTGACTTAATTTTTTTCCCCTAAATATCAGAAGAAAACAAAACTTACACATATCTTTCACCCTATTCCCTGCATATCCTGATTTCTTAGAATTGTAGCCTTAGAAGGCTAAAAACCAGGTGCCTTTTTCAATTACTTTACTTTTATTTAAAGGAAATTTAGAAAGATCCTCCCTGAGCACTCATATCACCTGTTACATTTTGTTCTTTTCTTGGAAGTCACAACACTACAGAGAGTTCTTTTATGTAGGGACTGTGAAATAATTACAAGTTCCCCGAGACTCCATGGCTGACTGGCTCCTGAAATCCCTCAGGTGTCACTTGAACCCAAGACACCGCAGGGAGACCAACTCAGACCTGCCCAAAGTCCTGCTCAGCCTCTGACCCAGCTGAGTCTGGAGGGTGCTGCTTAAATTCTCCTTCAAAGCAGTTCCCAGGCCCCTCATCTCCTCCCATCGCCATAAGAAATTTAAGGGAACTTTGATTCCCATGCAGATCAGCCGTGGGGATACCAAAGCTCCCTGGGACATTTTCCACTGTTTGTACCTGGGCAGTTCCACAGGAAACAAGTTCTGCTCCCACTGCCCAGAGCAGCTGTGGCTGCCCCTGCATCCTGGAATGTTCAGTTCCAGGTTGGACACTGGGGCTGGAGCAGCCTGGCACAGTGGGAGGTGTCCCTGCCATGGCAGGGGTGGCACTGGGTGGGATTTGATGTCCCTTCCATCCCAAACCATTCCATGATTCTGTGATTCATCCTACGACCAAAACAGGTTTCCAGTGTTGTAAAATGTTCCAAGGGAAGGTCAAATAAAAAATCTGAGGGTGATAACACACTTGGAGGGAATACTTAAGGTTCCAAAGAATCCCAGACTGGTTTGGGTTAGAGGGAGCTCAAAGCCCACCCAGTGCCACCCCTGCCATGGCAGGGACACCTCCCAATGTCCCAGGCTGCTCCAGCCCCAGTGTCCAACCTGCACCAGCAATCCTTCAAATCCTGCACCACCAATCCCCCAAATCCTGCCCCAGCAATCCCTCAAATCCTTCACCAGCAATCCCCCAAATCCTGCCCCAGCAATGCAGTTCTGCTCAGAGGGATTGGGACAGAAACCACGGGGAGAGGTCCCAGTGCAGGAATCTCAGCACTGAGCCAGTGACAGGCATGGAATGATGGAATGGTTTGGGTTGGGAAGGACCTCAGAGCCCACCCAGTGCCACCCCTGCCATGGCAGAGACACCTCCCACTGTCCCAGGCTGCTCCAACCCGGCCTTGGGCACTGCCAGGGATCCAGGGGCAGCCCCAGCTGTGCCAGGGCCTGCCCACCCTCACAGGGGGGAAATTTTTCCTAATATCTGATCTGAACCTGTAATTTTTCACTTTGAAGCCATTCCCTGTGCCCTGTCCCTCCATGCCCTGGAAATTGTCTCTCTCCAGGTTTCCTGGGGCTCCTCCAGGCCCTGCAAGGCCACCCTGAGCTCAGCCCAAAGCTTCTCCTGTGCAGGGGAACAATCCCAGCTGTGCCAGCCTTTCCTCCCAGCAGAGCTGCTCCATCCCTCTGCTCATCCTGGAGCCTCCTCTGGGCTCTCTGCAGCTCCTCCTGTGCCGGCCCCCAGACTGTTTCAGAATTTCTGTTTAATGCTTCTCTCAGCCCAAGCCCTGTTTTGGATAATCCCCCCACTCCTTTCCCCACGGAGGCAGGAAGGGTCCAGATCTCCCAGGAGGGCTCTGCCTGAGCTCTTCCTGCTGTTTGCAGCTGGTGACCCTCTCTAAGGTATTTCTGGGGAACCTCATTCAGCTCCTGCAACAGGAGGAAAAACCTCTGCTGTGTGCTCAGCCTTTCAGCACACAGACAGCAGGACTGTGCCCAAGCAGCTGAGCCTTATCACTTTTCCCAGATGAACTTGGCTCTCACTGAACTGCTCTTCTAAAAGGTTTTAAGTGGTTTTTACTGCACAAGCCGGACTAGGAGGAAAGCACACGAATGTGCTCAAGTGCTTTCCATAAAAACAGCCTGGGCAGGATTCAGAGCCCCTTTTAGGGGGCAGAGTTTCACAAACTCTATTTGATCACTTCTCAAAGTGACCTGATCCAACAGCCTCTACCTTGGTAGTGTCTAAAGCCAACTGAGAAAATCACACCTGACATTTCCAACCTGCCCAGCAGAGCTTAAACAGCATTTCCAGTTCCACCTTCTGCAACCTCAACGTTACAGCGAGGACTGAAATGCCAAATTAGAGAGTCTTCAAATCAAGAGAATTTGCAAGGCAAAGCCCTGATCAGGACAGGCAGCAACAAAGGCAGACTCAATTCACTGGGGGGGAGAGAGATTAAACAATAATTTGCAAATACGTGACATAAATACAGTCAGAGCTCTCTGCTCATTAGTGAATTTGGTGTCCCACATCCAATCTATTTAAAAAAAATAAAGATTATTCACTTTCAGGCTGACCTGATTGGGTTGACACATTAAAATCTTTCAGCATTTCTTTGCCCATGGTGATTGTTTGTGTTTAGATTTATTGATGCAGCTGTTTTCCCCAAATCCTGATGGTCTGTCATGTTGCAGCTGGATTTTGTTCTCCTCTCACTCAGCTTTCACAGGATCCTTTCCCTTGGGCAGTTTTTAAGGATAAAATGATGGGGGAACTGCTCTCCTGTACCAGCAGCACCAAACACTGAACTGGAGCAGTTTAAGCCAGGCTTGGTCCAGGACAGGGTGACACAGAAGCAGGATTTAAGTAACTCTGCTTTCTAATTTACAATCAACACCTCATTCCTGTCATTCCATCTGCTCCTCCTAGAACCAAGGATTTTTTACATTTATTCCTTTAGGAGTTCTTTACATTTTTACCTTTTAAAAGCACCATTACTCACCAAGGCACTAAAAAGGATGGATCTACTAGAAATAACTCCAGAGCTGATGAACAGTGAGAAATAAACACCTCTCAAAAATAGCCCCCACTGTCAGCATTTGTTTCCAGCCCAAAGTGGTCCCTAAATAGCACCAAGCCAGGTCCCAGCTCCTCCTCATCCCCTGAATTCCAGAGTACAATGGGGCTGGATTTCACTCTTTATTTACTTCCTGCACAGCGATGTGCCAGAGACAGTCACTAAAATAAACTTAATTTAACCCAAGTCCACTCTTCCACGAGGGCACTGGGAGTGGCAGGGAGGGATGGGATTTTGGGAATTAGGAATTGTTCCCTGGGCTGGCTGGGGCTGCCCCTGGGTCCCTGGCAGTGTCCCAGGCCAGGCTGGACATGGGGACAGTGGAAGGTCCCTGCCGTGGCAGGGGTGGCAATGAGACCATCTTTGATCTCCCTTCCATCCCAACCCACCGTGGTTCCATTCAATAAAAACCTCCTTCTCAGCATTTCCACATCACCCCTGTGAACCATGGAAGGGACTCCCAGCAGTGCCTAAGAATTCTTCAGCTGCTCATGATTTTATACTGCTTCATTAATTTACTCTGATTAGCAAATATTTTGCAGCCATTTTGTGCTTCCCACAACACCTTCAGGACTGGATCATCTGTGGGGTCAGAGGTTTAGGATGTTTTTTTTCCTATTTAACTACCATTTCTGAAAAGTTAAAAATAAATTCTAAGAAGCAAAGCAGTTGTCCCTGAAGTATTTTTCTAAATTTTTACGGTGTTTTTTCAGCTGTGACAGGTCCAAGAATTGTCCCACTGAGTGAAGATATGACCATAATCCTGAGGGAGTAGGATGAAAAGTACTTCTGTACTTAACAACTTATTATCATGAAAAATGCAGCTGTATTATGCCAAAACTAGGACTTGAGGGAGAGCAAAGATAAGGATGAAAACAGCAGGTGTTTGGGGTTGTTTTAATTTCTAGTTCCTTCTAACATGACAGCAGGATTTGTTTAACTCAAATATTAAAGTTATCATCCCAGGCAAGCAGAAGTTACGTGCTCATCCTCTGACACATCCTCTGTGACTAAGGGAAAAACAAAAGGAAATAAAAAAATTAAACTTCAACACAGGAGGCTTTGGAAAACAACAGGAGCTGGTCAGAGCAGGTTGATATTTCTGTGATCTTTAAAGAATGACATTTTCCACTGCAGTCACAGAAGGAAGAATGGAAGATAAACTTCAAAAATATTTTCTAAGAATGTTCTGAGAGGGTAGGAAAAAGCTCAAAGCAATTACAAGAAGTTTCTGCATTTCAAAGAACAAATCAAGTGTACCTGGAAATTTCAAAACTATTTTGAAAACCTCAGTAACGATCATGGAAAGGTTTGGTTGGAAGAGACCTTAAAGATAATCTAATTCCAAACCCCTTCTGCTATCCCATCCAAGCCCTTGATAAAATAATAAAAGATAATAAAGAGGCACAGAAGAATCTGGAATTTATCCCAAATCCCCTGCATTTTTGGTGAGGTTAATGCCTGATACACTGTAATTATCTTAGACATTAATTAGTGACACATCAGGAGCACACTGGCATGTAAAGGTATATAACAACAGAGCTTTGAGGATGCATTTTATTTATTTATTTATTCATATGGCAAGAACCCACCTGTTTTGATTAAAGGGGCAAAAAATTCAGCATTAGAAAATAATTCCTGAAGACATTTTAAATTCCTGAATATTCCAGGCAGTGGTTTTTGGGTTAGGAACTAGCACTTGCTGAAACCAACATAGTTTGTGCCAGAGAAATGCCTGGATTTGCCTTTTTCCCAGCAGGGGAGATAAAACATCACTGCAGAGCAGTGGGTGAGAACAGAATTCCACTTTGGCAGCTCAGGAAGGAAGACACAGATGCTCAATAAGGAACAAGCTCTCCTGACACCACCTCCTGCACTTCAGCTGCTCTGGGCAAGGTGAGGAGCTTTGCTGCTGGGACAGAACCTTGAAAAACTTCCAAAAAGTGTTATTTATAGCTTATCTAGACTCTAAGCCTTTCCCAAGGGGAGAATACCCCAGTGCCAGGGGGAGCTTTATGGGGTGGGCTGTTTTAGTGGGGTTTTGAGAGGCCCTGCTGATCTCACCTGCTCGAAACTGATTTTCTCTGCCTTGCACAACCCCAGGCAGGAGCTGTTCATACTTTCCACTGCCTGCCCCTGCTTCATCCTGGAGCCTCAGGAAAATTCAAGCCTTTCATCAGAGTTTCCATGAGCCAGGCAATGCTGGCTCCCAGCTGGATGAATGAATCCTGCAAAGGAATGGCCACAGAGCTGGGCAAACACCCCCACTGATTCTCCTTCCACAAGTTCTGCTTGCCACAAGAAACTCTTTCTTATTATTTAACATCACAACCTCCAAGACATGAACACTTTAGTTCTTAGTTCATCTTATTTTTCCATAGTAATGGACATTTTAGTTCTTATTTTCTTTTTCCACAGTAATGGACATGTTTTTGTCTTCTACTTTATCTTCTTATTTTGTCTTGTATTTCTATTTCTATATGGCCATATTCCTACTGCAGCTTTCAGGAATTATCAACAATTCCATACTAAAATAATCACAGATGGGAGTTGTTCTTAATCAATAATAATATCTCACTTGTTGGGTTATCAGAAAGAAGGAGGATATTTTAACTACAAGCTCACAGAAGTGTTTTGTTTAGCTATATGGATTATGAATGGCAAAAAAAATACAAACAGGAAAAAAATCCATTTATTGTAACAATACAGCTTGGCTCTTCTGGCACTTCACCAGCTCAGAGAAAGGAAACAGCACCTCTAGGAAAAAAAGGTACAATTCTCCTGCCTTTCAGCCAGCTCTTCCTGGAAAACAGCCTGACTTTTAAGGGGCCTCCACACAAACAGCCACTTGTTTTGAAATCAGGACCAAACCTTCAGGGAAGTTTCCAGAATGGTTTTCAGTCCATGCAGGAAAATAAAGTGATTTTGGTGTACTTGGCTGCATCTAAAAGCCAAAAGCTTCCATTTGTGGGTTTTTAATGATTGTTTTTCCTCAGCTGTGTGATAGAGACATGATCAAGAAATCAGTTTATCAAAAAGCCCTGAACCAGAGGTGCTCTCTCAATTTTCCTGCTGCCTTTTGCATTTCAGCAACACAAAGGAACTCCAATCCAACTCCTGAGAGCTCAATAACCAAGAGTTGCTTGCCAGCACCAAAATAACTCCAAAGAAAACCTCAAAAAGCAAAATCAAATCCAGCTCTTCACTTGTGACCCTCTGAAAATCTGCCCAGGGAAGAGGGAAGTTACATTTTAATAAAAGAAATTCACTGAGTATTGACAGCTCTGCTTTTGTGAGTAATCAATCACTGACTGCCATAATGAATGAAATTAATTCTGGCTGTCTCTGGCAGTAAAAAAATGCTGGGAGGAAGAGACCAAAGGTCTAAAGCAGGAACTTATGGATAATTCTGCTCCCATCTAAAGCTGGCAGAACCTCCCAGACTCTGTTTAGGATATTGTCACATCCTAAATCCCTGTGCTTGGCAGACACCACTCACCAACCACCTCATTTTTTATATCAGGATTCCCAAACATTTTAGGACAATAATTTCCATAGTTTAATTATGCATTACACCCACCAAAAAAAAAAAATAATTAATTGTGTTCCAGACCTCAGTCCCAACTTTAGATTCACTGAACACAGCCCATATTTCAATCAACCCCAGCGTATTTCCGTATTTTATGAGGGAAAGAAGAGCACCTGCTCAGAACAAGAGATAAAAACCCCAATGAAAACGACCCCAAATGGCCACTGAGGAAACTGTTTAAATACCACAAATAAGCTCCAGAATTAAACCAAACCCACCCAGGTCAGGGCTGAATGATCCCTGGGGTCCCTTCCAACCCAACCCATCCCAGGATTTTCTGTTTTCACACAAGAACAACTCCCAGACTTCACTGAAATTTCTGGTTAACATCAATATACCAATTTGCATCATTGGTTTTAATTAATTCTCTAATTTTCAGTTCTCCTGCCCTTCAGGTAAAACACCAAGTAATGTTATTTATTAATAACCAATATTATTTATAAATCTATAAACAGTGCTTATTAAAACTCGAATAAAACACTGAATGAACTACTTCAGCAACAAACTGTCACAGAATGAAACTTTTGGTGCTGCGATTTAATCCTGCTCTGCATGGGACACTTCAGTGACTGCTGATATTAATAATTATTTAATGCTGATGTTATTGAGAGGTGCTTGGGCTGAGTTTCAAGCCAGTCTCACCTCTGACCACTGCTTTATTTTCACATTTTTCATTCATGAACAGGACAATGATCCTGGAACAAAGCTCCAGCTGCTCCTACAGAAGGCAGAACCCAAGAAATCAGGAAAAGCTCTCCACAGCACTGTGGTGTAGATTTGGTGTTCCCAGTGGTGCCTCAGGTTTAGCTTTTCTATTTTTTAGGTTCTGTGATGCTTTAATGTGGGTGGGTCTGGGATTCATATAGGGGATGGTGAGCTCTGTGCACAGAGCAGGGAGACAAAACAATTCCTTCTCTAGCTGGGAAAAATGATCCAAATCTCAGCCCAGGAGCACAAACACCGTGGGCTGGAGAGAGAAAAACAAGCAGGGTGGGACTGCCTGGGCTAAAGCTGGAATGGGACAATGAACTCCAAGGTGCCAATGGAGCAGAACTGATCCCAGGGAGAGCCCCCGGGAGCGCTCGTGCATTTTGGGGCCATTTTGGGTCATTTGGGTGCAGCCCTGGCTGGGCTCTGGTGCTGCCCAAGGTGGATCCATGGAGACCTTTTAATAAAGCTTTATAAAAATATTTATATAAAACATATTTTAATAAATTATTAAATTTTATCACCTAATTATTGCAATTCTAATATTATAATATTGTAATACATAATATCATACATATTATATACTATCATAATAATTTATTACTAAATTATTCTTTATTTAGCCTTTACTATTTTAATAAATCCCTACTTTATTCTTTAGCTCTGCCCAGCTCTGCTCCAGCTCAGCCTTCACAAGGCATCACCAGGGATTTCACCAATGTTTTCCTGAATTTCCCCTTGGCTCTCCAGGAAGATGGAATTGTTCATCCTGCACAGCTCAGAGCTTGTGTGGGATCCTTGTTCCAAATCTGAGCTCGAGATTGGAGCACTGGATCCTTGGGAAGTAATTTTTGTTAAAACTCCAGCACTGAGGCTGGAGTTGTTAATTTAGACATTGTTGTTAATTTGGAGTTCTTAATTTGGAGTTGTTAATTTGTACATTGTTGTTAATTTGGAGTTGTTAAGTTGTACAGCGACAATTTTACAACACTGGTTTTTTAGCTTTAGGCAGCCAACAACTGTTTTGTGCAGCAAGAGTCATTTGACTATTTAAATAAATATATAAATATTATATATTTCCATTTTTTTTTCTACCTATAAAAGTATTTGTATTGTTTGCTTGAAGCATCAGCTTACTTTGAGGAGTGGATTTTTGACACAGAAATGATTATTTTGGAGAACTATAGAAGGTCTTAGTGTGATATAAACCTGAAGCTGCTCAAAATACCCCCATTTAACTAAATACTTCCATAAGTTCTATTGAAAAACTTTTCACAATGGAAAGTTTCTAATTTTCCTGTAATGGTTTTAGTGTTTAAAGTAAATCCAGATTACTGAGATGTGATTTTGAACCACACTCTTAACCCTGGGCTTTATTTGGAAACCAGAAGCATTAAAAACTATAAAAACTGTCACAAAATAAAAAGATTTTTTTTTTTTTGGCAGAGAAAGAATGAAAACCTTCAAAATATATGCAGTAGCCAATAATTAGGTTTTACATTCCCATTAGGGAATATTTTGTCAAAACCAGAGCTGTGATCACAAAAATCTATACATGTGTAAAACCACTTTTTTTTTGGAAATCTGCTTTGAAAATGTTTTCTTTTTAATGTGATCTAAGAGGTTTAAAAAACGTGAAGTAAAAGGATTACAAGGCATGTGGCTGAGGCAGGAAGAGATTAGCAGAAAATCGAGATTATTTGTACAGAAAGTTTTAGAAATACTCCTGAGAAATCTGCTAAACTTCCTGCAGAGCACAAATAATTCTGTAAATCCCTAAAAAACCCCAAATCCACCTCATGATTACTGCAGTGGCTGCAAGGCAATTAAAAATGTCTAAAAGCAAGGCTCCTGTAACAGCTTTATTTGCAGCTGAGCTCACCAAAGGCTTCCCTGCACCCCAAGCTGAAGGTAAAGCAGAATTTGGGAGCTGCAATTCCCAGGATTCTGCTTTTCCTGGGCTTTCTCTTGAAGCACATATATAATATTTATAAAATTTTTTAAATAAATAATTGCAGAGATTGTTTCCAGCCAGTTCTGGGGGTTATGTGAGGACACAGGCTCAACTCCAACTCTGAGTGCACTTCCAGCAAGACGAATTTCTTTAATAATTCAGTTTTCCAGTGAAGTTTTCCCAGAGAAAAGCTGCTCCCATGATAGAATTGCCTACTTTCAGTTTCTCTATGAATATAAGTTGTTGGTAATGATGGAAAATTTGCTGCTATGTTCATTAATTTGCAAAAATTAGCAGATTAAGGTAATTATCACGGAATCATTAAAGGTGGAAGTGACTTTCCCAGCAGAACCATCATGGAAATAGAACAAAATATGGTGTCAAATATGGAAATAGGTTTAAAAAATGGTTTTTAAACACCTAAAATGTCCCCAGGTACCACATCCAAACACCTCTGGAACACTCCCAGAGATGGAGACTCCACCACCTCAAAATCTCAGAAATATTTTCAAGGAGTTTAAGGGAAAGTTGTCTCCATCCAAAATCTCTCCTAGCCCTGAACCCAAATGATTTTGTGAGAAATGAAATTCTTTGTAGGAACTCTTGGTGCTCCTCTTTGCCCACAGTGAAGAGGAAATGGAAACTGACTTTGGGGTTTTTCTGTTAAGGTTGGGATTAAATGTGTGAGATAGTATTTTTTATTTGTTAGTTTTTATTTATATTACAGTTTCACAAGCTGTGAGTTTTGTAGTATTTTGTTTTCATGAACCAAAAAGGGAGTTGTATTTTTATAAGGTTTTTTAAGGATAATTTTTTTAATTAAGAAATGATACTAAAATTATTATTACTTTTAACTTAATAACGAACTACTTGTGGTTTGTAATGTGGATTTTTTATTTAATTACAGAATATTACTTATGAAGAAGGTGAAGAAGGATTAGTTTTTGTTTTAAAACTTTTATCTTGTTTTATATATATTATTATATTTTAAACCTTTAAACTTTTTAAGTTTTCTACTTGGTGATACTACACACTTCTATTTAAACTACAGAGTTATAATTTTAGTTCTATAATTTAATTTTGGAAATTTTCTCCACAATTTCAGGGCAAATGCAGTGTTCTCTTGGGGGTGAGTGTTTTGTCAGCACAGAAAGTCTGAAATTCTGAGTACCCAGGGTTCCAGCAAGGCATAAATGGAATTATTTCATTATTTAACCTACTTGTGACTGTGCCAGAATTCAATGTAAAAGACAGTTCAGAAAATCCAGGTTTTTCCAAGGTAATGTGCCAACTTGAAGATCAGAAAAAACGGTTTTATCTGTGGTAATTTCCTGTACTTCAATAAAAAGAAAAAATACAGAATTTCAATGAATTCCTGAACTGTATTTTAGAAACTTTGAGAGTAAGTCCTTAAGTGTTCTCTGGAAGATTTTGGGACTGCTGTTAAAAAAAAAAAAACAGTCATGAAGAATTATTTCTTCTGAGAATTAACTGTCATTTAGCAGAACTGACAAGAAGGTCTGATTTTAAGAGACTGATGACAAATAATTTAAAACTTCTGCTTCCTCAACTGGAATTATCAACACCTCAATAAAAAACATTCAAAAACTGAAGACAAAGAAGAGGAATATTCAAGCAGCACTTCCAGGACAAATCATGATTTGGGAGGGACAGAATAAAAATAATTAGCAGTGGCTGTCTTGTCTCACCTTTGATTGGATCAACCCTTCTAAAATAGGGTAATCCAGGATTATTAAGGGGCCCACTGAAGGCAAAAAAAACCATTTAACTGGAGAGAAAAGGTATTTTAGGAGTGTTCCATCTGCTGGGAAAAGCAGAATGTTCAGAGAGTAGAACCAACACAGCAAAATTCAGAGTGTTTGCAAACACTGTGTGTGAGGATCAGCACCAAATTCCACACCTCTGCTGCACAAATTGGAATTTTCTGGGTACATTCTACACCAAACCCAAGGAATTTTCTTCAAATTCACCTCCTAACCAAGTGCAGCCTTTGGAAATTACCTTGGAATCTTTCTCAGGTGGTCCAGACAGTGACATTTCAGTGTGCCCACGTCACCTCACACACCTGAGTGACAAAACTCCTGCATTTCCTTGGACACCAGCACCACCAAATGCTCTGGAAAACTGGACACACCATGGGAAAATGCAATATTTGCCTCATTTCTAACAGAACTTTGTTTTTCTTAAATCATCCAAATGCTGAGGGCACATTTCACACCTCCAAAATCTGGGATACAGCCTTAGGGCCTCGTTCCACTTTCTCTCTCTGCACCTTCCTGACATTTGGCCAACAAAACAAATTAAAAACGTAGCTAATCCATGTGTGTTCCTAAAAATGCCACTTATTTCCAGCTTTAAAGAGTTGCCAGTTCTGTAACTTTATTAAATAAAGAGAAATTATGCATTTTAGTGCTGAAATTCAGTGACCTAAACTGATTTTTCATCCATGAAACGTCTGTGTGCACCTACCTTCCAAGGACCTCCACCTGCTTTTTTTTTTTTTTAAAGTTTTGTGTTATTTCTAAAACTTTGAGACTTTTCTTCCCTCCTGGAGACAGATATTGATTCGAGTTCAGGACAGTTTTCTTATTCTTTACCTTAGAAATGTAATTTATGCAGTATCTGTTGATATTGCCATCTATGGTGAAGACAACACAGTTGATGCTGAGATTATGAAATTCAAATTTGCTACCACAGCCTAATTTTTCAAGTCCACTGAGTTCAATTCAAGTATGTTTAAAAACTAAGCACCTCCTTCAGTATGAAGCAAAACCAACGACAAAAACAAACAAAAAACCCCCAAAAGTACAATATGGGGTGCACCAAACAAAACCTTAAGGACAAAGCTCAGGCTGGAGTGGTCCAGGGATATTTTATTTCATTTCTGTCTCATGCAGAGCTTCACCCTGGGCTACAGGCTGAGGAATCAAAGGAATGAAGGTGCAACAGCTGTTGGTGTTGGAAGTGCCAGAATAATAAACAACTGAGGCTGGAAAAGCCCTCCCAGCCCAGGGAGTCCCAGCTGTGCCCATGCCCACCTTGTCCCCAGCCCAGAGCACTCAGTGCCACCTCCAGGGGACACCTGCAGGGATGGGCACTCCAAACCCCCCTGGGCAGCCCCTGCCAGGGCCTGAGCCCCCTTTCCATGGGGAAATTGCTGCTGCTGTCCCAGCTGAGCCTGCCCTGGCCCAGCCTGAGGCCGCTCCCTGGGAGCAGAGCCCGGCCCCGCCCGGCCCCACCCTCAGCTCAGCACCGAGGGGCCGGGCAGCCACAGCCTCGCCCCCTCAGCCCCCTCACGAGGTTTCTCTCCCCCAGAGAACCGCGACACCCCCGCTCGTCCCGCACCGCTGTCCCCTCACGGCTCTCCCCTCACGGCTCCCGCCCCCTCACCCGGCACGGGCCGTCCTGGAAGACGCGCGGGTCCAGCCTGCAGGCGATGGTGGCGGTGGGCAGGTCGCGCAGCGCCACCGCCTCCATCTCGCGGTCAACAAAGCTCCACTCCGCGTCCGCCTCCTCTTCCTCCTCCTCCTCCCCTTCCTCCTCGTCTTCCCCGGGCGGCAGCGGCTGCCGGAGCGGCGGCTCCTCCATGGCCGGAGGCGAGCGGAGGCGGCTGCGGCGACGTCGCTGAGGCGGCTTCTCCCACCCCCCGCCCGCCATCTTGTTTCCTTAGCCCCCCGCCCCTCAGCAGCCAATCGGAAGCCGCCGCCGCGGCCGCGCCCAGCCGTGTGAGCCAATCGGGAGCCGCCGCTGCCGCGGCAACAGGTGGCGGGCGAGGCGGCGTCCGCCATGTTGGGTGAGGGCAGCGCCGTGAGGGAGAGGCGGCGCTCCCACCCGCAAAATAAACGATATATGTATAAAATTTACTGTATTTACCACCTATACTGTGTACGTAGTATATATTCTGTATATAATACATGTATGCACTATATATAATAGATTATAGCTGAAAATTTACCGTCCGCAATACATCACATATATATACACCTTACAGTGTGTGTACTGTATAATGCTATTTTTATCTATTATACATACAGTATATTATTATATATATAATTTATATATTATTTATATATACATACAGTATCTATTATTATGCACAGTATATTTTATATCTTTTATATATACTACATGTTATAGATATTGCCACATACACATACAGTGTATAGTTATATAAAGCGACTTTTTATATACTATATGTTAGATATTTACCACACAGACATACAGCATATTATACACAGGATATCTTTATATCTATTAAATTACATTTTATTTTATTTTATTATTTAATTTTATTTCATTTCATTTTCATTTCAGACAGCTACATTTCCCTTGTGAAACGTGGATTTTTTTTTTGAGGCATAAATAAAATTAAATAATAAAATTAAATTAAATAATTAAATTTACAATTAATATTTAATATTTATTGTATATGTGCCTGTGTCTATATAAAATATTTTATATAATATTATGCTTATATTTATTTATATATATATATGTAGCACCACCTTCCAAGGAAAGGCCCAAGAATGAGCTCCAAAGGTCACAGAGGTTTATTATGAAATTATTGGGTTTTTTTATGAGGTTACTGGATTTTTATTAAGTTTTTTATGAAGTTATTGTGTTGTTATTGATTTTTTATGAAGTTATTTTATTAATTTTTTCTTCCTGAAGTTATTGTGAGAGTCGCACGTCTCCAAACATCCCACACTGAATTTCTTCTGCCTCTCGAATCGGTTTGGAACCATTTATGTCTTTTTCTGAGGGATAAACTAAATACAAGATGGTTTTGTGATCGCTTGTGCTAAGTGACAGAAAATTTTAAAATCAGATTTTTTCTCTGAGGAGCATCTCTGGATTTTCTGCAGCAACAGCTCCAGGAGAAATTCCACCTGAGGAATTTCCACCAGAGAAAATTTCCCACCAGGAATGGAAATTCTGTTCCACAAAATTCAAAAACTCCAGCCAAAATAAAGCGATTTTTAAATAAGTTTTTTGATGCCAGAGGATTTTCCTGGCGAGAAGGAAAAAAGAAAAAGGATTTTCCTGGAGAGAAAGGAAAGAAAAAAAGGATTTTCCTGGAGAGAAAGGAAAAAAAAAAAGGATTTTCCTGGTGAAAAGGAAAAAGAAAAAGTATATTCCTGGTGAGAAAGGAAAACAGAAAAAGGATTTTCCTGGTGAGAAAGGAAAAAAATAAAGGATTTTTCTGGCGAGAAGATAAAAAAAAAGGATTTTCCTGGCTAGAAAGGGAAAAAAAAAGAGGATTTTCCTGACTAGAAAGGAAAAAAAATGGATTTTTCTGGATAGAAAAGGAAAAACAAAAAGGATTTTCCTGGCGAGAAGGAAACCAAAAGCATTTCCCCGACTCACGCCCCACCTAGCGGCGCTGGGAGCTCCGCGGGCTTTGGGGGAATAAATAGAAAATGGAATGGAATGAAATAAAATATGAAATGAAATAAAATGAAATAAAATAAAATATGAAATAAAATAAAATAAAATGTGAAATGAAATGAAATGAAAGTAAATATAATAAAATATGAAATGAAATAAAATGAAATAAAATAAAATGTAAAATGAAACGAATGAAATGAAATAAAATAAATTATAAAATTAAAATAAAATATGCAACAAGATAAAATAGAATGTAAAATGAAATGAAATTAAATATAAAATGAAATAAAATGAAATGAAATAAAATATAAAGTTAAAATAAAATATGAAATGAAATGAAATAAAATAAAATAAAATAAAATAAAATAAAATAAAATAAAATAAAATAAATGAAATTAAATGAAATAAAATAAAATAAAATAAAATAAAATAAAATAAAATTAAATTAAATTAAATTAAAAATGAGATTAATTTAAATTAAATTAATTAAAATGTAATAAAATAAAATAAAATATAAAATTACATAAATGAAATAAAATGAAATAAAATAAAAAATAAAATAAAAAAAAAGTAAGATTAAATAAAATGAAATATTATAAAATATGAAATGAAATAAAATTAAATAAAATTAAATATAATAAAATATGAAATAAAATAAAATAAAATGTAACATGAAATGAAATAATATATAAAATGAAATAAAATGAAATAAAATATAAAATAAAATAAAATAAATTATGAAATAAAATGAAATAAAATGAAATAAAATAAAATATAAAATGAAATGAAATAAAATATAAGAAAAAATAAAGTGAAATTTAATTTAATTTAATATAATAAAATATGAAATGAAATGAAATAAAATGGAACATGAAATGAAATATAAAATAAAATAAATAAAATAAAATAAAATAAAATAAAATAAAATAAAATAAAATAAAATAAAATAAAATAAAATAAAATAAAATAATTGGTTGTCATTCCATGGAGAAAGAAGAAACATCCCAGAACGACCAAGGTGGGAAGGGACCTTTAACATCTCCCAGCAGCACCAAAGCCTGACCCCAGGGGCCTCCCCCAGACACCTGTGGGGCACTGCAGGACAGGGGACCCAAACCTCCCTGTGCAGCTCATCCCAATCCCTGACCCTCTTCCCATGGTATTCTCCCTAAAATCCACAATGAGCCTTTAGGCTGTGCTGCAACAGATATTGGCTTTAAAAAGTCAGGAGGTGTTTTCAGCCAGTGCAGCTGGAAATGAATGTAAATAGTGAATTCCTTGAATGCTGTTGATGAAAGCACCAAAAAAACCCGTTAAAATAGTGATCTATTAAAAAAAAAAAGCCAAATAATCACAATAAAAATAACAATAACAATAACAATAACAATAACAATAACAATAACAATAACAATCACAATCACAATCACAATCACAATCACAATCACAATCACAATAAAACTAACAATAACAATAACAATAACAATACCAATACCAATACAGCACAGTGGAGTTTTATGGCATGGAAATGCCTCAAAAAATCCACATTTCACAAGGGAAATGTAGCTGGCTAAAATAAAATAAAGTAAAATAAAATAAAGTAAAATAAAATAAAATAAAATAAAATAAAATAAAATAAAATAAAATAAAATAAAATAAAATAAAATAAAATAAAATAAAATAATAAATGAAATTTTAAAAATTAAATTAAATTAAAATAAAATAAAGCAATATAATATAAAATAAAATAATATAAATTAAAATAAAATAAAATAAAATAAAATAAAATAAAATAAAATAAAATAAAATAAAATAAAATAAATAAAATATGCTGGGAGCAGCTCTGGAACGCTGCGCTGCCTTTCCCCCCGTGCCCGCCGTGCCAGGACGCGCTGCACTCCCCGAGGTCGCTGCCACCCTTGGATGCCACCCCAGATCTCCAGGATCCCTTTTCATCCCAGGTTATCCTGCTCCTCTTCCCGATTTTCCAGCTCTGCCCCGGTAAATCCGCTCCTAAATGAGGTAGGGAAGAGAAATAACAGGAGAGGTAAAAGCTGTTTTTTGTTTTAATAGGTTTTTTTTTCTTTTTTTTAATTATTATTTTATTTCTTTCAGAACACTCAGTAACAGCCCCGGTTACTGATTTACAGCAGGGCTCAGTCACGAGTGCTCTGCAACAAACGGGTTTGTCAGGCAGGGCTGCTGAAAGGAAATAATAAAAATAATTATAACAACATTTCAGTAAAACTTCTGTAAATGCTGTTAGGAGAAAGAGGAAAGAGAGTTCTAATCCTGGGAAAAGGAAAAATTATTGAAAAGGAAGGTAAAGACAAGAAAAAGGGGGGAAATGGAAAAGTAAAAGAAGAAAAGGGAAGAAAATAAATGTTTAAAAGAAAAAGATGAAGAAAAAGAAAGGAAAGAAAAATAAAGAAAGAGAAAGGAAAGAAAGAGAGAAAGAGAGAAAGAGAGAAAGAGAGAAAGAAAGAAAGAAAGAAAGAAAGAAAGAAAGAAAGAAAGAAAGAAAGAAAGAAAGAAAGAAAGAAAGAAAGAGGAAAAGAAAACCAAAATGAAAACGAAAAAGAAAGCAAAAGCCAAAGAAAAATAAGAAAGACAAGAAAAAGAGAAAGAAAGGGAAAGGAAAAGAAAAAGAGAAAGACAAAAGGAAGGAGAAACAAAAAGAAAATGAAGACAATAAAAAGAAAGAAAAATAAGAGAACGAAAGAAAGAAAGAAAGAAAGAAAGAAAGAAAGAAAGAAAGAAAGAAAGAAAGAAAGAAAGAAAAAGAAAGAAAGAAAGAAAGAGAAAGGAAAGAAAGAAAGAAAGAAAGAAAATAGGAGAGACAAAACAAAAATAAAAAAGAAAAAAAGAAAAATAAAAAGAGGGTGAAGGAAAAACGAAAGGATTGTGACATAACCTACATGAAAATAAAATAAAATTGTCATTATGAATAAGACAAATCCTGATTGTACCTTTTAATTACATCTGTAACAGACTTCTCGATCAGCAACTCGAATATTGCTGCTTTGAAATAGTCCAGGTTTTATTCCCAAAAATCCATAATTATCACAAATTCACTGGGGTGGGGAGAGCCCTTCAGGATGGTCCAGCCCCGCTGCCACCCCTGCATCATCCCCCCAGTAGTTCCTTTAAAAAACATCTTAAATGTAAAATTCCATGAGTTTTGCAAAGAAGAATTGGAATAAAAGCCAAGATCAAGTGGCAGTGGTGAAGAATGGAGGGGGGGGGGGGGAATTAAAAGCTGTGAAAGGTGAAATGAAATTTAAAACAAGAGTATTTAAAAAAAAAATCAAATGAACTGTGATTAAGGCTTATAGTCCAAGAAATTATTTGAAGAAGCAACAGGCACAATAAACCTGGGAACATTTAAAATAAAAGTTTGATGTAGCAGGAGTCAAAATAATAGAGCTCAAGACAATCTGGACACTATTTAAAGTGAAGGAAATCTCTGGGAGCTTCGAAAGGTTTGGATTTTTTCCAGGCTCTGCTGGGTCTGATGAAGGCTCGCTGTGGGATTTTGCAGAGCACTGTGAGAAAAGCAGCTTTAGACCCAGGAAACATTGAATTTATTCTTTAATTCCGAGTGCGCCGGCTCGGGGCAGCTCCATTTGCAGTTTTATTTTGGTTTTCATTTGACTGACATGAGCTGGTGAAATCCGGCTGAATTCGGAGCTGATTTCACACCCACCTGCCCCATTCCAGGAGCGGAGGAGGAGGAGGAGGAGGAGGAGGAGATGATGATGATGATTGATGATGATGATTAATGATTATGATGATAATTAATGATAATGATGATGATGATGATGAAGATGATGGCAATAATGAAATCACAGCTCCTCGATGAGGAGGAGGAGGAGGAGAAGGAGATGATGATAATGATGATGATTGATGATGATGATGACTGATGATGATTGATGATGATGATGATGATTGATGATGATGATGATGATGATGATGATGATGACGACAATAATGAAATCACAGCTCCTCCATGAGGAGGAGGAGGAGGAGGAGGAGGAGGAGGAGGAGGAGGAGATGATGATGATTAATGATGACGGCAATAATGAAATCGCAGCTCCTCGATGAGGAGGAGGAGGAGGAGATGATGATGATGATGATGATGATGACAATAATGAAATCACAACTCCTCCATGAGGAGGAGGAGGAGGAGGAGGAGGAGGAGGAGGAGATGATGATGATGATGACGACGATTATGATTAATGGTGATGATGATGATGACGACAATAATGAAATCACAGCTCCTCCATGAGGAGGAGGAGGAGGAGGAGGAGGAGGAGGAGGAGGAGGAGATGATGATGATGATGATTAATGATGATTGATGATGATGATGATGATGATGATGATGATGATGATGCACATAATGAAATCACAGCTCTTCGATGAGGAGGAGGAGGAGATGATGATGATGATGATGATGATGATGATGATGCTGATGATGATGATGCTGCTGCTGATGATGACGGCAATAAGGAAATCACAGCTCCTCCATGAGCCTGGCAAAGCTCTCAGCTTTAAACACCTGAGCGATCCCCCCGAGCAAGGTGGGATTTGGGATTTGGGATTTGGGATTAGGGATTTGGGATTTGGGATTTGGGATTTGGGATTTGGAACAGGGGCTCCCTCCCCTAAGGCAGGAGGAGAATTCAGGAATGCCTGGAAAGCCTCTGGAAGAGATGGTGGGGAGGGAATTCAGTGCAGGAGCCCAACAGGGACTTCCCAAGCAGAATCAAAGGCCTGGAGTTGTCCAAAAAGAGCCAATTTGGGGTTTCAGGGCTGTCACCAGGGCTTTGCTGCTTCTCAAATCCCAAATTTAATTCCAAACCACGATTTGATTGAATTAGACTAAAAAAAATATATATAATGTCTGTTTTTTACCTTGGCTTCATTATTCTGTTGCTTCATTATAATAGTGCTGCTTAACCAAAATAAAAGGAAAATCAAAGATTCTTTTGGACAATGAGCAGGTTTAAAATATTTAAAGATAGCGAAAATGACAGGTGGGGTTTTTTTTGTTTTCCCAGCCACGAGGTGATGGAATTTCACACCAGCTTCCCTCCAGGAAATTCGGGAATAAACGTAGCAAACATCCATGTATTCTGAAAGCAGTAAAAAATTCTAGTCCTCAAAAAAAAATCCTTCACAATTTTGTCTTTCCTACAGTTAAAATAACATTTTAAATAGGCTATAGAATTGGCTTATACACGAATAAAGGGGTCTGGGGTTATTTTTTCCATCTCAAAAGGTATAAATATATAAATATTGATCATACTGTATTCATATTCTTATACAGGTAATTTTTTATGTCACAAGTGATTCGTGGAAGTTTTACAGCACAAGTAATTCTTATCTCCAGCCAGGCAGTTTGTACCAGTCTGTGTTTACCCTGACAAATCCCTCCCTCCAGCCCATGCTGGGGACACCCAATTTTCTGGAGCCTCCACTTCCCTCTAATTCCCAGGGCAAAAAATCGCGAGTAAAAGGAATTTTTTTCCTTGCCTCTGGCTGAAAAAAAAAAAAAATTACAACTTCGGTCTGCAGTCGGGAAGGAAAATGAGTTACAATAATCCGAGTGAGTCCAGCCTAATTAATAACCCCCAGGGATAAAAGTTGTCCCCACCAGACTGAGAGGGGATCTTCGGTTGTGGCTAAAGTCTGACATCTGTGAGCATTAATTGATTAATCAATTAGTACCTGCACTCATCCTTTAATAAAGAAGGTGTGGGCTAATCCTTCCCGAGGCCGAACTCCGAAAATCAAATTTATTAGCCGAGGGCTGGTTTAGAAACAGATGGGGTGGAAAGAGCTTGACAGAACAGGGGGTGCATGGAGAGTGAGTGGTTAATTAATTGTTAAGTAATTGAGTGATGAGTGCAGGGAGCAAGAAATCCAAAGGGGAAAAAAAAATATTTAAGAGAAAAAGATGAAAAATCAAAAGGAAGGAAAAGAAAAGTGAGTGAGAGGAAGGGAAGGGAAGGGAAGGGAAGGGAAGGGAAGGGAAGGGAAGGGAAGGGAAGGGAAGGGAAGGGAAGGGAAGGGAAGGGAAGGGAAGGGAAGGGAAGGGAAGGGAAGGGAAGGGAAGGGAAGGGAAGGGAAGGGAAGGGAAGGGAAGGGAAGGGAAGGGAAGGGAAGGGAAGGGAAGGGAAGGGAAGGGAAGGGAAGGGAAGGGAAGGGAAGGGAAGGGAAGGGAAGGGAAGGGAAGGGAAGGGAAGGGAAGGGAAGGGAAGGGAAGGGAAGGGAAGGGAAGGAAGGGAAGGGAAGGGAAGGGAAGGGAAGGGAAGGGAAGGGAAGGGAAGGGAAGGGAAGGGAAGGGAAGGGAAGGGAAGGGAAGGGAAGGGAAGGGAAGGGAAGAGAAGAGAAGAGAAGAGAAGAGAAGAGAAGAGAAGAGAAGAGAAGAGAAGAGAAGAGAAGAGAAGAGAAGAGAAGAGAAGAGAAGAGAAGAAGAGAAGAGAAGAGAAGAGAAGAGAAGAGAAGAGAAGAGAAGAGAAGAGAAGAGAAGAGAAGAGAAGAGAAGAGAAGAGAAGAGAAGAGAAGAGAAGAGAAGAGAAGAGAAGAGAAGAGAAGAGAAGAGAAGAATCTCAGTTCCTGGGCTCCAGGGAGAGCACAGAGAGATCCATAACAAATGATTCCTGCTGTGATTATATCAAACACTCTTCCCGAAGTTTGTGTCCTACAAAGAGAATTACCTGTGGGAGCTGTGAGTCCTTAGCTCCCGTCGATATTTAACGAGCTAATCTTTTGTCAGGCTGAAACCCTGCGCCGATGTTCACCACAGGCACTGCTTAGCACTGAAAGGGATTTTTGTTTGCTTTTGGTTTGGTTATCACTGAAAGGGTTTGGGTTTTGTTGGCCTTGAAATCCTCACCTTGTGAGCATTGAAAGCAGGGAACGGGTAAATGAAGGCAAAGCAGATCGGCAGGACACAAATCCCGGCTCAGACTGGGAACCTGAGCAAAACCTGACAAAGGAGCTGTGTAAGAGCCCCAAATATTCAAATATTCAATCACCCAAAGGAGATGTGTAAAAACTTGCGAGGCACCTCCGGGCGAGCCTCAAAGAGCTGCAGGATTGTTCATTTATTTGGCTCTTCGTGCTTTATCGGAGTGGCTGAGGGTTTGACCTGCTGCAATGATTTATTCTGTAGGATTTCCTATCTCCTGTCGGCTGCATCTTCCCCCTTCACACCCTTTCCAAACCCCTGTGTGTTCTATCCCTGCTCTGTTCCCTCTCCAATACAAAAAGTGTTTAAAAATAATTAACAAATCACACACAGATATAAAACTGTTTAACTGTTGGGGGTTTTAAATTATGATACCTCACTCCTGTCAGCCAACTCTGCCTCCACGGTTGGGGACAGCAGTGCCAAGATGGGGACAGCAGTGCCAGGTTGGGGACAGCAATGCCAGGCTGGGGACAGCAGTGCCGGGTTGGGGACAGCAGTGCCAGAATGGGGACAGCAGTGCCAGGTTGGGGACAGCAGTGCCGGGCTGGGGACAGCAGTGCCAGGTTGGGGACAGCAGTGCCAGGCTGGGGACAGCAATGCCAGGATGGGGACAGCAGTGCCAGGTTGGGGACAGCAATGCCCGGCTGGGGACAGCAGTGACAGGTTGGGGACAGCAGTGCCAGGTTGGGGACAGCAGTGCCAGGATGGGGACAGCAGTGCCAGGCTGGGGACAGCAGTGCCAAGGACACCACGCCGGGCTGGGAGTGGCAGCCGAGGGGCAAAGCAGGGCACGAACGGGGCTGGGGGGCTTGGGGTGCGAGGGGAGCCCCGGGCAGGTGCGGGACACACAGACACATAAAAACACAAACACACAGACACACAGACACACACACACACAGACACACAGACACACAGACACACAGACACACAGACACACAGACACACAGACACACAGACAGACAGAGAGGAGGGTTTTGGTCACTCTGCAAAGGCTCCGGTGCCTGCGGGGAGGGGGTGGCTGTGGTCCCGCTCCAATGTGAGACGGGGAAGGGGCTGTGCCCGGGCAGGAGCTGTGCCCGGATCGGGGCAGGGGCTGTGCCCGGAGCAGTGGGACAGGACAGGGGCTGTGCCCGGAGCGGTGGGACAGGACAGGGGCTGTACCCGGGCAGGGGCTGTGCCCTGATCGGGGCAGGCACAGGGGAGGAGCTCATTCCCGGCCCCGCCGCCCCATCCCCCGGCCGTGCCCGGCGCTGCTCCGCGGCCGCTCCGCTGCTCCGACCCGGCGGTCCCGGCGGTCCCGGCATGGCGGAGAGCCCGGGACGGGCCCCGGAGCGCGGCGATGTCCCGAGGGACGGAGCCGAGGACGAGGCGGCGGGGACGGAGCCCCAAAAAGCAGCACCGGTGAGGACGGAGCCCGAGGGAGAAGCGGTGGCACCGGCGGGGACGGAGCCCCAAGTGAGAGAGGCGGAGAGGGACGATATCCCGGCGGGGACAGAACCCCGGGAGGCGGTGACGGCTGTCCCGGCAGAACCGGAGCCTGAGCGGGATGCGGTGACAGCCTCGGAGGGGACAGAGCCCCGGGAAGCAGAGGGGACAGAGCCCCGGGAAGCGGAGGGGACACAGCCCCGGGAAGCGGAGGGGACACAGCCCCGGGAAGAAGAGGGGACACAGCCCCGGGAAGAAGAGGGGACGGGGACAAAGCCCCGAGAAGCGGAGGGGACAAAACCCCGGGAAGCGGAGGGGACAGAGCCCCGGGAAGCAGAGGGGACAGAGCCCCGGGAAGCAGAGGGGACAGAGCCCCGGGAAGCGGAGGGGACACAGCCCCGGGAAGCAGAGGGGACAGAGCCCCGGGAAGCAGAGGGGACAGCGCCCCGGGAAGCAGAGGGGACAGAGCCCCGGGAAGCGGAGGGGACACAGCCCCGAGAAGCGGAGGGGACAGAGCCCCGGGAAGCAGAGGGGACACAGCCCCGGGAAGCGGAGGGGACACAGCCCCGGGAAGCGGAGGGGACACAGCCCCGGGAAGCAGAGGGGACAGAGCCCCGGGAAGCAGAGGGGACACAGCCCCGGGAAGCGGAGGGGACAGCGCCATCGAGGACAGAGCCCGGAGAGGAGCAAGGACAGGCGGTCCCAGAGGGAGCAGAGCCCGAAGACGCTGTCGCGACAGCCCCGTCCGGGACAGGTCCCGAGGAAGCCCCGGCGGGGACAGTCCCTGAAGATGCGGTGCAAGAGGCAGCCCCGACGGGGACAGAGCACGGAGAGGCCGCAGTGACAACCCCAGAGGGGACAGTCCCCGAGGATGAAGAGCGGGAGGAAGCGCTGGCTGGGACAGTCCCCGAAAATGCGGTGCAAGAGGCAGCCCCGGCTGATGTGACAATCGCCGAGAATGCGGTGCAGGAGGCGGTCCTGGTTTCTGGGACAGTCCCCGAGGAGGTTTTGGGGACAGTCCCCGAGGAAGTTTTGGGGACAATCCCCAAGGATGAGGCGCAGGACGCAGCCCCGGCAGGGACGGTCCCCAAGGAGGTTTTAGGGACAAACCCTAAGGATGCGGTGCAGGAGGCAGCTCCAGCAGGGACAATCCCCGAGGAGGTTTTGGGGACAGTCCCCAAGGAAGTTTTGGGGACAATCCCTAAGAATGCGGTGCAGGAGGCGGTCCCGGCTGATGTGACAGTCCCCGAGGAGGATTTAGGGACAATCCCCAAGGATGAGGCGCAGGACGCAGTCCCGGCTGATGTGACAGTCCCCGAGGAGGTTTTAGGGACAATCCCCAAGGAGGTTTTGGGGACAATCCCCAAGGATGGGGCGCAGGACGCAGCCCTGGCAGGGACAGTCCCCGAGGAGGTTTTAGGGACAGTCCCCGAGGAAGTTTTAGGGACAATCCCCAAGGATGCGGTGCAGGACGCAGCCCCAGCAGGGACAGTCCCCAAGGAAGTTTTAGGGACAATCCCTAAGGATGCAGTGCAGGACGCAGCCCCGGCTGATGTGACAGTCCCCAAGGAAGTTTTAGGGACAATCCCTAAGGATGCGGTGCAGGAGGCGGTCGCGGCTGATGTGACAGTCCCCGAGGAGGTTTTAGGGACAATCCCCAAGGAAGTTTTAGGGACAATCCCTAAGGATGCAGTGCAGGACGCAGCCCCGGCAGGGACAGTGCCCGAGGAGGTTTTAGGGACAGTCCCCGAGGAAGTTTTAGGGACAATCCCTAAGGATCCGGTGCGAGAGGCGGTCCCGGCTGATGTGACAATCCCCGAGGAGGTTTTGGGGACAATCCCTGAGAATGCGGTGCGGGAGGCAGCCCCGGCCGATGTGACAGTCCCCGGGGAGGTTTTAGGGACAATCCCAAAGGATGAGGCGCAGGACGCAGCCCCGGCTGATGTGACAGTGCCCGAGGAGGTTTTAGGGACAGTCCCCAAGGAAGTTTTAGGGACAATCCCTAAGGATGCGGTGCGGGAGACAGCTCTAGCAGGGACAGTGCCCGAGGAGGTTTTAGGGACAGTCCCCGGGGAGGTTTTAGGGACAGTCCCCAAGGAAGATTTAGGGACAATCCCTAAGGATGAGGCACAGGACGCAGCCCCGGCTGATGTGACAGTCCCCGAGGAGGTTTTAGGGACAGTCCCCGAGGAGGTTTTAGGGACAGTCCCCGAGGAGGTTTTAGGGACAATCCCCAAGGATGCGGTGCGGGAGACAGCTCCAGCAGGGACAATCCCTGAGGAGGTTTTAGGGACAGTCCCCGAGGATGCTCTGCAGGCGGAGCGGGCACCGCCAGCCCTGGCGGGGACAGGAGCCCCGGGAGCCGCGGCCAGCGGGACCCCGAGCCCCGGGAGCGGCCGGGAGCGGAGCCTGAACGGGGAGCGGCACCGGGAGCGGCACCGGGAGGACGGGACGGGCTCACCGGGAGCCCCGGAGGAGGAGGAGGAGGAGGAGGAGGAGGAGGAGGAGGAGGACCACGACATCTCCCTCTTCGTCAAGGTAGGGGCTGGGGGCTGCGGGGGATGGCTGTGGTGAGGGATTTAAAGGTGCTTTGGTTATTAAGGTTATTAACACCCAACACAGATCTGCCTCTGCCTCCTCATCGCTGTTCTCCGTGGATTTTCAGATCTCCAAAAATCAGGAGAGGGGTTCTCACCACAAGCGCTGAGCGGGAGGAACACGGGAAATGGAATTTCAATGCGATGCTGAGGTTTTCTAACGCGAATTATGGGTGATGTTTGGAGAACCGTCCCAAATTTTGGCAAGGCTGAATTGACAGTCAGTAAAGAGCAGCACTTGGAATTGTCCAGTTCGTTTGAAGGGAAGATTTGGGTTACAGGGAAATGGGAGGGGGGAAAAAAGGGGGTGGTGGGGGAGAAACTAAAACTAATTTCTGGTATTTTATTGAGTAGAGCTTTAGACCTTAATATTCTGTGCCTGGGATCGCACCAAAATCCCTGAGATTGGCATGGGAACAGCAGCCATCCATAGAGTCTTTATAAATGGGGATTTTCGCTGTGTGAGGTGATTTCTTCCCTCTTCTCTGACCCCTCTGGACTAAAATGTGGAGCAGGGTGGGATAAACATAAAGCTAAGGAAATAAACCTGGGGAAGCAGAAGGCATTTGGGACATTCTCCTCCACAAACCATCCCATCCTGTACCTCCTGAGCTGGCTGAGGCTGCTTCTGCCAGCCAGAATTCACACTGAAATTAAAATTAAAATCATAAAAATAAAAATAAAAATAAAAATAAAAATAAAAATAAAAATAAAAATAAAAATTAAAATTAAAATTTAAATTTAAAATTAAAATGTGATACTTTCCACTTTATGGGAGGAAAACATGGCCAAAATGAGAGAGCAGCCTAGAGAATAAGAGCATTTGTTGTGACTCTGTGGCCCCGAAATATTAGGATTAAACATGGGCTTTGAAAATATTTGTGAATTAATAAAGGCACAAGGAGAAAGGAGGAGCATTTTTGTGATGGGCTTAATATTGGTAACTTAAGAATGCCTAGAAAACAATCCAGCTGCTTTTCTAATTATTTCTGTATTACAGAGCTTGAGTATTTTACCTCACCTGGAGCTGCATTTTTGTAGCTGGGATTAGATTAGTTTTTAGGCAGAGGCTGGCATGAGTTTCTCCAGGAAAAGGGAAAAAAAAACCCAAAATGAAATAAAACTGGAGAGCTCAGAGTCTCCCCAGGCACCAAGATGGCCATGCCACGGTTTGATAGCACAACAGAAATAGAGAGAAATGTAAAAATAAATCCCAAAGAGGGAGAAAATGCACAAGAAAACAAGACAGGAACAGTGCTGGAGGAATCCTGGCAGTTCCCTGCTAGGGAAGATCATCCCAGGCCAACATTAAAACTCTCTGGCGGTGATAATGTTCTAAGGAGCATCAGCCTCAGGATAAACCCCCAGGAAGAACAAAACACCAGAATTCCCTGGAGCCTTTCACTGGGTGCTCCCTGATTGCCATTAGCCCCTGGATAAAATAGCATTTATTTCATTTAGATAACAACACCCATTATCCAGGTGTTTGAAAGGCAAATATTCCCAAAAGTCACCCAGATATCCTTTCCTTGGGAATTCAGTGTCCCTGGTGCTCTCTGCTCCTCAAGGGCTTTTCCCCCTTCTGCAGCAAAAGCTCTTTATTGATCAGAAAACTTCTGCAAATGTCAGAATTATATATATATTTTTTTTTAACCATTTGAATATACTTGAACTCTCACTAAAATTCACTCCATTGATTTTAAGCAACGGAACATTTATTTAAGACTTAAGAGCTTATTTTGAAATTGAAATTGCTATCTAATGATGTATTGATGGAAAACTCAGCAGAATCACAGCTGCAGATTTCAGAATTCCAAAGATTCCTAAGGATTTCTCTGTCCCACAAACACTTGGCCAAACAACCCAGCTGGAGCACAAGGCCTTGCTCATCTCCCAAAACATTTCTCCCTCAGTTTCAGGGTTAAATGGATTTTAGTCAAAGCTGACCATGAGCACAAGGTAATGGATTTTATCCAAGGAAAAGCAGGGGGATTTATCCAGTTTGGTGACATTCCTGGTCTCTAAATCATTGATCTCCATTCAGAAGATGATTTCATTCCCATCAGAGACAGAGGTTTCCTGCCTGCAGCAGAATTTCCCTGAGATATCCTTGAGTGACTTTACTCAGGGTTATAGAAAGGGCTAAAAAATGAGAAAGGAAAAGCTCTGCTGGGAGGGCAGAAGTGGGAACTCCAGAGGCAGTGTGCCCAGCTGGAAGGGGAATGGGGGCTTCCTACCAAAAAAAAAAAAAAAAATCTTATTTTCTCTGATGTGAGGAATCTGGGCCTTAAATAGAACTCAGATGATGAAGCAGCAGCTGAATTTTGGGTGCTGTAGGTAAGAAATCCGTGGGCAGCAGGAGCTCCTCCCTTTCAGAGGAGTCTGGGCTGCCCCTGGTGCTGGGTGTAAATATTGGGATTGTCATCTCTGAGGAGGTGTTGCTGCTGAAAATGGTGATTTTTCCTCCTCAGCTGTGGGAGCCCAGAGCTTCCCTCTGGCAGGTTTGGGACCCTGGCAGGGGTCAGGAACCCCCCTGGACAGAGCCCCCAGAGACACTGGCTGTGATCTCTGCCCATGGAAAAGAGTTTTCAATCTTACAGGATGAATTACCAGCTCTGAGTGTTTGATATCAGTAATAATTAAGTGTGGCACAGGTGCAAAAGTAAAATTTTAGGATTTTAGATGAGGGGTCCAAAGGGGACAAGATGGAGGAAATTGGGTGTGCCTTGTCCTTTTTCTCCTTCTTCATGCCCTCCATGTTTCACTGTGGTGTTGGCATTTTTCTGTTGGTTCAGGCTGGGGACACACTGTCCAACGTAGGTGACAGATATTGGCACGTTATTGTAAATCCAGCACAGGTAGTTTGTGGTATTTAATGTTTGTACCATCCCACTGAGGGCAGAGCCTCACACGCTGCCCTGCAGGACAGAGCTGCAGATCTCAGCAAGGGAAATGAAGGATTTATTTCCCTGTGCAGAAACCTTGTCTGCAGCAGAATTTCCCTGAGGTATCCTGGAGTGACTTTACACTTCTTGTAACTTGTGCAGAGTTACAGAAAGGGCTGAAAAACGAGAGAGGAAAAGCTTTGCTGGGAGTGCAGCAATGGGAATAATTCCATCCCTGCCTGCAGAGGCAGTGTGCCCAGCTGGAATGCGAATGGGAAGAAAATAAGAATAAATTCCCATTTGTTCCCCCAGCTCCACAGGATGGGTTCTGCTGCTCTCTCCTCACTCCCCCTGTTTGCCTTCAGGAACACAAATAATCACAGATATGATTCTCTGCAGGTGCTTTTATTGAGAGCTCTGGAAATCAGGGGCACAGACCCAAATCTGACTCTGACACGGCTTTTGAGCTGAATTTATTTTATATTCTATCCTTATATAACTTACATAATAATATTAAACTTATATTGTTCTATTGTATACATTGACTTCATTCAACCATGAGATTCTCGTGATCTTCCTTAGGCCCCGACCACAGTTTCACATGATTATTCTTACGATTAAACAGTAATTATATTTAATTACCAAAGAATCATCACATCTAACAATTATATCATTTATCATGTACTATCATGCAGAGGTGCAGTTCTAGCAAGGTACAAGGCCTACATATACCCGGGGTATTTATTTTTTCAGGGCCTACTAAGCTTAATTTTCCTTTTAACCCTAAATCCCCATGATTTTAAACCCCTTTTACTATCACCTCCTTTTCTCCTTCCTGAGCTCCACTCCTTGGACCCCCTGCAGGACCTTGTCTAAGGTGCCACATCACTGCTACTTGAAAAAAAGCTAAATCTTAACCTTAAAAATCTTTTTTTTTTTTTTTTTGTAAGTGGCTTCCCTCCACCATTCCTTTGGATATTTTCATTTGTAACTGAGAGTTTTGCTTTTTTAATTGAGGGGCTATGAAAGCTTTGAGCTGGGGACAAGGTGGGCATGGGGCCCAGCTGGGACTCCATGGGCTGGGAGGGCTTTGCCAGCCCCAGGGATTCTGGGGTTCTGTGAGGTTCTGCCCTCTCACAGCCCCCTTTTCATATTTTTTTTTTTTTTTTCAGCTGGAATATGGTAATTCCATGTTCCCTAATGCAGCTTAAGAAAAGCTGGCATTACAAATTCCCTTCATAACTCTCTGGGTTGTTGTTGGGAGTGCTGGGGGCACCGTGAGCAGCAGTTTCTCTGGAGGCTGGAGTGAGATGGGCTTCAAGGTTCCTCCCAGCCCAAACCTTTCTGTGGTTCTGGCATTCCAAGGGTGGCTGAGGGAGCTGGGAATGGGCTCAGCCTGGAGAAAAGGAGCTCAGGGGGGACCTTCCACAATCCCTGACAGGAGGGGCAGTGAGGGGGGTCAGGCTCTGTTGCTGTGTCCCAAAAAGAAATGGCCTCAGATTGCACCAGGGGAGGGTCACACTGAAGATTGGAACAAAATCTTTCCCTCTGAAAGTGGCCAGGCTTGGGATGAGCTGCCCAGGGAGGTTTGGAGTCACTGGAATTGTCCCAGAGGAGTCTGGATGTGGCCTTGGGGACAGGGTTTGGGTGATGCTGGTGGGGCACTGGGTGGCACTGGGTGATCCTGAGGGGCTCTTCCCACCCTGATGATTCTGGGATTTACACAACTGACAGACCAACATCCTTTTCCAGACTGACATAAACAAACAGAAATCAGTGATCAGAAATACCAAGTTGCATCTAAGTTATTTTTGTGTGATTTAGTCAGAATCACTGGTTGGTTTGGGTTGGAAAGAGCCTCAAATCCCACCCAGTGCCACCCCTGCCATGGCAGGGACACCTCCCACTGTGCCAGGCTGCTCCAAACCCTGTCCAGCCTGGCCTTGGGCACTGCCAGGGATAAGGGAACCACAACCCCTTTGGGTAAAAGCTTCTTGGAGTGCTTTGGAAGTGTTAAATAATCTCTGTGTGCCCCCAGAACTGTTCAGGGCCTATCTCTGCTCATTCCCAGGGCCCATCTCTGTGGTTGGAAGGCTGCTTTTAGGAGAATAAAAAATTAAAAAAATGAAAAGAAAAGAAAAGAAAGTTAAGGTCTTCACTTCAAAGCTTCCTGGCCCTATTCCTATTTTTATTTCCTCCCAGCTGAGTGCTGCAGTAAAGCCCCACACCATGTGTTCTGCTTTAAGCACAAGCTTAAAGTCACGTGCAGTGTAAGCCCCTCATTAGGCAGGGAACCCTTTCCTGACCCAGGGCACAGTTGGATTTGGGGCTGGCTGGAACCAGCAGAGTCTCCTGATGAGATCAGCCAGCTGCCCAAATTCCACCCGTGGGGCCTCTGCTCCTGAATTTTGTCTTTATAAACCCACTTTTTGCCTGGCAGCAGCACGGAGCAGGTCAAGGGTGGGAATGCTCCTTGGCTGCTCTCTGCCCTCATCCCTGCTGGAAATCCAACTTCTGTCCAGGGAAATCCAACTTCTGTCCAGGGAAATCCAACTTCTCCCCAGGGAAATCCAACGTCCCCCCAAGGAAATCCAACTTCTCCCCAAGGAAATCCAACTTCCAACTTCCCCCAAGGAAATTCCCCCAGGGAAATCCCACTTCCCCCAAGGAAATCCAACTTCCAACTTCCCCTCAAGGAAATCCAACTTTCAACTTCCCCCAGGGAAATCCAACTTCCCCTCAAGGAAATCCAACTTTCAACTTCCCCTCAAGGAAATCCAACTTCTCCCCAGGAAATCCAACTTCCCCCAAGGAAATCCAACTTCTCCCCAAGGAAATCAAACTTCCCCCAAGGAAATCCAATTTCAGCCCCAGGGAAATCCAACTTCTCCCCAAGGAAATCCAACTTCCCCCCAAGGAAATCCAACTTCCCCCAGGGAAATCCAACTTCTCCCCAAGGAAATCCAATTTCCCCCCAAGGAAATCCAAATTCCCCCAAGGAAATTCAACTTCCCCTCAAGGAAATCCAACTTCTCCCCAAGGAAATCCAACTTGTCCCCAGGGAAATCCAATTTCCCCCCAAGGAAATCCAAATTCCCCCAGGGAAATCCAACTTCCCCTCAAGGAAATCCAACTTTCAACTTCCCCCAGGGAAATCCAACTTCAACCCCAGGGAAATCCAACTTCTCCCCAAGGAAATCCAACTTCAGCCCCTAAATCCTGTGGAAAAGCCTCAGCCTTGCTTGGGAACCACCCTGGGATTGTTCCTCTGCATGTGGGATGTGCTGCTGGTGGGACTGGGTGAGCTGGAGAATTTGAATTTCTGTAGAGGAATAACAAACCAGGCTGGAGAACCCCTGGCATTCACAAATATAAAACATCAGAGCGTGGGGAGTGATTTTCTGGAAAGTGATTTAACCAATTAGTTGGAAAATATAAGTGTACTAAAATCAAATTATTAAAAACATCAGGGGAAACTTTGGAAAGGGAATTCTTTAAATAAAAATTTGTAGTAGAAGGTGTCCCTGACCATTCAGGGGGTTGGAATGAGATGATCTTTAAGTTCATTCCAACCCAAACCATTTTCTCATTCCATCAGTGCAATTTTTATGGAAATACCAGTGTGAGGCCTTTCTTCCACTGTTGTGAGGACCATGAAAATCCATATTTGTTGGTTTAAATTCTGTCAAGCAGAAGTAAAAATGGAAGGTCTCAGTAAACCCAGGATTTTTCAGGATGTTTATTCCTGGTGATGCCACCTGGACTTGCAGTTTTAGAGTTTTTAACCAGAGAGAGACCGTGGGAAATAGATTTGTAGAAGTGTTAAAATTTTTATTTTTTAAAATTTTTTTCTGACCCCATCTCTGTGTCAAAAATAAATATAATCTGACAAATGACCCCTCCTCTTCAGAGCTGGGAAAGGGAATCAGGAAGAAAAAGGAAAAACTAGAGTTTATGGAAGGGGAAGTGAAGGGGTAAAGAGAGGGGAGTATAAATACAAAAGTATAAATATAGTATAAATATAAGTATAAATACATATATTTATATATGTATTTATGCAAGTATAAATACAAAATACAAAATACAAAAATGGAGGAGGATGAGGCCTGTGTGAAATTCAGAGAAAGAAGAACAGAGGAGGAGGAACAACAAAGTGTCCCAAAGCAAGGGAATGGGTTCTAGGCAGGGAAGAGGATACAGGAATATTTTATCATTTCTTTCCTCTTTAAAATCTTATTTCTCAAAACCCATCCGACAAATTCAGCAGTTTCACTCAAATAAAAAAAAAAAAAATCCTAAACCTATGAGAGACAAGTAAAACAAATAAAAGTATGAGAGGCAAATTTGGAACTGGGGATTGTGAGACTGCTGGTCAGACCATGCCCTGGAAAATCAAGATTAGAAAAAAACATTTTTTAAGGCTGTCCTGAACTGATTGAATGTCATAAAATCACTCCAGAACTGTTCGAAAATTTTTATAGAAATAGCCTAATTTTTTTTTAAGTTCATCTGAACATCCCTTAGGATGGAGACTTCCACCTGTGCCATCACACAGTTTATTTATTTATTATTTATTATTTATTATTTAATTATTTAATTATTTAATTTATTTATAATTATTTATTATTTATTATTTATTATTCCCTGTGTTTTCCCTGGGGAGGTCCTACAGCTTTTTTTTTATTTTCCTTGAGGTTTTTGGGGCACTGCCCACGGAATGGGCACGGCCCCAAGGCTGCCAGAGCTGCAGGAGCCTTTGGCCCAGGGTGGGATTTTGGGGCTCTGGGCACAGTTGGGGTGGCACTGGGGGATCCTTGGAGGTCTCTTCCAGCTCAGGACATTCCCTGATTATTTAAAATTTAATATTTTGTCCCCCTGAGTCTGCCCCAGAGTGGGAAGGTGACCCAAATCTCCTTGCTGAGGTGATAAAATGTCCCCCTGTGCTAAGCCCTGTGTGCATTTCCATTGGCAATATCTGATTATTTCCTGATAAAAAACTCAGCACAAGTGACTCCGTTCCACTTACTCACTGTCTCAGCACTGAAAGGTTTTAATTCCTTCCTAAAAATAAAAGTTTCTCCAGGAAAACAGCTTCCACAACCTGGCTGGAAGCAGAAGGACAAAGGTGGAAATTTCCCTTTTTGTTTCATTTCTCCCCATATGCTGCAATTTGAGCACCTGTAAGAATATTGCAAATATTCAAAGTGGAGTTGTCAGAGACCAAAGCCAAAAAGCAGAATGGGAGCAGTGAAAGCAAATCCTTCCCTGAGTTATTCAGATGGGGCAGTTACAAAGGAGTTAAACATTGATTTCAGGGAAATTCCCATTTGTGTCCTGGTCAATCATTGACATTTCCCTGCTGGCTGTTTTGGAAATGACTTTTAAAAGCTCTTAGAGAGGAGGAGCATTATATAAATAAAAAAATTTCTTTTTTTTTTTTTTTTTTTGTTTTGTTTGTTTTGTGGTGTTTTGTTTTGTTTTGTTTTGTTTTGTTTTGTTTTGTTTTGTTTCATAATGGGGCAGATGAAACTCAAAACAGACTCCAAATATACCCAAAAGAGTTCAATATTTTGAAACCTGTGGTAAAAAACCACCAGCAAAGCCTCAGCTCCCTCTGCCAGGAGCTCTGAGGATTTGGGATCTCAGGGACAGGAAGATCAGCCTTAGATCCAGTGGGGTTTCAATTTCATTCCTGCAGTGATTCATTAAAACCCCTCTTTTAATTAGCAAAGCTCTGTTTCTCCTCATTTCCCAAAGAAGTGAAGAGCAGGATGGAGAACAGCCTGGAACTGGGAATGGAAATTCAATTTTATTCCATTTTTACATGTTCTTAGAGGGCATTTCCCACTGAAGCTGACAGGGTTTATTTTATTCTTTCTGCGTGGACCAAAACATCACATTTTATTCAACTTCCATTCTTTCTATTTTATTCTTTGTTCTTTCTATGTGGACCAAAACATCACAAATTATTTGAGGTGAAAAAAACTCCCCCACTCTTTCAATATTTCACTTTTACCTCTTGATTTAAATTAGGGATATCATTGGTAAAGTATTTTCTACCTGAAACTGCACAAATGAGCTTCTTTATCTTTAGTATTTTTTAGTATTCTTTAAGTAGTCTAACTATTCTTTAATTCTCTAGTATATCTTGTTTATTTATTTATTGGTTTCCAGCACAAATCACAGGTGTTTTATACATATAATTTATATATACAATTTATATATATTGTTTATATATATAAGATATATCTATTGTATATATAAATTTATACAATTTATATGTATTATTCCATATTATATAAAACTTGTTATTATTAACAAATTAACATATGATTATTTATATTATAAATTCATATTAATTTCATAATAATCTTATTCATTATAATTTATTTTAACAACTTATTATTAGAATACATATACTATTTATCTGTATGAATGATTATATTACATATAATTTATGATTTCAGTTTTTACTGAATTTTTTACTGAATTTATTACATATAATAAATTACTTATAATCAATTTTATTACATAACATTTATACACACATAAAATTGATATGCATATCAATTTATAAATATAATTACAAATAATAAATATCAAGTATAAATACAATTTTATAAATATAATTTCAAATAATAAATATCAAGTATAAATACAATTTCATAAATACAATTTTTTTAAAATATAGAATTATTTAGGCAGTTTTTAGTATCATTTTTAATGCAGTTTTTGTGTTTAGCTTGAAGCAGCCCAGCTGTGGGGCAGGGTCAGTGTAAATGCAGTGTAAACCAGGATGTATCACAGAAATACCCTTTAATCCACAATAACACATTCAGGAGTATAAAACCCTTTTTGTTGAGGTAATTCCCTGTAAGAATTTCCAGAGGATGTGAGGTTTTTTTGTCCCCAGGTTGAGCTGCCCCCCGGCCATGTCATTAAGTGGGAATTAGGAATAGCAGGGAGGGATTAAACAGGATTCCTGTGCCAGGAGAAATGGGAAATGGCATTTGGGCTGCCCTTGTGAGCTGGGAATGTTCCCAGCATTTTGGGCAAATTTGGGAATTGCTGCGAGATCCAAACCACTGACCTGGAACTGATTTGGTTCAAGGACTCGGGGTTTTCTTCCACTCCTGGCAAAGGCTTGAAAATCATCCTGAAAATTGGAATAAAAGACTGGCTAAGGATTAAAAGAATGATGGGAGCAGGTCTTGGATACTCCCAGGGATGGGGCAGCCTCCCCACCCTCACTTTTAGGAGGAATTTCCTCCTAAAAAAGACAAAAATTCATGATCATCACCTGCTGGAAAAGCAAAGAACGGTGGGGACTCCAATCACTGCTGGTTTCAGTGAGACACAAACCAAGGATAACTGAAAAATGCAAATCAAAAATCACAAAATGGCAATTACTGTAGGAAAACAGCTTCCACAGCCTGGCACTGCTGCTGGAGGCTGAGGGACAAAGGTGGAAGTTTCTCTTTTTGTTTTGTTTCTCTCCATATGCTGCAATTTGAGCACCTGTAAGAATATTGCAAATATTCAAAGCGGAGTTGTCAGAGACCAAAGCCAATAAGCAGAATGGGAGCAGTGAAAGGGAGAAGGATGCTCCCAAAATGGGCAAAATTTTATTTTAAATCTGCTGAAGTGCAGCTCAGGTTTTTCAGTCTTTCAGTCCACAATTTATTTTCCCCATTTATTTTGCCATTTCATTTCCCCTGCACTGCCCCAAGCTCTGCTAAATCTCATAGATACTGCAGTGGCTTTTAATGCAGGTCTAATGTAGGGAGAAAAAAAACCTGCAATTTGCATTTTGCCTTTGTAATTTCATTGGATTTTAGTGATTAAAAAACAAAAAAAATGAACCTGTGGCTGGAAACTCCTGTGACACCACGAGGGGCCTGGCCCAAGGCAACAGCAGTGTTGTAAAACCACAGAATTTGTTGATATTCCTCTTTTGTAAAGAGTGCCTTCACACATAAATTTAATATTTAATCTCTTAATTGTAAATAAGGTGAATATTAGTGAACCAGAGCCTCTAAAAATGTAAGACAAGACATCTGACATTTTAATTTTCACCTGCACTCCCTTGGTTTTTGCTCACTTTACAGAATTATCATTTAATAATTCATTTATTTATCACCATTATCAGAAGTGGAAGGGTGTAGAAATACTGGGCAGGTTTTAATATCAAAATCAAATTTAAATGGGCATTTGATCTAAGCAACAGGACTGAGTTTGGGTCTTTTGTTTCTCATTATTTATAAAGCAACAGGCCGCAGGTAGAAAGTTGAGTGCCACAAAGTTGCTTCTCAATGGAGGAGAATTTCTCCCTCTGCACCAAAAACATTTAATGACTTAGAGAGTGATGAAGTTAATTTCTACAGTAATTACTCACCCAGCAGCCCATGGGCAGTAAATAAAGCAGGGGGAGAGGAAAAGGCTTTCCCTGCCCTGAGGCACAAGGGGAGAGAGGGAGCGGATCCAGAGGGAAAATCCTTCCCTGGGAGGGTGGGAGGACCTGGAATGAGATTCCCAAAAAGCTGTGGCTGCCCCTGGATCCCTGGCAGTGCCCAAGGTCAGGTTGGGAGATGTCCCTGCCATGGGATGGATGAGTTTTAGGGTCCTTTCCAACCCAAACCATTCCATAATTCTGTGAAATTACAGCTTCAGCCTCATTGTCCTCTCTGTTGTCTTGGGAGAATTAGAATTTCCAGGTGGATGTCACCCCCTTGAGCTGTGAGCACTGCTCAGTAGATAAAAACAGGGCTGAGGGTGATATCCCATAAATATCCAGCACATTTTTAATCCTGGACCATTCCATAATTCTGTGAAATTACAGCTTCAGCCTCATTGTCCTCTCTGTTGTCTGGGGAGAATTAGAATTTCCAGGTGGATGTCACCCCCTTGAGCTGTGAGCATTGCTCAGTAGATAAAAACAGGGCTGAAGGTGATATCCCATAAATACCCAGCACATTTTTAATCCTGGACGTGGCCTGAGGGCCAGGAGCATTCAAAGAACAATTTCCAGCTGAGAGCTTTATTGAGAGTCATGAAACCTAAAACAAAATAATGGCAGGGAACTGACTCCAACACTGCATGAAAGCAAGAATATCCAATTCCAGAAAGCAAAACAGAATGGGAAGATTAAAAATGTAATTGTTGGCTGTTAGGAGATCATCCATGGCCAGGAAAAACCTGCCCAAAATTTAAAATGTGAGGGAGGAAGGGTTCCCTTATTTCCCTTATTTCTGCCCTGTCTCACTGAGGTCCTGTTTGGGATCAATCAGCCTTGAGCCAATTCTCCTGATCCTGATCACCAGCAGCCAGCCCAGCAGAGTCCTGGGCTCCTAAACTGTGCAGGTGTAAAGTGAATTAATTCCACTCATCACCTTCAGTGTAAAGTTAATTCCACTCATCACCTTCAGTGTAAAGTTAAATCCTTCCATCACCTTCAGTGTAAAGTTAATTCCTTCCATCACCTTCAGTGTAAAGTTAATTCCACTCATCACCTTCAGTGTAAATTCCTTCCATCATCTTCAGTGTAAAGTTAATTATTTCAGTGTAAAGTTAATTCCACTCATCACCTTCAGTGTAAAGTTAATTCCATTCATCACCTTCAGTGTAAATTCCTTCCGTCACCTTCAGTGTAAAGTTAATTCCATTCACCACCTTCAGTGTAAAGTTAATTCCACGCATCACCTTCGGTGTAAAGTTAATTCCTTCAGTGTAAAATTAATTCCTTCCATCACCTTCAGTGTAAAGTTAATTATTTCAGTGTAAAGTTAATTCCACTCATCACCTTCAGTGTAAATTCCTTCCATCACCTTCAGTGTAAAGTTAATTCCATTCAACAACTTCAGTGTAAAGTTAATTTCATCCATCACCTTCGGTGTAAAGTTAATTCCATTCATCACCGTCAGTGTAAAGTTAATTCCTTCAGTGTAAAGTTAATTCCATTCACCACCTTCAGTGTAAAGTTAATTATTTCAGTGTAAAGTTAATTCCACTCATTACCTTCGGTGTAAAGTTAAAGTTAATTCCACTCATCACCTTCAGTGTAAAGTTAATTCCTTCAGTGTAAAGTTAATTCCTTCCACCACCTTCAGTGTAAAGTTAATTATTTTAGTGTAAAGTTAATTATTTCAGTGTAATGTTAATTATTTCAGTGTAAAGTTAATTCCTTCCATCACCTTCAGTGTAAAGTTAATTATTTCAGTGTAAAATTATTTCCTTCCACCACCTTCAGTGTAAAGTTAATTATTTCAGTGTACAGTTAATTATTTCAGTGTACAGTTAATTATTTCAGTGTAAAGTTAATTCCTTCCATCACCTTCAGTGTAAAGTTAATTCCTTCAGTGTAAAGTTAATTCCTTCCATCACCTTTGGTGTAAAGTTAATTATTTCAGTGTAAAGTTAATTCCTTCCACCACCTTCAGTGTAAAGTTAATTATTTCAGGTAAAGTTAATTCCATTCATCACCTTCAGTGTAAAGTTAATTCCTTGCACCACCTTCAGTGTAAAGTTAATTATTTCAGGTAAAGTTAATTCCTTGCATCACCTTCAGTGTAAAATTAATTCCATTCACCACCTTCAGTGTAAAGTTAATTCCTTGCATTCCCTTCACTGTAAAGTTAATTATTTCAGTGTAAAGTTAATTATTTCAGTGTAAAGGTAATTCCTTCTACCACCTTCAGTGTAAAGTTAATTATTTCAGTGTAAAGTTAATTCCTTCCACCACCTTCAGTGTAAAGTTAATTCCTTGCATCCCCTTCACTGTAAGTTAATTATTTCAGTGTAAAGTTAATTATTTCAGTGTAAAGTTAAAGTTAATTATTTCAGTATAAAGTTCATTCCTTTCCTCCCCTTCCCTTGGTGTCTCCTTTAGGCTCAGCTTTGGCCAAAAGCCTTTAATCCACCCAGAGTTTTATAAAAACCCTCCCAAAAATCCTCTGGCATTCCCACTCCCCTGGGAACAGATTTTCTGTTTGATTTTAAGCGAGAAGCAGATTTTTCATTCCATTTTTCCTTCAGCACTGAGTTCACAGTGCCTGGATGCTGCTCTGAAGGAGAAAGGAAAAGGAAAATTTGGCTTTTCCTCTTCCTTGGGACAGGGAATGGAATTCCCCCTGGAAATGCCCAGGCCAACTTAAATAAATAATTATAACTAATAAAGAAAGAATAATAACTTATAAAGAATAATAACTTATAAACAATAACTTATAAATAAAAATAACTGTATTGGAGCATCCTGGGATAATGGAAAGTGCTTATTAAGTGAAAAAAATGAAGGAAAAATCCCTTTTTCCCTTTTTTTTTTAAAACATGGGGGTTTTTTTCTGCTATTTGGTTGAGAAATTGGCTGATTTTAGATATATTGGGTATTGGTCGGCAGGCAGAGCTCTGGAATAATAAGTTCAAAAGCTTTGGAATAATAAGTGGCAAAACTGGGATTTTTCTCCCTGAAAATGTATTTTTAATTGCTGCTGCTGTATCTTAAAATTCAGCCTGGAATTACAATTTCAGCATCTCAGGTGCAACATTTCAGGCCCAGTAGGTGGCATCAAAAGGGTTCTGTAAAATTCAGGGTTTGGGTGTTTGTTCTCCAGCCCAAGGCCATGGAATAAAACCAGAAAATTCCAGGTGATCCCTTCCTGACAAAAAGCTTTGGATGGGATCTGACCCAAAGAGACCAGAACATAAAATGCTAATAAGTGCATCAGAGTTGCATTGAGTAGTTTTAATTTTTATGGCATTTTTAACAGCAGTACTGTTGCCAGACAGAAGTAATTTTGAATTTTTAAAATGTTTTATATAGCCACTATATAATTTCAATATATTTTATATGTATTTTTTAATATTGCTGAAACAGGAGTAAATGTGGTGGGGTTTTCATTGTTTTAATAATGTTGTAATCTGTAGAAACGCTGTACAGTCATCAGAAGTTTAAAAACCATTATTTTGTCTTATATTTTTCATGTGTTATTGAAAAGAAAGTGTTAAGACAAACCAGTAGAGCTGCAAGGTCCTAGAGAGCCTCTTGCTTGGCTTGTGAAAAATGTCATTTTCATCTATATTTTCTTCTCTTGTTGTCCTTTATATAAAAATATATTAAAAAAAGATAAGCAACGGGCTGCAGGTAGAAAGTTGAGTGCTACAAAGTTGCTTCTTAATGAAGGAGAATTTCTCCCTCTGCATCAAAAACATTTAATGACTTAGGGAGTGATGAAGTTAATTTCTGCAGTAATTACTCACCCAGCAGCCCATGGGCAGTAAACAAAGCAGGGAGAGAAGAAAAGAGGCTTTCTCTGCCCTAAGGTGGCAGAGATATATATATTTTTGTATTTTTAAATATATATATAAATAAATATATATGTAAATATAAATATATAAATATATAAATATAAAATAAAATATTTGTAAATAAATAAATATATATAAAATACATAATTTCTACAAATTTAGATAATTATTTATTTATATCTATACTTTCTATATATAAAGTAGAAATATAAATTTATCCTGTAAAAGTGGTCAGGCCTTGAGACAAGCTGCCCAGGGAGAGCAGCTCATGTAATTTATAATAATTTATATAAACTTATTTAAATAATATCTATATTTATATATAAATATATTATTATATAAATTTAGACATTTATATATATATACTTTATACTTTTATATATATACTTTATATATATAAAGTAGAAATAAAAATTTATGCTATAAAAGTGGTCAGGCCTTGGGACGAGCTGCTGAGGGAGTGCAGCTCATGTAATTTATAATAATTTATATAAATTTATATAAATTATTTATATATATTTATATTTAAAAATATATTATTCTATAATATATATGAATTATATAAATAATAGACAACTTATATAAAATATAATTTATATAAGTTTATAGATATATATTTATATAAATATAATTTATATAAATTTAGACATTTATTTATTTCATATATATACACTTTATACTTTTATATATATACTTTATACTTTCATACATATACTTTATACATATATATATATAAACTTTATACTTTTATATATATACTTTATATATAAAGCAAAAATAAAAATTTATCCTATAAAAGTGGTCAGGCCTTGGGATGAGCTGCCCAGGAAGCTTTGGAGTCACTGGAATTGTCCCAGAGGAGTCTGGATGTGGCCTTGGGGACAGGGTTTGGGTGATGCTGGTGGGGCTGGATTGTTGTAAATGCTGAAATGCTGATGTGTGACTCCAGTTCAGAAGGCTGAATGATTTCTTTATTATAACTATACTATAATACATTAATTTATTATTTAAAGGAGATACTAAAACTATATACTTATTTTTCTAACTGCCATATCTAACTCATAACTCATGACCCTCTCTGAGAGCCCAGCCCCAGGTGGGTTGGATTGGCCATCAGCTCAAACAATCCTCACCAGAATCCAACCAAGCAACACCCCAGGGAAACAATTCTCCAAACACATTCCACATGGGAAAAACAAGGAGCAGAAATATAAATTGTTTTCTCTTTCTTCTCTCTGTGCTGCTCTATGAAAACTCCTGAGAGGGAGAGAAATATGCTCGCCACACTGGATGGTGCTGAAATGTTTTTCCTGCCTCAGATTCTGGGATCAGCCCCAACTCCTGTGCTGGTATCCCCAAATTCCCACAGGATTCTCCCGGCACAGCTCTCACCCTGCGGGTGTCACTGAGCCCGGGGCCTCTCCCTGTCCCTCCCTCTGTCCCCGATCAGGATTCTGATGACAAACATCTCCCTGCATCCTGAACAAGAGGAAAAACCAAAACCCCACAATTCCCGTAAGGATTTGTAGGGACGGTGTGTTTATTACAGCACTGGATGTGTGTGGGAATCATTCCCCTTCAAAGCACATGTGCGCCCCTGAGAGCTCCTGATCCTTTTTTATTACCCTTTACTAATTTCCATATGTATAGAGTTTCATTCTGATTTCACTTTACACTTACAGCTGGTTACACTTGTACTCAGTTTTTGTCAGAAAGTACAAAAAGAATTCCTGGGTCACTCTGCGCTGTTCCTTTCAAGGTTTGAGGAGTCTTTCTTATCTCTTCAGCTTGGAAATTCACGTTCTTTCTCCTCAGCTGGGGCAGTTTTGTTAGTGCTGCAGAGTTACCAGACAAACAGCATTATTTTATTTATGTTACCAAGCTCAAAGCAGCACACATCACCTAAATCCAAGCGGATTTCTACCCTGTGACATTTCCACTCTGTCTCAATCCTCGGGAAGACCTGCCCCAATGGGGTTGTGGAGAGCCAGGGAAGCCCACCCTGTCCAAAACCTATATAGACCCCTGACATTTCCTATTTTTCCTCTTTTGCCCCACTCTCCCATGGACACCACAGAATAAAGAGAGCAGTACCAACTTCTCCTGGGGTGAGAGCCTCTTTTGAATATTTTTCCCCTCTCCTGATATTCCTCCCCTCACAACCCCTTATCTCTGAGCTAGTTGAGTTATTCGGGGGCTGCGTGAGGGGGGAAACTACATTGGGGGTGCCCATTCCCATCATTTTTCCCTCAGGGTGGGTAACACCTGGCACCAGAGGCAGGATGAGACCAGCTGGAGCTGAAGCCTCCATTCTAAAGCCATTTCAGGCTCAATTTTCCAAGATCCAGAGCAGGTTTTGTGTCTCCTGGCAGCTGCCCGGTGCCACAGAGCGCTGCTCTGAGTGGGAGGAAAGCCACAATGGCAGCTTTTGAGCAGCTCTCAGCTTTGCCACCTACAAACCAAGGCTTTCCTGACAGAAACAAGGCTTTACTAAGCCCAGCTGGCCCAGCATTTTTGAGAATTCTCATCCCCTGGCAGTACTGGAGCACGGGGGTTTGTCCAGGGAGGTTCCTCAGGTTCAGAGGGAGAACCAGAGAATTTATCTAGCCCTGGCCATGCATCCCTCGAGCTCCTGCCTGCCCCAGGCCAGGCCCTTTTTTCCAGCCATCGAGCTCTTTGTGAAGGTGAGCACTGTACAGTTGTGTTTGTTTATGCAGGAGTTTTTGCTATATTTGAAATTTGTTTGGTAGCACTGTACAGTTGTGTTTGTTTTTATTTGAGATTTGTTTGGTTGCACTGTGCAGTTGTGTTTGTTTATATTTGAGATTTGTTTGGGAGCACTGTGCAGTGTGTGTTTGTTTATGCAGGAGTTTTTGTTATATTTGAGATTTATTTGGTAGCACTGTGCAGTTGTGTTTGTTTATGCAGTTTTTTGTTATATTTGAGATTTGTTTGGTAGCACTGTACAGTTGTGTTTCTTTATGCAGTTTTTATTATATTTGAGATTTGTTTGGTAGCACTGTGCAGTGTGTGTTTGTTTATGCTGTTTTTGTTATATTTGAGATTTGTTTGGTAGTACTGTGCAGTGTGTGTTTGTTTATATTTGAGATTTGTTTGGTAGCACTGTACAGTTGTGTTTGTTTATACAGGAATTTTGTAATATTTCAGATTTGTTTGGTACCACTGTGCAGTTGTGTTTGTTTATACAGGAGTTTTTACTGTATTTGAGATTTGTTTGGTGTGTTTGTTTATGCAGGAGTTTTTGCTATATTTGAGATTTGTTTGGTAGCACTGTGCAGTTGTGTTTGTTTATGCAGGAGTTTTTGCTATATTTGAGATTTGTTTGGTAGCACTGTACAGTTGTGTTTGTTTATACAGGAGTTTTTGCTGTATTTGAGATTTGGTAGCACTGTGCAGTGTGTGTTTGTTTATACAGGAGTTTTTGCTGTATTTGAGATTTGTTTGGTAGCACTGAGCGAGGGGAAAAGGACAAACAGAACTGGTTTGATTCATGTGTCTTTTTGGGTTGTAAGGGCTGCAAACCTTAATGAATTAACCTATTAACTGTGAGACACTTGGGTTTTAATTTTTCTGCCCCAGATTGAATCTAAATTTTAAAGGGTTTAAAAATGAGAGCCCTGATCTCTTGCAGAGTTACATCGAGTCTCCCTCAGCAGCACCTCTGCAAGACTTTGCCTCATTTTAACAAAGTCTCTTAACAAATTGCAATATAAATTACCTGAGAGCAACACTTCTGTGGCCACCTTCTCCAGGGCTCCCAGAACCCTTTAGGTTGAAATTCTTAATTAATTGATTTATTCTGCTTGTTCCCTTCAGTGCTTTACACATCACATCTTTTAGGCTGGTAAATATTTCTCTGTTCCTTTCCTGTGGTCATAAACTGATTTAACTCATTTTAATCTTGCAGTGACTCGTGCAGATTTATGTCCATATAGACAAATGAGGTGGAGGCTGTTTCCTTTGCAGGGACTGCTGTGATTTACACACAGATATGTTTATAATTTGTAATTTTTCTAATTGTAGGCTGGCAGTGATGGGGAAAGTATTGGGAACTGCCCTTTCTCTCAGCGCCTCTTTATGATCCTGTGGCTCAAAGGGGTCATATTCAATGTCACAACCGTGGATCTGAAAAGGTGAGATTGTGGCTTTTAATCCTGACATTTTAACTTTGCAGCACAACTTTCCCAAAACTTTTTTAAAAAGGGTTGTGGGAATCCAGAGCTTCCCTCTGGCTGCCCTGGCAGCTCTGGGACCCTGGCAGGGGTCAGGAACCCCCCTGGACAGAGCCCCCAGAGACACTGGCTGTGATCTCTGCCCATGGAAAAGAGTTTTCAATCTTACAGGATGAATTACCAGCTCTGAGTGTTTGATATCAGTAATAATTAAGTGTGGCACGGGTGCAAAAGTAAAATTTTAGGATTCTAGATTAGGGGTTCAGAGGGGACAAGATGGAGGAAATTGGGTGTGTCCTGTCCTTTTTCTCCTTCTTCATGCCCTCCATGTTTCACTGTGGTGTTGGCATTTTTCTGTTGGTTCAGGCTGGGGACACACTGTCCAACGTAGGTGACAGATATTGGCACGTTATTGTAAATCCAGCACAGGTAGTTTGTGGTATTTAATGTTTGTACCATCCCACTGAGGGCAGAGCCCCACACGCTGCCCTGCAGGACAGAGCTGCGGCAGGGCAGCAGAACATGTTAGAGATAAACAGAATAAACAACCTTGAAACAGCACAGACCAATTATGGCTTCTTCTTTGGCAGCGGGGCTGACAGACAGAGACTTTCTACAATCTCAGAATCATCAATAGCTCAGATTCCAACACAGGGTGACTCTTTTCTGCCAGGCTGGGAGAGTTGGGTGTGTCCAGGCTGGAGAAGAAACGGTTCTGAGGAGACCTTAAAGCCCCTTCCAGTTCCTCATCAAAAGGAGGGAGAAGGACTTTTAATGGCTTTTTCTTTCCCAGAAAACCTGCGGACCTGCAGAACCTGGCCCCGGGCACCAACCCCCCGTTCATGACCTTCGATGGGGAAGTGAAGACCGATGTCAACAAGATCGAGGAATTCTTGGAGGAGAAGTTGGCGCCGCCCCGGTACCGCACTCCCAACCCTCAGGGCTGCACGGGGGGATCCCAGGGCCTGCTCCAGCTCAGGGGTGGCTTTGGAACAGAGCTGGAGCTGGGGTCTCACTGCAGTGTCCCCAGGCTGTCCCCAGGTCATGGCTGTGCTGCTCCCACTGCTGTCCTTCATCCCAAGCTCACTGCTGGGTCACTCCCAGGGCACGGAATCCATCCTGTGGATGATGCTGTTCCCTGCTCTGACTTGGCTCACTTGAGGCTCCCCTCTCCACACCACACAAATCATTGTGCTCCCTGGGAGCAGGGAGGGGGAAGCTCAGGGTGACCTCGCTGCTCTCTAAAACCACCTGAAAGTCACTGCAGTGAGGTGGGGTTGGGCTTTTCTGCCGTGTCCCAGGTGAAGGGATGAGAGGAAATGGCCTCAGGTTATGCCAAGGGAGGTTCAGATTGGAAACTGGGAAAATGTTTTCCCTTCAAGAGTGCTCAGGCATTGGAATGAGTTGCCCAGGGTGGATCAGCATCCCTGGAAGTGTTCCAGCCATCTGGATGTGGGACATGGTTTGGGTGGGAATGGTGGGAGTGGATGGTGTGAAGGTGTTTTCCAACCTGGTGATTCTGGGATTGTGTGAAGCTGAGGGCACTGAACACCTCAGTGCTGGGGCTCTTGGAGTGTCCACGTGGGTCCACCAGGCTGCACATGAGGGTCTGAGGTTTGGATTTGTCCTCCCCCACCCCAGCAGCCCTTCCTACCTCACCCCAAACCCCTCTGTCCCTCCGTTGTCCCAGCATTGTGTCCCCTACCCCAGAGACCTTTTCTCCTCTGGGTATCAATCCTCTCCCTGTGCTCCCTTCTCAAGCAGGCAAACTTAAACCAGGGAAGCAGCTGCTTGCTTTAATTTTTCCCCATTTTTTATCCATCCCTGGCAGCTCCAGCTCCTGGAATGGCTGCTCTCAGATTGCTGATGGCCAAATGGGCTGGGCCAGGAGCCCGAGAGGAGCAGCAGCTCCTGAGAGTGGGGATTATCCCTCCACTCCTCCTCATGGCAGGAGCCACATTCCAGACAGCCTCACCTCTGGAGGAGAAAGCTTGGAAGACACTCTGGGGTGTTTGAGCAATGTTTGAAGCAATAATCATCATTTCCCATTGCCCTCAGGATGAGATTATTTATGTAGGGTTTAAAATAAGTGATTTTTAGTTTAGGATGGTTCCTTTTGAGTCCCGTGTGGCTGTATGGGGTCACCCTACCAATAAATGTGTATTAATTAGTGGAGACAAAAATAAAGAATAATTGGGTCACTTCTTTTTGTTTCTCTGAACTTCTCAGGTATCCCAGACTTGCACCGAAGCACCCCGAGTCGAACTCCGCAGGAAATGATGTCTTTGCAAAATTCTCTGCATTTATAAAGAACCCGAGAAAAGATGCAAATGAAAGTAGGTGCTGCAGTCCTGACATCAGCCCTGGGAGGGAGAAACCAGACCTGTGCAGTTGTAGGACACTGCTGGAGATGTCCCATTTGCAGCTCAGGTTAAAGTGATATTCCAGAGTGTGGAGGCTTTGGAAATCTGTGCCTGTTCCCTCCTTTAATGGAGGATTCCAAGAGTTGGTGGAAGCAGATGGTGCTGTCACCATGGCAGTACCAATTCCAGCCTCTCCTCACTCCTTCAGCCCTGGGATCTGCCAGGCTGCACCTTCTGCACAGCTTTGCCAAAAGCACAGCCCTCTGGAAGTGAGGGATTCCCTATTTCCATAAATAATGAGGACTCCAGCCCCTTGGCACGTCCCTAAAGCAGCACACTCATGAGCACCATGAATGGCTGGAGGAAGGCAGAGTGAGATGAAATATTAGGGAGAAATCCTTTCCTGTGAGGGTGGTGATGCCCTGGCACAGGTTGGTTGTGGTCTCCCCATCCCTGGAAGTGTCCAAGGCCAGGCTGGATGCAGCTTGGAGCAGCCTGGGACAATGGAAGGTGGCCCTGCCATGGCCACTGGGTGGGCTTTGAGGTCCTTCCCAACCCAAACCATTCCAGGATTCTGTCTCTGTCCTTCAGCTCTCAGGCCTGATCCTTGGGATGGCTTTGAACACCCCAAAGTGGCATCCCAGGGACTTGCTGTTGTCACTGCAGCTCTGCTGCCATTCCTGGCTTTGAACAGCCCAAAGTGGCATCCCAGGGACTTGCTGTTGTCACTGCAGCCTGGCTTTGAACACCCCAAAGTGGCATCCCAGGGCCTTGCTGTTGTCACTGCAGCTCTGCTGCCCTGCCTTGGGCAAGCACTGGCCCTGTGGCTCCCGTGTGAAGGCAGGGCCAGGCCACGGTGCCAAACCCCACCCCACAGAGGGGTTTGAGGAGCCATTCCTGGTAGCACAGCCCCAGGATGGTTTTTCCCAGAAGTCCCTTTAGCTCCTTAGAGCCCTTATCCCTTATTAAGGGTTAAGCCTAGGATGAAGGAATTGCAGGAGCTGGCACAGGCAGATGGCTGGGCTGGTGCCAGCAGACAGGATGCAGGAGTCGCTTGGTGTCACAGGGACCTTGGTACTGGCTCCAATGATCTTTTTATTGTCTTAACCCAGATTTGGAAAAATCTTTGCTTAAAGCCCTGAAGAAGCTGGACAACTATTTAAATAGCCCCTTGCCTGATGAAATGGATGCTTACAGCACGGAGGAGATCACTGCTTCCAGCCGCAAGTTCCTGGATGGAGATGAGCTCACTCTGGCAGATTGTAACCTCCTACCAAAGCTCCACATAATCAAGGTTTGCATTTGCTTTTTCAGCCTCCTGGGGAGAAGAGAAGCACAGCAGCTGAAATCCTTTCCTAGATTGTGGAAACACCACCCCCTCCCCCCCCAAAAAATTCGCTTGATGGAGAGATCCTTAAAAAGTTTTGTGCTAGGATTGAGAGAGGGATGGGACTTTTGTTTTTTTGGTCTTCAGGTTGTTTTTAGTTTTTCTCTTATCAGTAGTTTAGTACGCTGTCTGCATCTCAGTGTGTGAAGAGAAAGACACCCAAAGTCACCAGACACACAGGTTCAAGGTCTTTTAAAGCTATTTGGTCCAATCAACTCTTTAGATGAATTTATATCCTTCTACCAATAACTAATCATCTGTCTGTTCATGTAACATCTGCATTGTGGCTCTTTCTAACCAATCACTCTGTGCCACCAACACTGCAGGAAATGGAGCAGATGAAGAACAGGAAGGAGATCAGACAATGCCCCAAATTCTCAATGTTGTCTCCTGCCCACCCCCATACTAAAAACCCACAACTCCAAGTTTTTCACCCTGTGATAAACTCTCTGCTATCTGTTTCACACACTCGTAGATTCCAATCATTCCCAAAGTCTTGGAAGCTTTCTTCATGGACAGAGGTTAAAAGCAGGGTTGCCCTGGGGGTCAGGACTCCTCAAAACAAGCAGAGAAATATTCCCTGTGCCCTGGGCTCCAACACTCGAAGCAGAGGGATCCTTTCTCTGTCCCCAGGGACACTGGGGCCATTTCCTTACAGCACAGCCAGGGTGATCCTCACTTTGCTGCCTGCAGGTCTGGAAGAGCTGTTTCATAGCTGTGCTGTGACTGCAGTGGCTGAGCTTCTCACAGCCACGAGGATGAAATGAGTGCTGGGTTCAGGGCTGCAGAGAAGCGTTCTCATCTTTGCATTTCACATGCAAAGTGCACGTGGCCACAGCCAAGGAAGGTGACCTTGTATCATCCATCCCAATTTCTGTCTCTCCCATGTTTAATTTCCAATTCTGACAGGGAATTCTCCACCCACTGCCTCCCAGGCAAGGCTCCCAGCCTCCTCTTGCAGAACTGTGGAGCATCCACACAAACCTGAACAGCTCCAGTGGCCTGGCACTGGTGTTGTCACAGCCCAGAAGGCTGGAGAGGGATTTTTCACAAGGACAGGGAAGAATGGCCTTGAGTTGAAGGAGAGAAGGGTTAAATGGGGTATTGGGAAGGAGTTCCTCCCTGGCACAGGGTGCCCAGAGCAGCTGTGGCTGCCCCTGGATCCCTGGCAGTGCCCAAGGCCAGGTTGGACACTGGGGCTGGAGCAGCCTGGCACGGTGGAAGGTGTCCCTGCCATGGCAGGGGTGGAACAAGATGATATTTAAAGTCCCTCCAACCCAAACCATTCAGTGATTCTGTGATTCCACTCTGCAAACCTCTGGAAGAGAAATGACCACACTGGAATTCCATTTGTTTTCAAACAACAAGGCCACTTCAGGAAGTTTCCTGTCAGACTCCCACTCTGTCACAGGAAGAGGGGATCCAGTTGCTTTCCAACACCTCCACGAGTGAAAACTTTGCCCAGCCATCTCTGGGCTGATCCTATTGCAGACAGCAGCCAGGGATGAGCCCTGTCCCATGGCAAACCTTGGGAAGCAGCGGGGCCAGCACGGGGGAGAATCCCCTCACTCAGGGGAATGTCTGGAGGAGGACACAGCAGGAATGTCACACTGCCACATCAGCCTTGCTGCCTGCAGGCTGGGATTAGGGCTCAGCCAAGAGTTTTTGTCCCCTATCATTTGAAATTAAGGGTTTTAATTAATATTTTTTTGTGTTTCAATTAAAGTTTCCAAGTGTGTGTCAGTTTATTAATGTAGATTTGTTCTGTTCATTCCAGCTTAAATTTGCTGATTAACCTGAATCTTTTCCAGTTTGTTCTACTGGTCCACATGGCTTTGCATATCTTTAGTATGATATAGATAAAAATAGAGCTATAGACACAAAACAAATCCTTTACAGGGAGTTCAGCAACTTTCTCCTTTTTATGTCTTTCCCTTTTCTTTGCCCTTGGTCACCAACAACACCAGACTCACAGTGCAGGAATGAAAAATGGGCATAAAGAATAGGCTTGGGATTTTGGGGGTTTTGCAGATTATATGTGTAATGATGTTTTTCTTCTTTATCCGTTTTTTCTTTTAATGAAAGGTCGTTGCAAAAAAATACCGAAATTTTCACTTCCCACCTGAAATGACAGGGATTTCGAGATACTTGAAAAATGCATATGCAAGAGATGAATTTACAAACACGTGCCCTGCTGACCAGGAGATTGAATATGCTTATTTGGATGTGGCAAAGAGAATGAAGTAACCAGAAGATGCCTCTGTTTGTTGCTTCTGTGATGGGCAACAGCCAAGCTGGAAAAGCAAAAACCAGCAGAGATTCTGTGGTGTGATTTTAAGTTCTGCTATTGGCCAATCCTTTTATAATGATTGTATTGCAATATTTACTCCTTTTTAAATTACGTGTGTGTGTGTGTGTGTGTTTGTGTGTCTTGCACACTGGAAATCCGGTTGTCCATTCCAAGGAAAAGGTATCCATCAATGGCAAAGATTTGGAGGATTTAGGGAAGCAGTGTAGGTCACACACTTGCAGCAATACCACAGATGCAGTGCTGTATTTTGGGAAGAATTTGGCCTGTTTGAACACTTTGAGCCTGCCCTTAGTGTTCCACACTTCACCTTTGACTGGATGGTTTCTGTTTGCTTGACTGCCCTGACCCAGCAGCCCCTGACAGACCCAGGGGACAGCCCAACCTGCAGGTGGGAGCACACCTGATATCTCCCAGGCCTTTCCTCTGGGCTGGAGCCCTACAGGGCAGCTCCACCATGAACAATTCCTTTTCCCATTGCAGGAGTCTGCTTTGGTGTGGAAAAGACAGAAAGAAAGAAGTTTTCCTGCCTTCCCCTCTCTCAGGGCTGCAGAAGTTCTCAAACTTCCCTCCTGCTGCTCCCACAGAGAGAATGCTGGCCTAGGGACTCTCTGCTGTTGGATTGTGGGCACAGGAGGAGGGAGACACTTGTTTGTCCCTGTGGACACAAGAAATGGGCCAACATCCAGTCCCAAATATTCGTGTGGCATTTGTCATCCTTCAGTGATTCCGGTTTAGTTTTGGAAAGCAGAGAAGAGGAGGAGAGGGCCCAGGAAAGGAACAATCCTTCTGTAGCCCATGTCAGGAGGGGACAGCCGGGGGGTCAGGCTCTGCTCCCAGGGAACAGGGACAGGAGGAGAGGGAACGGCCTCAGGCTGGGCCAGCAGAGGCTCAGCTGGGACAGCAGCAGCAATTTCCCCATGGAAAGGGGCTCAGGCCCTGGCAGGGGCTGCCCAGGGAGCTTTGGAGTGCCCATCCCTGCAGGTGTCCCCTGGAGGTGGCACTGAGTGCTCTGGGCTGGGGACAAGGTGGGCATGGGCCCAGCTGGGACTCCCTGGGCTGGGAGGGCTTTTCCAGCCCCAGGGATTCTGGGGTTCTGTGAGAGCTCTCCCAGCAGAAAGAAAAGCCAATCCCGGAGAAAGGCCCTGCCCTGGAGCAGCAGAGGAGCAGCCCCGAGGCTGGAGGAGCCAGGAGCGGCTCCAGGCACGGCTGCTCAGCCCTGAGCCCTGTGGGGCTGCCCAGCAGCAGCAGCAGCAGCAGCAGCAGCAGCAGCAGCAGCAGCAGCAGCAGAGCCCCAGAGCTGCGCTGCTGCTGCGCTGCTGCTGCGCTGCTTTGGGCTCTGTGGCTGCACAGCCCCGTGCAGCTGCTGCCGCAGGGATGTGTCAGGAGCAGCACAGAGCTGCTGCTGCTGCCTCAGCTGGGGCTGCAGCGGAGGAACCCCTCCCGCCCGGCCCAGGGCTGCTGGAGGCAGGCAGGGCTGCAGGAACAGCCCCGGCCCGGCTCCCCGGCCACGGGCAGCGGCAGAGCGGGGCTCTGATGGCTTCACTGTGCTGGCTGCACAGGTGGCTTTGGGCAGCAGGGGAGTTGGGCTTCCCCTTCCCCTTGTTAAGCTCTTCTTCCATCTCTGCTGTCCTCTGCTGCAGAACCATCCAGGGAGTTGCTTCCTCCACACAGGCAGCAGCTCCCTGGAGGCTGTTTGCCACCCTTTGGAGGAACTGTGCTGTGCCCCTTGGTGGAGCTCGGCATCTCCTCTGCTTCCCATCGGAGGAGTCCTTTGTCCTCATCTGCTTCCAGTGGGGACGGGGACTTGGACATTGTCAATCCATGCATTCGCAGAAATGAAAGAAAACCATGACTGATTAAACTGAAACCAGGCAGGCGCTGTGAGGGCCGTTCCGCTGTCCCTGCCTCAGGCCACGGACTGAGGAGTGGCACTTTCAGGGCACCGACAGCCGCCAGTGCTCCCACAGCCTCCCTCCCTGCAGGGCTGCGGCTCTCACAGGGCCGCCAACACCAAAGGGAGCTGGGGCTGGCAAACAGCAATAGGGAGATGCCAATGGAGGAGACCTGCACTAAGAAGGTGACGAAGGCGACAAAGACCATCAAGGTCTTTGAAACTTTAAGTAGATGATGAAGATGAAGAAGAATAGGAATTCAATAATACAGAGTAGAAAGTTAGTAAGAAATTTCAAATATATTGAAGAAGAAGTGTAATAGGAATAAGAATTTATGATATAAGACACAGACAAAAAGAAAGGGTACCCCAACTACCAGCTTCTGGAATCCAGTGTTGTTTCGTGGTCATTAAGTTTGTTGCAGCATGAATTTGTACAGGAGGCATTTTTCCTGTGAGAACAGGAGCAATTCTGATTTTACTCCTTGTGTGCTGCCATGCAGCCCCAGAAAGGAGGGGTGCTTTTCTACACGTGTGCACACACATCTGAAGCGTGTGAGTCCTCCACTTGGTCCACTTTGATTCTGAAGCCTTGTACCCATGTGTTCTTTTTCTCCTTCTTGTTGCTCAGCTGTGCTTCGATGTTTCCAAAATAAAGCAGATGAGAAAAACCAAGGAATTGACATGTTTAAAAAAGCAAGAACAACCAGAGAAAGAATTGCAGATGAAAATATTTTTTTAAATAGTATATCTTTTCTTTTATTAAATGTATTGTCAGCAGAGATGTTGCGTGTAACTAACTTTTTATGCCATTTGATCCAGATGTATTTATACTGGTTTATCATTTTTAATGCCTTTTGAGCCACATGTACAGCAGCCTAGTGCCATGGAAAGCAGTTTTCTCTCCCAAGTAGCCTAAAACACTAATTTCTTGCTCCCAGAGTGGCTGAACCCCGTGTCTTCGGTGTCCCGGCGCACACCCTGGCCCCGGGATCTGCACATACATCTTGAATACACAAAATATGAATGCGTATTCATATACCTGTCAAATCCTCTGCTCTGCTTCCTATGCTAATTGGCAAAAAGGCTATTAAGCATGCATAGTTTTGTTCCCTGAAATGAGTTGGAGGTTTATTTTGGGGAGGGGTCTCCAAAATGAAGAAGTAGAATAAGTCCTCCTCATTCTGACCTTTCTATCTTTTCAATGCATACGTGAAAAATGAGCCCTTGTAGTTTTCCTGTGTTCAATGGATTACTCAAGTATGGGAAGTCCGCAACTATTTCCATGTCCCTGAAATCTGTTTATTATATTCAGTTTTTCATGATAAGCAGAGCTACCCAAACATAAAGTTGACATGCAAAGATTTAATAGATCCTGGATATCTTCTCTAAGATCCATCTACTGTTAACGATCAGAAAAGCCTATTTATCTACTTCTGCTAACTCAGCAACATCGAATTTAACTATCATATTAAGTTCCCCAAAATTCTGATTTCTTCAAAATTAATGTCTCAGGGAGCTGCTCCCAGCCAGCTCCTGCCCAAGCCCCCCGCAACCCGGGCTGGCTCTGTGCGCTCCGGCAGCCACGACGGGACTGGGGAACAGCTGGGGACTGGGCTTTGCCCACAGCTGAACCTGGAGAGCTGCGAGCTCTGCCCTGCACGCTGGTACAGCCACGGCAGGGACCAGGCCAAGGAGGAAGGAGGAGCCGCTTTGCCTTGAGCTTCCATAGGGAAAGCTTATTCGAGGTGGAGAGAGCAGGATAAAGAAGAGCCCCTCACCCTCGTTTGCAAGGGGTTTTGCTCAGATCCAAGTCAGGTGGTGGGTACAAACAGAGAAGCAACAGGGAATCCTCAGGGCAGGAGTGAGGGGATTACAGCAACACTGTGGGACAATCAGGATCGGGGGAGCAGAGGGAAAGGCACAGGGGCCAATGGGGCATCCTGGATTAGGGGATTTCCAAGTGAGGGTTTCAATCAGGGGTTGGCCCAGGGGCTGAGTGGCAGGGAACATTCAGGAAAAAGGGGCAGGGTTAACTGGACAGGCAGGGAAGGGACTGGGACCAAGGGAGGGGAATAACTTGAGGGACACCTTCAAAGGGAGTGTACAACATAGGGGAAAAAAACAACTTGGGGAAAACATGGGCAGACAACAGAATGTACCACTTAACAATAACGTAATGAAATAAATACAAATCGCAACAGGTTCCTGTGTGCTCCGCTGCTGTTGGGGTTCCGGGGTGGCCCTTTGTGACACGGCACATGGTGTCACGGCCCTTTGTGATGTGGGACGTGGTGGTGGCCAGAGACACTTGTGACATCAGGGAGCTCCGCGAGGGTTGAGGATCTCCAAGGGGCGCGGAACCCTGGGGTGCTCATTCCCAGGAGAGCCGCTCTCTGAGGAGGAAGCAGCTCCCTGGCTCTGTCTGCGCCTGACACCGACAGCGATAGCGGCCGACAGCGACAGACAGCGACAGCGACAAGGACAAAGCCAACTCCAACTCCCGGTCCCACAGCTCCTTGCCCAGCTGGCTGGAAGCCACCAGCGAGCCGTGGTCAGGGGCAGTGGGCAGCTCAGTCCTGTCGCTGTCACAGAGTGAGGAGGAGAGGATCTTTGCCAAAATGGGCCAAAAGCTTTCCCGGAGGGAAGATGTGGAAGAGACCCAGCAGAGAGAAGTTCCAGGAGCCCAAGAAATGTCCGGGCAGGGAACGAGGAGCAGCCAAGGGCTGTACCAAGGCCAGGTACGTGTGAGAGTTTGGGAGGTTTCCCAGTACAGAGGTGGGACACACCAAGAGCTGTGTGAAGGGGAAGAAACCATCAGAGCTCAGGAGCTGTCCCAGTGGGAGGAGGACAGTGAGATGTACCAAGAGGGGCGGGAGAGGGAAGAACGAGTGACAACCCAAGAGATTTCCCAGTGGGAAATAGATGTGAGTGGGTGGCAGGAGATGGGATGGGGAGAAGACGAGAGGTGCCACGAGGGCTGTCCCTGCAGAGAGATCTGAGTGTCCCAGAGGATTCCCAATGGGATGATGCCCAAGAGCGTTCCCAGAGGGAAGGTGAGAGGTACCAAGACCTCTCAGCATGGGGACAAGGTGTGCACTGCCACATGTCCCAATGGGAAGACAGGAGAGAGCTGGAATTGTCCCAAGTGAGAGACAGCAGTGGCAGGGAGCTGTGCCAAGGAGCAGACGCTGCAGCCCAAGAGCTGCCCCGGTGGGACGATGTGAGGGAGCGAAAGCTGTCCCAAAGGGAGGAAGATGTGAGCAGGCAGGAGCTGTCCCGATGGGGACACAACATCAGCTCAGAGATCTGGGACAGACCCTTGTGCCCAGTGAGGGACGAGGAGCCTCAGCCTTGTCCCCCAGAGGGGCCCAGCTCTGCCAGCCCCGTGGGCACAGAGGTGGCAGCAGAGGCAGTGCCTGCCCTAACCAGCGCCTCTCCTGCCCCACAGAGTCCCACGGAGGCCGAGCCGGCAGCTGCTGCCCCGGCTGGAGCTGCTGAGGAGGAGCAGGAGCCAGGGTGGGCAGCGGCAGAGATGGCAGAGGAAGACAGCCTGGAGACCTTGACTCAGGACAGTGATTGGGATTCTGATAGCGAGGAAGAGAGCCCGGTGTCTGCCCCGCACAGCCCCGCCGGGCCCTTGTCTGTCCTGGCAGGGCTGACAGGGGCAGTGCTGGTACAGGATGACAGCCTGGAGGCCTGGGTTTGGGGAAGTCTCTGGGAATCTGACTGTGAGAAAGACCTGTGCCAGAGGACATTTTTACTTGTCCAAGAGCTGTCCCAGAAGGAGAACAATGTGAGCTCCAGCTCTGAGGAGAAGCCTGTGGGCCCAGTGAAGGAGGGGGACACCCAGCCTTCTCCCCCAGAGGGGCCCAGCTCTGCCAGCCCCGCAGGCACAGAGGTGGCAGCAGAGGCAGCCCCTGCCCTGCCCAGCACCTCTCCTCTCCCCGGCAGTCCCACGGAGGCCGAGCCGGCAGCTGCTGCCCCGGCTGGAGATGCTGAGGAAGACCTGTCCCATGGAGAAGTCAGCAGCTCCCAAGGCCCCTCAGACTGGGAAGAATACCTCGAGCAAGCGCTGTCCGGAGGAGATGTCATCAGCTGCAAAGAAATTTCGGACTGGGAAGAACACCTTGGCCAAAATGTGTCCAGAGGGAATGGCAGCAGACCCTCAGGACTCTCCAGCTGGGAAGACGACAGCGACACGGGGCTCGTGCAGGAGAACTGGCCCCAGCACGTCATCTTGGCCAAGCCCCTGTGCCCCGAGGACGATGAGTGGGACGATGTGAGCCTCCTGGAGCTGCCCCCAGAAGACAAGAAAGAACAGAAAAGGAAAGTTTTAGTGGCAGAGGGGCTCCCAGTGCCCGTCCCTCGGGAGGCCTGGGCTGAGTGCCCGGCACAGGAGCCGTGCAGCCAAGGGCCGGCGCCTGCCCCGCACAGCCCCCCCAGCCCCTGGCCTGCCCGGCTGGGAGCCCAGGCCCTCCGCGGGCAGCCGGCTGCCCCCAGGAAACGTCCCTCCCGCTCCAGGCGGGCGCTGCGGGCGCTGCGGGGGCTGTTCCGCTGTCCCTGCCTCAGGCCACGGACGGAGGAGTAAAACGGGCACGGAAAAGGGTGAAGAGCATGAAGAGAAGGAAGGTTAAGAACAGGAAGAACATGAAGATGACCGCTCCTGCCAGTCCCGCTCCTCTGTGTCGGAGCAGCAGCTGTTCGGCTCGGCTCGAGGGGCTCAGAGATTGCTGCTGCAGCTCCTCCAAATCTGGGCAGAGAAAAGCCTTTGGATGGGCCAGGCAAGCCAAGCAAGCCAAGCAAAACCCAGCCAGGCAGAGCCATGAAGACCTGGGCAGTGAGGCTTGGAAAATGCCCATCCAAAGAGCCCAAAGCTCCCCCATCCCTGCCCCGCACACACCCGGCCCCGGGCTGGAAGGTGCAACAACCATTTCTTGGGCACAAAGCAGAGGCTCCTGGAACAGACTCTCAGCACAAACCCCTCCGGGACAACAGAAAAAAGACTAAGACCAAGAAGATGAAGACGAAGACACAGAAAATGAGGACGAAGATGATACAGCAGATGAAGAAGACGAAGACAGTGAAGAAGATGAAGACAAATAGGATGAAGAACATGAAGAAGACAGAAAAGACGAAGAAGACAAAGATGAAGACTAAAAAGACAAGACAGAGAACATTTATTTAAGAATAGATAGATGAAGTATAGTAATAAGAATTTAGAAATACTTAGAAGAAGAATAAGAATAGGAATAAGAATTTCAAAATATGTAGAAGAAGAAATAGAAGAATAGAAATAGGAATAGGAATAAGAATTTTAAAATATGCAGAAGAAGAAGAAAAAGAAGAATAGAAATAGGAATAGGAATAACAATTTCAAAATACATAGAAGTAGTTAAGAAAAAGTAGAGTAGTAAGTAAGAGTAGGAAAAAGAAGAACCGTAAGAAGAATATGAATAGGAAAATTAATAGAAATTTGAAGGAATAAGTGAAACTAGCAAATAATTTATTTTTGTTATATATTATATATTTCTACTATGATGTATGAAATAAACACATGAATATACCATATGTTTTAAGCAGCTGCGGAGTTATTTCTGGAGTCCGTACAACTTCTACAACACAATTTCTGGGGCTGGCAGAGACCCTACAGATCATGTAGTTCCATTTGATTATCTCCAGCTCTGTATCTCTTCTCTCTGACATGGGTTTCCTTTTCTTTTCTCTCTCCCTTCCACACTCTTCTTAGGAAGTAAAATCCATATTGTTGAATAAAACCCCTCTGTTGCCATCCAATGGTTTCATTTGCTACTTAATTTAGGCAGAGGCCTCTCTCCCTCATCGCGCTGTGACACATGACCAGGGACACCTTCCACTATCCCAGGTGGCTCCAAGTCCCATGCCCGTTTTTCCCTGTTTTAGGATGACTTTCAGAGAATCCCAGGATCCCAGCTGCAGGGACAGCAGCTCCTGCTCAGCCCTGCAGCAGCTCCGTGTGTGGCAGTAGGGCCAGGCCCTCCCCAGCCCCAAATGGCGCTGTGGATCCATCCCTGGAAAGAGAAATGGTCTTGGAAAGAAAGGCCTTGTGTTGGCATAAGATATTTGTTAAGTTTTTCATTACTTTTAGTTACTTGTTATGATTTTTGTTGTTCAGGGCCTGATAATCTGCTCTTCATTTAGAAATTCTCCTCAGGAATGAGTATCACTGTGTCTCTCCCTTTTTTCTTAACAGCCTCTCTGCTCGAGCTCGTAGAATGGGATATGGGATGTGTTCGAGGCCAAAGTTTGATTTTAGCATTCTTGTGATAATTATTTATATTTAATACCAGTTTCTTGTTGCTCTGAGGGGCCATCACTCTGCATGAAGAGTGATAACCCTTTGAAAGGGCAGCCTGAGAATAAATCATAAACCCAAACCTGTTGTCTTCCAGCCCAGCTGAGAGAGAGGGAAATATCAGGGAGGTGAGTGGCTCCCAGGTTTGGGGGAATTCTGCACCAGTTGGGTTGTTTTGCCTGGAGGAGGCTGAGGGGATACCTCATTTTTCTGCACAACTCCTGATGGTGAGGAGGGGTCGGGCTCTGCTGCCGTGTCCCAAGGGAAAGGAGGAGAGGAAATTACTTTAAGTTGTTCCACAGCAGATCCAGATTGGAGATCTGAAAAAAAATTGGCCCTGACAGAGTGGTCAGGCCTTGGTATGGGCTGCCCAGGGAGGTTTGGAGTCACTGTCTTGACCTTGAAGGTGTTATAGATAAATATTATAATGCTGGCTTTTCACAGATATTAAAGTGTGTTATGTGTAGTAGATATAATTCGCGCTATTTCTAATATGATATATGTGATATTAAATATTTGTTAGAGTATACACGTTTGTATTAGGATTCCTCCCCACCCTCTCAGGCGAGACTGGGTGTAGATTGGAAACTGATTTACAAGTAAGAAGGTACAGCTCGCCAGGAGATGGGCCATGGCTGGGGAGATACAGAAACCCCAGGTGCTGATCATCGTGTGAGCGACCCAAGATGGATCTCATGGAAATACTCAGGCAGATACATGTGAATACAGCGTTCCCCAGTTCAGTAAAATTCATCAAGGGATTCAACAAACTCCAGACACTGAATTGTTCTCCCTCATCACCAAAAAAGAAAATCTTATTAACATATGGACTCTGAGTAGAAGAAAAGACTGATTGCTGAAATCTTGGCCTCAGGCGGAATTTTCCCTATAAAAACCGCTTGTACCAGAATGGAGGTGTGTGGGCATGGAGGAAAACCTCTGCTGAGGCTGACTTCTTGTTGCACACCCAGCGCCCACCCCGGGCTCGGCTCTGTTCTTTCCTTGTGGCTGGCTAGATAGAATTTGATCGAAAAATAAATACTTTATTTTTTCATATTAATTTGGCTGGGCAAATTTTTATTTATAACAAGTGGATTCCATATGTGTGGTGTGAGAGTAACTTTGTTATAAAGAGATGGTTTTTATTTCTGTTGGTTGTTGGTGATTAAGCTCAGTGCAATAGCTGCTATCAGTGTGCTTGTGTTAAAATGCCTGCTGGGATGGGATAACACCCAAAGGACACAGGATGAGCACACCTGGACAGATGTGCCAGCCATCAGCACTCACCCTCTGGAGGCAGTGGGGGCCAGGGCCCAGAACTGGGGGGAATGTAAAAAAGGACTAAAAGCACAATCAAAGTGTACACATGCTCTAAAAAAGTGCACCCAAGAAGAAGATAAGCTAAACAATTCTTGGAACGTGTAAACTGCTTTGGGGAGAAGTTTACTGTGCATAAGGGCTATGAATATGCAAAGGGCTGATGTAATGAAAAGGTATTTAAGGGGTGTCCCTGAAGATAACAGGGTGCTCTTGCCTGAGTAATAACCTTTGCTCTGTGATCCTTGTCTCCCGTTGTCCTTTACTGAACTTTTACATTTTCCCAGCAGAGTGAACGTGTTTTTCACCAAGGTCTCTCCCAGCCCCGCTAATTCGGTGGTTCTGTGCTCCGGCTCCAGGCTGGCACTGCCAGGGCTGTTTGCCCAGCGCTGGTGCCCAGAGCCAGGAGGGGCCGAGGCAGCATCTCCTGGAGCTGAGCTCCATCTGCCGGGAATCCCAGCGAGCCACAGCCTGCCCTGTGCCCTCCTGCCTCCCTCCTGCTTCCCCCTCTGCCCACAGGGCACAGCAGGACTGGCCAGGACTGCCCAGTCCGGCCTCATCCCTCCCCTGGCACAGCCTGGCAGAGCCAAAGTGAAGCAGGAGCAGCCCCGCTGTGCCCGGGTGGGGATTTCTGTTTCTGGGCTGCAGAATTGCACAGAGATGGAGAATATCCCGAGTTAGAGTGGTGCTGAGAATTCCCTGGGTTAGGCACCCCCAGGGATCCCCCAGTGCCAGCCCTGCCCTGCCCAGACCCCACCAGCCCTACCCTGGGCATCCCTGGCAGCACTGCCCAAAGGCTCCTGCAGCTCTGGCAGCCTCAGGGTTGGGACCTTGGAAAAGGCTGGCACAGCTGGGATTGTTCCCCTGCACAGGAGAAGCTTTGGGCTGAGCTCAGGGTGGCCTTGCAGGGCCTGGAGGAGCCCCAGGAAAGCTGGAGAGAGACAATTTCCAGGGCAGGGAGGGACAGCACACAGGGAATGGCTTCAGACTGAAAAATTACAGGTTTAAATCAGATAATTAGGAAAAATTTTCTCCCTGTGAGGGTGGGGAGGCCCTGGGATGGAATTCCCAGAGCAGCTGTGGCTGCCCCTGGATCCCAGGCAGTGCCCAAGGCCAGGCTGGATGGGACTTGGAGCTCCTGGAGCTCTGGCAGCCTCGGGGCCGTGCCCATTCCCTGGGCAGTGCCAGCACCTCTGGGGAAGAACCTGTCCCTAAAACCCAACCTAACCCTGCCCTGGCCCAGCCCCAGTCACTCCCTGGGTGCTGTCAGGTCACAGGGAGCAGAGATTCTGATTTCTGCTGTCCCTCTGAGGAGCTGTAGACCCCAATGAATCCCCTCTCAATCTCCTTTTCTCCATCTGGACAAGCTGAAATCCTTCAGCTTCTCCTCATGTGGCCCCTCCAGACCCTTCACCATCTCTGCATCCCTCCTCTGGACACTCTCTGAGAGCATTAATGTCCCTTTCACATTGTGGTGCCCAGAACTGCTCCCGGGCCTCGAGGTGAGGCCACCCCAGCCCAGAGCAGAGCTGTGACCTTTGCAGCCCCAGAGCTTGTTCAGCTCAGAAGGGCCCACTCCCACCCTCTGACCCAAATGGTTTCAGCAATGCCACCTCCATAGTTTGTGTTTAACCCTTCCAGAGGAAGCAGCCAAGGTGGATTTTATCCCCAGGGCCTGTGTCCGTGGCAGTCGTGGCCTCTGCCTGTTTCCCCCATTAAGTCCCTCTCCTCTCTGAAAGGGAAAAATGATTTCTTCTTCCATCCAGCCCAGCTCAGCCATTCCCCAGGAAGACCTGAGTCAGATGTTTGGTACCTAAACCAAATACCTGAGGAAGGTGGGGAAGAGGGAGACAATTACTGGAGGGAGACACACAGTTACTGAACCAGCCTAATGTAAACAAGATCTAAAGCAAGAGTTCAAAGTTATTAAAACTAGGGGAAAATGCCAAAGAAGGAAATTCTTCTCTGTTCAGTCACTCAGCTCCGAAGCCAATGAACCCTCCTTCACTATTCCTGGAAGATGATTTATGGACATGTTTTTATGGTGCAGACAACAATAACAACAACTGTGACCCTTTTCATCCACAGACCTCAAAGGGCTTCTCAAAGATCAGTGTCGCGTGTGCAAGGAGGAAACTGAGGCACGGGGAGGGAGGGATTCTGCTCCAGCAAGTGGATAAACCCTGAGTTGGGAACAATCTGTGCTAAGATGCATCACTCAGCAAACAGAAAAGAAACAAGGGGAGTGTGAGTGGTGGTGGAAATGAGAAAAGAGGCTCCTAAGCAATTGAATTGAGAGGAACGCTGAGCAGCAGCTGGGAGAAAATGAGGCTGTTCTCCTCCTTGAGGTATTTGCCTTCAGCAGCAGCACAGCAGAGAACCTAATTCCTAGGAAGTTTGTTTTGTCAAGGATAGAAAAAAAAAACAACCATTCAGGAGTTTTTGGTTTGTTTGTTTTTTTTTTTTTCCCCAGCTTTTTACAACTGGAGAAACCACAATTTAGGGACTGCTCTTGCATCTTTTTAATAGACAATGAAAAACCTATTTTTTCTTAACAGAACTGGGGTTTGTCTCCTAGAGCCTTTTTCTGTTTCCTAATTGCAATATCCACCTGGGAGGGATAAGAGATTGGAAATATAATTTTGCTTATTTAAAGATTTGGAATAAATTTGACCTCCTGTTTGGCCCTCTTGTCCCCCAACTCCCTCTTCCCTCCTGTGTCACCAGAACTGTCTTTGTTTTGGTGTGGAGTCACATCTCAATATCCCTGTTGATATTACTGCAAAAAAATATTACAGGTACTAAAATATCCCTCACAAAAGTGTCTCTCTGCCCCCACTCTTCTCTGGGTGTTCTGTGGGGTTGAGAAGTGGCAAAATTCACCACCCACAAAGAGGGGACAAAATGGGAGACTCATTTCTCATCTTTAGTGGAACCACGCTTGGAAACTCCTGGAATGTATCGTGTGGTGTCTCAATGAGAATTAAGGAAGACTTTGGGAAGTTGAAAATGTTCTGCTTGGTCACAGGACACTGAGAAAGGAGATAAATATTTTCCAGCAGGTGATATGGCAGAAGGCCCAGGGAAGTTGGGCACTACACAAACAGATCCCAAAAATCAGCTCAGACTAATGGGAACACACTGAGAAAGGCAGGACTAGAGGTAAAACAGCACCTTAAACACATTTGGGCTGCAAAATCATCCAGATGACCCCGTGGGGTCACAGCCACGGTCTGGACAGCACCGAAAATCAAGCACAGACCCTGGATTTTGGCCTCTCACACCTGGGGCTGGTTGGAAATATTTGGGCTGGGCTGTGGTGCAAGCTGCTGATTCACCCCAGCCTTGTCCTGCTGCCTCCCACAAGGTGACAATCCTGCAAGGGCCAGCGTTCCCAGGATTGGCAGGCTCCAGCCTTTGGCATTCAGCTTTCATCATGTCCAAAAAGATGCCACTGAACAATTTTTCAGGACCACACTGACAGATTTTTTGCCATCTGCAGTAAGTTTTGATTTTTGGTGCAGAAAGTTTCGATTTTCACTGCAGAAAGTTTTGATTTTCCTTTCTAAAATAGAACAACTTCCACACATCCAGCCCCAAAATCATAATTCCCATGGGATGGAAATGCTGGTTGGGGTCACACATCCCCCAAAGTCACCTGTGCTGGGCTGACATCTCTGTGCTCCTGCTCTGCAGGAAGATGGGGAAATACCAGAGATGAGCGATTAGAATTCAAAAAGAAAGGAAGATTTTCTTTCCTCCCTCCTCCACAAATTTGGCCACAGTTTTATGGGGCAAAAATGCAACTGGAAACATTCCTGTGTGAAATAACCTTGATTCAGAACAACTCATGTCAGAGGGGAAGGGTGAAGTTTGCCATAGAGGCTTCATGTAGGGATTTTGCTGTTTCAGTGGAAATTCACTGGTTTTCAAGGAATTTCAGGTCCCTTCTAAGCCAAACCATTTTGTGATTCTATGAACTGGGAGGCCTCACTCCTGAGGGATTCTGGTGTGAGAAAACAGGGAAATAAACTCCATCAGGAATAAAGCTGGTGGTGTTGAGAGGCACCTTCAGCTGTCAGAGCTCCTCAGGAGCCATGCCTGGGTCTCCTCTGCTCACGGGATGTGGCCAGTGTAAATCTGCCACTTAAAAGCCAGAAAAGCTACAGTAAATTTATTATTTCTAGCAAATTCCTGCTAAAATGATGGCTTCAAAAACACCTGTGTGGAAGAAGTATTTTACAGGCTGGGTTACCTTTTCCTCATCTGGTGGCACAATGTTTTCTTGTTTTGCTTATGCATTATTCATCCTCATCAAAGCAAGCTCAGTTTGTGTGAGGTTCTTTTTTTCCTTATTATCTTTAAAAAAAATAAAAAAAGTGATAGATGCTGTTAGTTGTTAGTCTAAGAAGTTCAGATTCATGTAAATGCAGGTACTACTAAATTAGAGTCATTAGAGTTGCTGTTGAGCTGTATTGATGTGTTGTGCTCCTGTGTTTGAGGCACTTTTGGTGCTCCAGGAAACAATTCTGGATCAGGAGGGAGCAGCTTCCCTCTCTCACTGCTGCCCAGGAGCACCCCAGCACTAGATTGTTTTTATTATTTTTTTTTTATTTTATCCTTTATTAAACTTTATAAAAATTCTTTATCTTTTACTCCATTTTTCACACTTCCCTCAGGAAAATGAGGTTTTTCCAAAGCGTAGCGCTGCCCCCTCCCTGCTCTGCAAGCAGGCTGAGTTTGAAATCTGTGGATTAGATTTTCTCCTTAAATTGTTTTATCCTCCTGTCAAAAAACCCAAACAATTCCCAGACAGTGACTCGTGCTGACTAATCCAGTCTGGGAGACTTCGAGGTGTCCCTGTAACTTAAAACCAGCAAACAAGCTTCCTAATTCAGTAGCTAGACATTCCAACGGGGACCTGGAGGTTCTGGGCTTTTATTTTCCTTCTCCTCAGGGTTAAACATACTTTTATCTGCGCTCTGCCTCCCTCCCCCAGCAGGCAGCAGTTGGGATGAGCTGGAATTTGGACATTCCTTTCCTGCCTACACTTCAAAGTCCTTCTCCACAGGGCATCCTGGTGGCAAAGCTGCTGGGAACAAGGGAAAAACAGGGAGCAAATTGGGGTTCTACCAGGAGAACGTGGGGTGCCTGTGGTGTGCTGGGAAGGCTGGGCAGAGCTAGAGAATAAATTCGGGATTTATTAAAGGATTTTCCTCATGGATGCACCTTGGGCAGCACCAGAGCCCAGCCAGGGCTGCACCCAAATGACCCAAAATGGCCCCAAAATGCACGAGCGCTCCCGGGGGCTCTCCCTGGGATCAGTTCTGCTCCATTGGCACCTTGGAGTTCATTGTCCCATTCCAGCTTTAGCCCAGGCAGTCCCACCCTGCTTGTTTTTCTCTCTCCAGCCCACGCTGTTTGTGCTCCTGGGCTGAGATTTGGATCATTTGTCCTTGGTGCCCAGCTGGAGCAGGAATTGTTTTGTCTCTCTGCTCTGTGCACAGAGCTCACCATCCCATAATATGAACCCCAGACCCACACACTAAAGCAGCACAGAATGTGGAAAATAGAAAAGCTAAAACCTTAGGTATCACCTGGAGTAATAATTGAGATATTCCCAAACCATCTCACAGCCCTGGAAGAAACTCAGCAAAAAGATGTGGGGACAAGGAAAAATCGTATTTTTGGCCCTTTTACAGTGCTGGGCTGAGTCAGATTTTAGTCATGTCTGGAAAGCACAGGGCCATTACAGTGGCAGCAGCCAGTGACAGATTTCTGAGCTCTGGAGGTTGTGAACAAGCTCTGTCTGGGAGCAGATAATGCAGTTTATTGTCTGCTCTGTGACCACACACGCTGAGCCAGGGAGCAGCATTCCAGGGAAAGGGATCTCGCTCCTGCCCCACGGATCCAGCAGGGTTGTGGTGCCATTGGGAAGGGGAGAAGCTGTGTGCACCCAAGGGATGCACAGTTGGGTTATTGATCCCAAAAATCCCCGTGGAGATGGACACACAGCTGGGCTATTGATCCAGGACTCCTGTGTGGGTTTGAACACACACCTGGATTATTTATTCAGGACACCTGTGTGGATTTGGACACACAGCTGGGTTATTGATCCAGAAAATCCCTGTGGGGCTGGATATACAGCTGGGCTATTGATCCAGAAAATCCCTGTGGGGATGGACACACACCTGGGTTATTGATCCAGAAAATCCCCGTGGAGATGGACACACAGCTGGGCTATTGATCCAGAAAATCCCTGTGGGGTTGGACACACACCTGGGTTATTGATCCAGAAAATCCCAGTTGGACACACAACTGGGTTATTGATCCAGAAAATCCCTGTGGGGATGGACACACACCTGGGTTATTGATCCAGAAAATCCCTGTGGATTTGGACACACAGCTGGGTTATTGATCCAGAAAATCCCTGTGGGGTTGGACACACAGCTGGGTTATTGATCCAGAAAATCCCTGTTGGATACACAGCTGGGTTATTGATCTGGAAAATCCCTGTTGGACACACACCTGGGTTATGGATCCAGAAAATTCCTGTGGGGATGGACACACAGCTGGGTTATTGATCCAGAAAATCCCTGTGGGGATGGACACACAGCTGGGTTATTGATCCAGAAAATCCCTGTGGAGATGGACACACAGCTGGGTTATTGATCCGGAAAATTCCAGTTGGACACACAGCTGGGTTATTGATCCATAAAATCCCTGTGGGGTTGGACACACAGCTGGGTTATTGATCCAGAAAATCCCTGTGGGAATGGACACACCACTGGGTTATTGATCCAGAAAATCCCTGTGGGACACACAGCTGGGTTATTGATCCAGAAAATCCCTGTGGGGTTGGATACACAGCTGGGTTATTGATCCAGAAAATCCCTGTGGGGATGGACACACAGCTGGGTTATTGATCCAGAAAATCCCTGTGGGAATGGACACACACCTGGGTTATTGATCCAGAAAATCCCTGTGGGGTTGGACACACAGCTGGGTTATTGATCCAGAAAATCCCTGTGGGGTTGGACGCACAGCTGGGTTATTGATCCAGAAAATCCCTGTGGGGTTGATCACACAGCTGGGTTATTGATCCAGAAAATCCCTGTGGGGTTGATCACACAGCTGGGTTATTGATCCAGAAAATCCCAGTTGGACACACAACTGGGTTATTGATCCAGAAAATCCCAGCTGGACACACAACTGGGTTATTGATTCAGAAAGTCCCCGTGGAGATGGACACACACCTGGGTTATTGATTCAGAAAATCCCTCTGGGGTTGGACACACAGCTGAGTTATTGATCCAAAAAATCCCTGTGGGGTTGATCACACAGCTGGGTTATTCATCCGGAAAATCCCAGTTGGACACACAACTGGGTTATTGATCCAGAAAATCCCTGTGGGGTTGGACACACAGCTGGGTTATGGATCCAAAAAAATCCCTGTGGAGATGGACACACAGCTGGGTTATTGATTCAGAAAGTCCCAGTGGAGATAGACACACAGCTGGGTTATTGATCCAGAAAATCCCTTTGGATTTGGACACACACCTGGGCTATTTTTCCAGGACACCTGTGTGGATTTGGACACACAGCTGGGTTATTGATCCAGAAAATCCCCGTGGGGTTGGATACACAGCTGGGTTATTGATCCAAAAAAATCCCTGTGGGGTTGGATACACAGCTGGGTTATTGATCCAGAAAATCCCTGTTGGACACACAACTGGGTTATTGATCCAGAAAGTCCCAATGGAGATGGACACAGAGCTGGGCTATTGATACAGAAATTCCCTGAAGGGTTAAATACAGAGCTTGGCTATTTTTCTAGGACATCACTGTGGATTTGGACACACACCTGGGTTATTGATCCAGAAAATCCCCGTGGAGATGGACACACAGCTGGGCTATTGATCCAGGACTCCTGTGTGGGTTTGAACACACACCTGGGTTATTTATTCAGGACACCTGTGTGGATTTGGATACACACACCTGGGTTATTGATCCAGCAAATCCCTGTGGGGTTGGACACACAGCTGGGTTATTGATCCAAAAAATCCCTGTGGGGTTGATCACACAGCTGGGTTATTCATCCGGAAAATCCCAGTTGGACACACAACTGGGTTATTGATCTAGAAAATCCCTGTGGGGTTGGACACACAACTGGGTTATTGATCCAGAAAATCCCTGTGGGGTTGGACACACAGCTGGGTTATGGATCCAAAAAAATCCCTGTGGAGATGGACACACAGCTGGGTTATTGATCCAGAAAATCCCTGTGGGGTTGGACACACAACTGTGTTATTGATCCATAAAATCCCTGTGGGGATGGACACACACCTGGGTTATTGATCCAGAAAATCCCTGTGGGGTTGGACACACACCTGGGTTATTGATCCAGAAAATCCCTGTGGGGATGGACACACACCTGGGTTATTGATCCAGAAAATCCCTGTGGGGTTAAATACAGAGCTTGGCTATTTTTCTAGGACATCACTGTGGATTTGGACACACAGCTGGGTCATTGATCCAGAAAATCCCTGTGGATTTGGACACACAGCTGAGCTATTTTTCCAGGACACCTGTGTGGATTTGGACACACATCTGGGTTATTTTTCCAGGACATCTGTGTGGAGCTGCACGGTGCCTTGAGGGCAGCTACACAGGGTGGGGGGGGTTGAGCTGGACATTCCCAGTTGTCCAAACTGGTGTGGTGGGGTCACCTCTGGGTTCCAAGGGCTGCCCTGGCTTCCCATGGGCTCTGAGCTCCCTCTTTTCCTGGCAGGGAGGAAGGCAGAGATGAGCTGCTCCTGTTCCCTCCCCTCAGCCAGCATTGGGCAGGTGCCACTGCTCTGGAGTGGCACAACCACGCTGGAAACTGGGGAATTTGGGGATGGGAGGGATTCTCCTCAGTCCAGCTGCCTGGCAAGGAGGACACGGCCCTCCCCACAAGGACAGGGAGTGGGATCCATGGATTTGCTCAGAGTGAGATCCGTGGTTCTGATCAGGGTGGGATCCATGGATCTCTTCAGAGTGGGAACCATGGATCTGCTCAGAGTGGTACCCATGGATCTGCTCAGGGTGGATCCATGGATCTGCTTAGGGTGGGATCCATGGATCTGCTCAGAGTGGGACCCATGGATCTACTCAGGGTGGATCCATGGATCTGCTCAGAGTGGGATCCATGGATCTGCTCAGAGTGGGAACCATGGATCTGCTCAGGGTGGGATCCATGGATCTCTTCAGAGTGGGACCCATGGATCTGCTCAAAGTGGGATCCATGGATCTCTTCAGAGTGGGACCCATGGATCTGCTCAGAGTGGGATCCATGGATCTGCTCAGAGTGGGATCCATGGATCTGCTCAGGGTGGGATCCATGGATCTGCTCAGGGTGGATCCATGGATCTGCTCAGGGTGGGGTCCATGCATCTGCTCAGGGTGGATCCATGGATCTGCTCAGGGTGGGATCCATGGATCTGCTTAGGGTGGGATCCATGGATCTGCTCAGGGTGGGACCCATGGATCTGCTCAAAGTGGGATCCATGGATCTCTTCAGAGTGGGACCCATGGATCTGCCTTCCCTTCCTTTCCACAACCAGAGCTCTGCTGCTCTGTTCTCCACAAAATCCTCAAATTCCAGCAGCCCGCTCTGTTCCAAAGAGCAGAAAGCTCTTTTGAGCAGCTTCAAAACCCAGCAGCGAATATTTCTGCTGAGGTGCCCTTGGGTGTCATATTTTTGGGTTTGTTTTGACTGTCGCTATTTGTGGCTTCTTTTCCTGCGTGTCAAAACCAGAGAGGAGATAAACACGTGCTCTGCCTCATCATGCACCTCGAGGGAAACGCTCTTGGGTTTCACGGGGTTAGGGGAGGAATCTGTAGGGGACTCTCTTCAAAAATATAAGTGCGGTATTTTAGGGACATGCTGGACAGAAATGTGAGGGGCCACGCTGAGCAGGAAAACCAAAAACCACATCAGAGGTGGGGGTGCCGAAATTTCTACCTCTAAAGAGGCACCTGGGATCCAGCCACTGGTTTTAATTAGTGTTTTGGCCTTAATTTTAAATAGATTATATGGATTATTGTTTGAGAGATGGAGGTTACTCTATGAGCTGCCAGAAGATATTTTGCTTTGTAGCTGGTTTTTCACTTTACTGAGAGGAGCAGCTGAAAGCCAGTCCTTGTATATATAAAATATATATACAAATTATATATATTATATATAAAATACATTAAATATGTAAAAATATATAAATTATATATAAAATATATAACAACGTGGTCTGGAAGGTGTCCCTGCCCATGGCAGGGGACTTGGAACTGGGTGATCTTTAAGGTCCCTTCCAATCCCAACCATTCTGTGATTCTCTGATTACTGTGGAGAAGGATATTACTGAAAACTTCTTGAATATCATGCAATATGTTGTGCAAGGTCAATATTAGAAGGTATTTTATCTATACCTACAGATGCCTGGATACAGAGTCTTTCAAAATGAACTTTCACTATATTTTGTTCATTTTGAAAGCTTGGTACACCCATAGTAATGTTTCACTAACACCTTTGTTTCATTATTTATTTAAAGAGGAAAAAAAACACAAATCTTTTAAGTAACATGACCTTAAAATCTGTTTTGGTGCTCCTTAAGAAACCATCAGTAATGAAAAGGATCCAATCCAAGAAGGAAAATATGAAGAAAAATAATAGCTGTAGATGAATCTGAGATGCTGACATTTAATTGAGAAGCCAGGGATAAAATGAAATTATTGGACTTCTGTACATGCAAAATCTCATTTCATGGAATCATGGAATGGTTTGGGTTGGAAGGGGACGTTAAACTCATCCAGTGCCACCGCAGGGACACCTCCCACTGTGCCAGGCTGCTCCAGCCCCGGTGTCCAACCTGGCCTTGGGCACTGCCAGGGATCCAGGGGAATCCACAACTTCTCTCTGGGCAGCCTCACTGTAAAATAATACCATTTTGACAAAAAAAAAAAGAAATAACTGTAAAACAAAAAGTATGGAAACCTATTTTGATGTTGTGAGTGACACATGCTCAGCACCCTCTTGCTGATGGTTCCTTTTCCCCCTGAGATTTTTTTTTTCCTCCCAAGTAAAAAAATGCACCAGGCCCACGTGCATACTTGTCAAACATTTTATTTGTCATTCACACTAATTATGATATTGAATTTACAGAGGAAACTGTGGTACAAAGAAAGAAAGTAAAGAAAGAAAGAAAAGAAAAGAAAGAAAGGTGTTCATTAGAACTACTGCAGCAGTCCAGCTGCTCTGGGTAGTTGTAATGAATTCTCCTGTGGTGCTGGACACAGCCATCCCTGTGGACAGCAAGAATTTACCCTGGGGTGTTACCTAGAAATTCCTGGATTGGGGAAAAAAACCCAAACCCTACTCTATTCTCTTTTCCTATCTGGTTCCAAAAATCAGCAGCCACCCCCTGCCCTCCCTCCCTCCCCAGGAAGAAAAATCCCTGGTAATCAACCCCCCCAAAAAAATCCCCAACCTGATGGTTTCCCCTTCAGGAAAAGTTCAGCGTGAAAGGGAAAAGGTTTTGTAAACATAGCCAGAAAATGCTGAACAAATTCCCTTTGGTGCCACTCTGATGGGGCTGTGTCCCCCCTCAGCCTCACCACCCTCACACTGAAATTTTGGTTTTAAAAAGAGCTGGAACGGTCCAACCCAAAATACCACAAATAACTCACAGATTTATTTTTTTTGCACATTTGTTTCCCCCCTACCACAAAAAAGTGAAGGATGTTGGATAGAGACCATGCTATAACTGTTTACAAAAGTGAATAAAATGTAGTTCCTCTTGAAGCCTAAAAATAACTAATTTGGAAAAGAAGTAAGTCTCACTACAGTATTTCAGCAAACACAAAGGTAAGTTCATTAAAAACACAGGAAAAAAAAAAGAGAAAAATGCAGAGTAATTACAAGCACTAAATATTTTGGCTAGGAAGCTTTGGAAATCTATTTACAGACATAAATACAAGTAACTCTGGGGATGCAACCCTCGAAGGACAAGGAGAAAAACGCCGAGTGGTTGGGACTGACCCAGCGAGGTGAACAAAATTCCAAGGGGAAAATGGAACAAGGCAGGAAAACAAGGCAGAGTTTTGCTCCAAGGACAGAAAACGGATCCACTCCTCCCTGAATTTCAAACACACCCACGGGAAAGGTCACCCAGGAAGCAGCAGTGAATGTTTCAAGAGCGCAGGAAATTTGGGATGTTTTGGCAAAAGCTGTTTGGAGGAGAGGATTTTTCTCCTTCCCAGTGGAGAATTTGGCATTGTTGTACAAATCAAACCCCTCACAGCAGGGATGCTCTCTGCATCCTCTTCTCCCTGCATTAAAGCTCCTCTGCAATTTATTTAAGGAACTCTTAAATAAATGTAAATGTTGTTGGAGATGGGAATATTTGTCTTCAGAGCCAGCAAAATTCACACTGAAGATGCTTGACGTGGCCAAGGAGCTGTGTCTTGTGAAAGGAGCACCCAAGTTGAGAGTAAGGACAGCCAGGAGATGGATTTTGGGAGGGTGAGGTGCCTAAAGCACTCTGCTGACTGCAGCTCCAGAGCAAAAGCACGAGAATTCTATTTTTCTGCTTCCATTCAGCTCCCAAGATGTTAAAACTATATAAATATATATATTATATCCATATAAAAATATATATTTATGCACTCTAATCTGGAGATGGGGATGGGGGAAATGTTTTATCCAAATGTCTTTTTTTTCCTGCCAGTTACATGCTGTTAAAATATAAGAGGAAAGATGTGAGAGCATTTTCACAGCCTTGAAAAACTGAGCCATCCTTAGTGATGGCTACAAAACAAAATATTTGAGTAAAATGTGGTTTCTGATAAGTGAATATACTGAAACCCACAGTGATTAAACAGATTAATTGCCAGGGATAATGAACTTGGCTTTTCCTTTCCTTTGCAGTGCTGGACATACCCAGAGAGGCTGGACTCCAAAATTTGGTTGCTGGCAATAAAAATACTGTGAAATTCCAGAAAAGTGTCAATAAGGACACAGGGGAATGTGGTGGTGACCAGTTCTGTATTTCCTCATCCTGTTCACACCACGGAGAGCCAAGTTAAACCTCACCTTTAGCATGAGTGGAGACAAAGGAGAGGCACAGATATAAGAAATGTTTGAATCTGAGAGTTGCCAGCTCCTTGTTTCTGTGAATCCCTGATTTTTTTTTAGCTTCCAGGGTGGGTAGGTTTCAATTTTGAGGGCTGAAAGGGCTGTGGCAGAAAGGAGTTGTGGTGTCCCACAGGCCTGGCAATGTGGTGACCTCAACAACCTCACCTTGGTGGCTACATTGAGCTCACCTTGGTGGCCAAGTTGACTTCACCTTGGTGGCCAAGTTGACTTCACCTTGGTGGCCAAATTGGCCTCGCCTTGGTGGCCACATTGAGCTTGCCTTGGTGACCACACCAACCTTGCCTTGGTGGCCACAACTTCATCTTGGTGGCCACAACAACTTCACCTTGGTGACCACATTGAGCTTGCCATGGTGACCACACCAACCTCACTACTGCCACTGTGCTGAACTCATGGAATCATCAAATCATGGAATAGTTTGGGTGGGAAGGGACCTTAAATCCCACCCAGTGCCACCCCTGCCATGGGGACACCTCCCACTGTGCCAGGCTGGTCCAGCCCCAGTGTCCAACCTGGCCTTGGGCACTGCCAGGGATGGGGAATCCACAACCTCTCTGGGCACCCTGTGCCAGGGCCTCACAAATTTCACAGGGATGAATTTATCCCAAATATCCCACCTGACCCTGCCCTCCTTCATCTTAATACCATCCCTCTCTTTCTATCCCTCCATGCTTTTGTTGAAATTCCCTCTCCAGGTCACCTGGCCCTTCCTGGCTGCTCCAAGCTCCCCTCCTCTCCCTCCCTGCTGTGTTTCCACTCCTGGCTCTGTGCACTTTGGTGGTCCAGTCACAAGGCAGATGTGAGAGCTGTAATCAATTAAGATTTTAATTGAGAGCTGTAATCAATTAGGGTTTGAGTTGCACAGAATGTGCCGAATGGATTCTGCAGCAGAGCTACTGCTCAGTGATGTGGGACATTTTTTAGGGTGCTGAAGATTTGAGAGTCCAACTGTGGAAATGCTACAACCAGGGGGGGTCTCTGTATTTCTGTATTCAGCAGGGTCTCCAGACTTTCAAAATATATTTCTGATAGAATTTGGATGTTTTCTGTCTTTTTTTTTTTTTTTTTCAGAGCAAACTCTGGAAATATAAAGGATATTCCATTAAATGAAAAGCACAAGGCCATGTGTTTAACAGAAGCATTCTGGGCTTTTGCTGAGATCTCTTGAAACGCTCCCTATTTTCTGCACAAAAACAACCTTATTGACAATGGAAATTCATTGATTCTTTTCAATACCAAAGTGCTACTGCATCCAACTCAAACAAAGAAGCAAAATCATATATATATATATATATATAAAAAAAGAGAAAACTTGAAAAACAAATTGTTTTAAATAAGTCCAGCTGTTTTGCTGCCTGCAGCCAAGGATCTTTTTAATTTGAATACTTTTAACTTTTTTATTTTTTTTTAAACATCAAACACTGATCTGAAGTCCTGCTTTCAAATACTCTCTGAGTTGACCTGCAATTGTTTCTCTGGTTTGAGAGGTACATTAAATAATAATCAGCTCATTTGGGACTCACACATGTCAACATCAGCAGTTTGGAGTTGAGGAGTAGTACAAGAGCTGCGTTCAGAGCAAACCCTCAATAAAATAGTGCCAAAAACGTTACAGTGACATCTGGTACGTTTGTGCTGGGACGATGGGCAGCGGTGACGGCTCCGTGCTGAACCTGCTCGTAGTAAAACCCTTGCAGATTTACTACAGGGCACAACATTGGCTACACCAACTTTAAATACCCTTCCTCTTCTCCCAGAAGATGCCAATGGAGGGGTTGTCCAGGCCCTGGCTTTTATGGAGCTTTCCAGACCAGCCCTGTGTGGGAAGGGATGTGTTTGCCATCATACTGGGACGTGAAATCCTGGGAGCAAATCTCACCCAGATTCCATCAGAGGCAGGACTTCCCCCTTGTGGGAATCACAGAACCAGGGAATGATTTGGGTTGGGAGGGATCTTAAAGATCATCTACCAAAATTGCCATGGGCAGGGACACCTTCTACTGTCCCAGGCTGCTCCAGCCTGGCTTTGGACACTTCCAGGGATCCAGGGGCAGCCACAGCTGCTTTGGGAAACAATTCCTTCCCAATTCCCATCCAGCCCTGCCCTCTGGCAGTGGGGAGCCATTCCCTGGGTCCTGTCCCTCCAGTGGGAAGGATTTAATTAGGGAATATTGAATTTGCCTTAGGAAGTATCTACATCCTCATTCCTGATCCTGAGGGCCACCACTGGTGACAAGTAGGAGGAGGGAGCGATGACTCCACCACTTGGAAAGGTACAGAAATTCCCAGGGATTTTGGTGCCTTCCAGCAGGAACTGGGCACCTCAATGCCTTTGGGGTTCTAAGCTGAGTAAAATGAGAGCGAGATAATTGTAAACAATATTTTTAGGGAATTAAGAGGTCACTTTTGCCCATCGTCATTCCAGCCTTTTTCAACGTGAGAAATTTGACTTTGGCTGCTACCAAAAAAAGGCAATTGCTGATTTTTTTTTTAAACACAGGCATATTTAAATAATAATAGTATCAACAAATAAGAAAAGTCTAAATATCAGGCATAAATATCAATGAACTCATCAAAGAAATACAGTAGTTGAAAATGACCCAAGGCTGTAGCCGTTGTGTTAAAAAAAAAGTCCAAGAGATAAAAAGTTAAATTAACTCATTGGAAAAGGGGCTGATTCTTTCAGTGGACAAAGCAAGAAAGAAGCAAGCATGATTAAAACAAAAAAAGAGCAAAATCTTTTTTTTTTTTTTGCAATTTATAAGGTGCCAAGAGAAATAAAACAAATTAGATGCAAAGCAGGATGAGCTGCATCCTTAAAAAAAAAAACAAACCAAAACAAAACCAAAAAAAACCAACAAAAAACCTAAACCCAAAACAAAAAAAAAACAAAACAAAAAAACCCCAGTAATAAAAAATTCCATATTCTTTGGAATATACAAACAAAACAAAGAAAAGAAAGAATAAAGTCCAACATATAAAACCTCTCATTCACAGCATTGCTAAAACAGAAGCGTTCACAGTTTCCCTCTGGGAATCTTCCTATACTTCCTTACACTTAAGATGTCCCTAAGATGCAGTAAACTCGCTAAGATTTAGTTTTGTTTTTTTGGGGTTTTTGTTTTTCTTAAGGTTTTAAGTCTTAAAAATAGAAGTGAACCGAAACTCTCTTTTAGGGCTGTGAAGACCCTCAAGCCCAGGCACGTTGGGAAGCCACAGGCCTGGAATCAGGCTGGATACCCTTCTACCCACCCTCGCTACCTCTGCACCACCAGCTGGGCCATCCTCCTTTCCAGAAGCTCATTCTCCTGCCAGGAATTCTTTGCCGGAGCGACGCGGCTCCACCAGGGCCTGGCAAGGAGAGCTGCCACCCCTGGGAGCGCCGCCTTCGGAAGGGTTCGCTCCTGAAACTCGCGGATGAACGCGGCAGGGCCCGCGGGGAAGTTTCTGGAATCCCTCCGGGCGCCGGGAAATGGGAAGTCCGTTTTAGTCCTGACCCTGGAGCTCCTGCCCACCTCCTCAGTACGGCCTCCACACGGCCTCCTCCAGCCTCGCCGTGCTGGCCATGTTGGTGGGCGAGTTGCTGTGGCTGCCTTCGGCCTCCACCACGTCGCTTTGGTTGGGCAGGTTGGGGTTGAGCAGCGCGGAGCCCGTGGAGGCGTTGGTGCAGGGCGGGTGGATGCGCGGCGGCGAGCGGTCGCCGCCGGAGATCATGGAGAACTGGTAGGAGCCGGCCGAGGTGCCGTAGTAGAGGTGGTAGGACGGGGAGCTGGTCTGGAAGGGGCTGCCCTGAGCCTGGGAGGAGCCGGGGTAGGGCGGCGGGAGGTACGTGTGGTAGCGCGTGGCCGTGGACATGGCCGACATGCCGATGCCGATGCCGGAGCTGACGGGCGTGGGCGTGTAGGTGAAGGCGCCCGGGTAGTGCATGCGAGGGTCGGAGATGGACGGCAGCGCCGGGAAGGAGCGGTCGATGCCCACCCGGGGGTCGCTGAATGCCGTCAGGTCCGACGCTCCTGGGAGGAGGGAAAGGAGGCAGGGGAATGTTATGGGATTCACAGAATTAATAAAGTCGGGAGGAACCTCTGAGGTCATCGAGGCCCAGCTTGTCACCCGGAGTGCCACGTCCCACGTTCCTTGGGCACCTGCAGGGATGGGCACTCCAAACCCCCCTGGGCTGTTCCAATGCCTGAACTCCCTTTCCATGGGGAAATTGCTGCTGCTGTCCCAGCTGAGCCTGCCCTGGCCCAGCCTGAGGCCGTTCCCTCTCCTCCTGTCCCTGTTCCCTGGGAAGGTCCCCTCTGAGCCTCCTTTTCTCCAGGCTGAGCTCCTTTCCAGCTCCCTCAGCCCCTCCTGGGGCTCCAGCCCCTTCTCCAGCTCCTTACAGAATCCCTGAGGCTGGAAAAGCCCTCCCAGCCCAGGGAGTCCCAGCTGGGCCCATGCCCACCTTGTCCCCAGCCCAGAGCACTCAGTGCCACCTCCAGGGGACACCTGCAGGGATGGGCACTCCAAAGCTCCCTGGGCAGCCCCTGCCAGGGCCTGAGCCCCCTTTCCATGGGGAAATTCCTGCTGCTGTCCCAGCTGAGCCTCCCCTGGCACAGCCCATGTCCCCTCACTCTGAAATGTTCCACAGGAGAGTCAAATCCTGCTCTGCTTTGTCTGACATCCATGGAATTCCCTCTGGTCCCATCCTCTCTTTCCCTGCCCGGATTAAACAAGAGGAGCAGATCCTCTTTAGGAAGGATCCTCCTCGTGACTCAGGTTAATGGAAGGTCTCATCCCCAGAGCTGGCAGCTCTGCCTGGTTAAGATAACAACAGTAATTATGGAAAAAAAAAAATCTTTCCAGAAGAAAGACAACTTCTCCTGCCGGCCAAGGCTGGAGTCTGCAGCAGAGGAGCCGTGTGCTGAAGGAAATACCCCTGAGGAGGAGCAGAGGGAAAACAAAACTCTTGGCTCTCCCCAGATTCCAAGCTGGAGCAGACTGAGCTGGGATTCTTGGAGCAGACACACTCCAGAGCTCTGAAAGCTCATCAGGGCACATCAGCCCACCTTGAGGAGCTCCTCCTAATTTCTTAGAAGAGCTCTGAACTTGCTGTTTGCTTCCTTCAGAATTTGCCATCCATTTTTTTTTTTTTAATGGAAAATTAACGGGAACACATTTCATTCCCCTGAACCACGTCACCTTTAGGTTTAACACGGGAAAACACACGATGGGATGGAGCAGCAGGAGCTTTGGAGGAGGCAAGGCTAAGGTGGCATCTGCCAGATTTTAAATGTTACTTCCACACCTCATTCCTGAGAAACTTCCTAAAGCTGCCTGGATACGTCGTTAATCAGAGGAGAGTTCGTTCTGCCCTGGCAAAAAGCAGAGTAATGACATTTAACGTCAAGACGGTTCAAATATATCCCACATTATTGTTCTTTCTTTGGAGACACCAGGTCTTAAGCTGGGAGGGCCTAAAATCCTCCTCAGATTTGCTCTTTGTTCTGCCAAAGAGAAAATTTTTTTTCAAGTGTGAGTGACAGAAAAGGTTGTGACATGTTTTCCCAGGAATGCTGAATGACGTTTAATGTAAGGAATTAGAAGAGGAAAAGAAGGATGCTGATGTGGGAACAAAACCTTTCTAGGTTCCTTCACAAGGCATGAGAAACTCTGCCAGCTCCAAGAAAAATCCCTGTGGCCATGAGCAGAAAAAGCAGCTCTGTGGAGAAGGACCTGGGAGTCCTGGTAGAAAACAAAGGGGAATTCTATTTTTTTTTTAATTTTTGATTTCTAATTCTGTGTAAATAAAGAATGAGATTTTTTTTTTCTCACTTTAAAAAAATCACTTAAAAAAAAAAAATAGGAAATAGCTCTTTCTGAAAAAGTTCCCTGGGTTTTCAATGCACTTATCACCCAGACCTAAGAAATAATTGAGATTTGGTGTGAGGCTTCCAAAGCAAGCTCTACATCACAACAGAGCAGGCTGGAGCACGTTCAAGTGGTTCCCTCTGATCTCAGAAGAAACCCCGAGCCTTCAAACGAGAGCAAGATGTGTAGTTAAAGGAGGGATTTTTGCAAAAGCTGTATGCAAATCAGAATGATATGGCTCTCACTCACTTATATTATTTATATTTAAATTCCTGCTGCTGCACACACAGATTGGTTCAAGATGTGCAGGTCAGGGACAGTTAAACTGGCTGGAATCGGGGTGGCTTTCACTCCCATTTTTCTGGTGGCTTCTAAAGCTCTGCAGGACGATTTGATGGACGTGGAAAACAAGAAAACCCAGTGCAACGTCTAAAATGTCCAACCCCACCATCCTGCAGCCAAACCCTGCTGTGCTCTGCTCTGGATTAAGAGAGAGGGAAGAAAACAGAGCTGGAATATGTTGGAATATCTTGGAATGCCATCCATTTCTTGGAAATTTAAATCATTTTAATCTCTCCCTACACCTTCAAAGTGCTGCTTTTCCTCCTTTTCCTTCTTTTTTGGCAATGCTCTGTTGGGCTCCCAACCCCAGGAGCAGCCTGGAGTAGTGGAAAGTGGTGGTTCCTCCCACCCCAAACCAGTTTGGGATTCAGGCTGGGAATTCTCTCCTGGAAAGGGTGGCCCAGGGACGGGGTGGAGGTGGCACTGAGTGCTCTGGGCTGGGGACAAGGTGGGCATGGGCACAGCTGGGACTCGATGACCTCTGAGATCTTTCCCAGCCCAATCTGTGATTGTGATTTATCGATCACAGCTCATTTATTCAAATTCTCTATTTCTCTGCTCTTCCCACAAATCCCACAAATCCCCCAAACCCTCGGAATGAGCTTTGCCCAGAGAGCCCCTGGAGGGCCAGGGCAGCACCTGGGCCACCAGTTTGTCACCAGGGAAGAGTCCCTTGGGCATGGAAGGCCCAGGGATGGGGACAGGGCCCCCAGTTTGCCACCAGAGAAGGTCCCCTTGGAGTGGAGAATCCAGAGTTGGGGACAGGGTCACAAATTTGTCACTGGGGGAGTGTTCCTTTGTCATGGAGAATCCAGGGTTGGGGACAAGGCCACCAGCTTGTCACCAGAGAAGGTCCCCTTGGTATGGGGGAGGCAGGGGTGGAGGCACGGCCACCAGTTTTCCACCAGGGAAGGTCCCTTTGTCATGGAGAGCCCAGGGGTGGGGACAGGGCCATCAATTTGCCACCAGAGAAGGTCCCATTGGCATGGAGAATCCATGGGGACAGGGACACCAGTTTTCCACCAGGGAAGGTGGCTTTGTCATGGAGAGCCCAGGGTTGGGAACAGGGCCACCAGGGAAGGTCCCTTTGTCATGGAGAGCCCAGGGTTGGGAACAGGGCCACCAGGGAAGGTCCCTTTGTCATGGAGAGCCCAGGGGTGGGAACAGGGCCACCAGTCTGCCACCAGGGAAGGTCCCTTTGTCATGGAGAATCCATGGGGACAGGGACACCAGTTTTCCACCAGGGAAGGTCTCATTGGTATGGAGAACCCATGGGGACAGGGACACCATTTTTCCACCAGGGAAGGTCCCTTTGTCATGGAGAGCCCAGGGTTGGGAACAGGGCCACCAGTCTGCCACCAGGGAAGGGCCCTTTGTCATGGAGAGCCCAGGGGTGGGGACAGGGCCATCAATTTGCCACCAGGGAAGGTCCCTTTGTCATGGAGAATCCATGGGGACAGGGACACCAGTTTTCCACCAGGGAAGGTCCCTTTGTTGTGGAGAGCCCAGGGGTGGGGACAGGGCCATCAGTCTGCCACCAGGGAAGGTCCCTTTGTCATGGAGAATCCATGGGGACAGGAACACCAGTTTTCCACCAGGGAAGGTCCCCTTGGCATGGAGAATCCAGGGATGGGGACAGGGTCACAAATTTGTCACCAAGGGAGTGTTCCTTTGTTGCAGAGAGCCCAGGGGTGAGGACAGGGCCACCATTTTGTCACCAGAGAAGGTCCCCTTGGTATGGGGGCGGCAGGGGTGGGGACAGGGCCACCAGTTTTCCACCAGGGAATGTCCCTTTGTCATGGAGAGCCCAGGGGTGGGGACAGGGCCACCAGTCTGCCACCAGGGAAGGTCCCCTTGGCATGGAGAATCCAGGGATGGGGACAGGGTCACAAATTTGTCACCAAGGGAGTGTTCCTTTGTTGCAGAGAGCCCAGGGGTGAGGACAGGGCCACCAGTTTTCCACCAGGGAAGGTCCCTTTGTCATGGAGAATCCATGGGGACAGGAA